>NC_142196.1:3170000-3486562 GCF_026936395.1 Plectropomus leopardus
AGCAGGTAACCAGTAGAGCACTGAAGGCAAACTTGCAGTCCAACAAACGTACTGCAGGAGTTACTTTGTGATTAAGTGGGATCATTATGTGGTGTACCCACTTTCCATCAGCCTGCATTACACAACATCTACTCCAGCAGAGGTGTTTTCCAGAGTGCTTTTCAACACACATTCAACATGGTGATTTATTAATGAAACTTGAACTCTACTGGAGCATCTCATGACATCTCTCGTCTCGTCTTGTTGTCTTGTTAGATTACCTCTTTTATTATTTTTATCTTCTCGAGTGCATATATTTTTATATTTTCTAAAAACTTCTAAAAAATACTTTACTCTTGTTGACCTTTGTATATGTATTTTGTTCTGACCTTTTTGACTGTCCTATACCTTTCTCTGTTTGGCTTAATTGTTGATGTCTATTTTGATTATTCCCTGAGTTCCTGCCTTTGCTTTTTATGTCAAAGCACTTTGTAAACAACTGTTTTTAAAGGTGCTATATAAAGTAATAATAATAATAATAATAATAACAACAATAATAATAATAGCCATTCTTCCTCTTCTTCTTCTTCTTCTTCTTCTTCTTCTTCTTATTATTATTATTATTTAGGACATTTCAAGGATTTTAGGACATTTTTAGGATTTTAGGACATTTCTATAACTGTTGGACATTTCTAGGAATTTAGGACATTGGGGTCTTAGCTAGGACCTCTGTCAGGAGGTGCTGAGATTTTCCACCGGCGCTTCATTCGATAAAAAAGCTTTATCTTGATGCTGTTTTATGCACTCTGGCACCTTACCTAAACTAAAAGTACTAAAACAATTCTCAGTGTAAATCCCCTATCGGGGCTGGCCCACTGTATCACTGCATTACAGAATCATAACTGCCCTGCTGGAATTATAACCTCAGCATAAAGAAATACATGTGTTGCTATGTCCACTGTAAAAGCATATGAGTTTGATAATGTATAGCCTTTTTTACAGTGATTGGTTTTAACCAAATATATTTGCTACATGCATACAGTCTCATTAAAAAGTTGAAAGGACACATTTAGATGCTTTTATAGACTGTACATTTAATTCCGTGTTCATTAATAAATTCTTAATCTAACAGTGAGGAGAAGAAGGACCTTGATGTGAGGACTGTGGAAGTGTTTTGGGTTTAATCAGTGACATCAATCTGACTGCTCTTAAAGCAGACAGATCCCTGTCTGTTTACCTTAAATTGACACTATTGTCTGTATATTCTGCTTTGGGCTGATAATGCAAAGCACTGTGGAGAGTAATTAAAATGCTCTCTCTCGTCCTTATTAAAGAGTCAGTTCTCCAGAGGTTCGGTGGAACCATCGCCGGGCTGGGGGATAGTGCTAAACCAAAAACTGACAAAAGCTGTAGACTCTAAAGTCAAAAACTTTTGATTTATGTTTCAGAGATTTAAAAAGTTCAAAGCTGTGTGCTTTCAAGTAAAAACCCCCACTTAAGTTTAGTCCAAGTTGTGATGATAACAACAATTTACTTTTTTGTGATACAATACATGTATGTTCTGTAGATTAGAAATAAAACATGGGACAAACATCATTGTATGTGTAACATATATGTATAAAATTGCATTATTGCAGTTTTATGATGATATAACGTTATTGTGTTGTGTTGATTTATTGTATTGTTACATTTTCATGGCGTTTTATGGTTTTTGGATCAGTTTTTAGGCTGCTGGTATTTTTTTAGCCACTTGAGGGCAGCAAACCTAGCTGAAAACATGTTGATGCATGAACCATTTGAAACGAGCAATTTGGCTTGAGTTCATTAAAAATTAGCAAATTAACAAGAAATTACCCCCAAATTAGCAAGAAAATAATATAAAGTTAAATGAAAATTAACTGAAATTTGCAACAAAAAGCAAAGTTGAAGCCCAAAAGCATCAAATGAAAACAAAAAAGACAAAAAGAAAGTAAAATAGTATAATTTTTTTTCTGTGGCCTAATTTTAAATAAATAATTATAAATATAGGTTTCTTTTTCCCTGATTGTTTGATAATTTTGCATTGATTCACTACCTCTCTCTTTTTAAAGAAAGTTTTTAGTTGACGTCTTTTCTTTGGTCACCTTTTACTGATCTTTTTTCAATTTGCATGACATTTCATGACAAGTTGCTGTTTGCCTTTTTCCCCCCATGATTTTGAAATAAATCAGATCTGCTCACATTTCAGATAGTCAACGGTATTAATGGTTGTGAAAGGTGTCTGAATGCAGCACAAGAAACCAAAGAGATAATAAAACAATGGCATCAGGGAGAAGAGAAGTAAAAAAAAAAGAATATTAAGTATGGAATTTGTTTAAAAAGAAAGAAAAGACAGACCATCAGAAAAAGTTTCTTAAAAATATCAGGAAAACACATTGATGACAAAATAATCGCCTATCATTTACAGGAAAAAATCTGCTTAATAAAAAAAAAAAAATCCAAATCACTCATTTAATACAAACTTCCCACAGTTGTTGCGTTCACTATTTAGGTTAATTGTACAGTTGGAAGTTGTTCTGTACTGTTCTTGTCATGCAAGAAATATAATATAAAATGTCCATAAAATGTATCAGTAGTCAGTAGTAGTAGTGTTTACTCAATGATAGAAAAGGGCATCCTAAAGGTAAATGGTTGGGGAACAATTCTCTATACTTAGGAGGAGCTTATTGGTGCCTTTGGTTCTACAAGTATCATGTCAAGTGTTTTTTTTTTTGTTGTTGTTCATCATCATCATCATGTGACTCTGATGTTTTCATCTTGGATGACCATGAAACTCTTCAGATTGAATCATCAGGTAAAACAGATTGCAAACCTTCCCGATTCTTTGATTAAGCAGTTAAAGATGCAAGCTTGTATACCTGAAACTATCAGGGGAGAATTTGTTTAAGATGCATTTCAGCAAGAAAGATCCAATCACCTCGCTTAGAAATCATGTCACATGTGCCTCTAACGGCAGATGAAATCTAGAGCTTATGCGAACAAGCAAACAGAATTTAATAATCGGCAGTTCAAATTACTTCATTTTTGCTTTTGAGATCAACTTTTTGAATCCAGCAACTGGTGCTTGTAAACAAGTGCAACAACAAAGCGAGTGAAAAGCACTTACAGTCCCAGTTTACTCAGTGTGGAGGTCCATGCTGTGGGCTGGCTGTCCAAAAAAAGTATCCAAAGCATCTCAGTTTAAGCACATCTAGAGGTCATGTGACAAAGATCATGTTTGTAGTGCCCACTAGAAAAAAGAGCAACAAGGGTTTTTTAAGCATAGAAATATATACATAGATGCTGCATTGACTGTATTAGCCCATCTACTGCAAAAGTAGATGTAAACACTGTAGTTTTTTTGAATAAAAAGCACTAATGTTTACATGTAACTGATTTTGATGATTCATTTTTATATTGAATGAGTTATGTTCCTTTAAGTGCTAATAATGACAATCGTTGAGACAAAAAATGAACAGCCTGAAAATCAAAATACACTGCAGCTGACAGTCTGTTTTCTTGTCTTTTAGCAGTGAAGTAATTTACTATGACAGAAAATTATAGAACCATATTTTATTGTAAAACCAAAATGTAAACTTGCGGTAGGCTCCTATAATAAATATGCATAACAATATGCAAACAAGTTATCCATACTTTGTTTGATATCAAATGAGTATTTTTTTTTTTATTATTAAACTTGGATTTGCAAGACAGCGGATGCAATTTAAAACAGTAACAAAAAGCAAAGAACGAACAACCAAACAAACATGCAACACCAGGAGTTCATAAAAAAAAAAAAGTTTGACACAAAGAATTTCTATGAAAGCTCTCGTTACATTTGCTTTGAAGTCAGCGGATGATTTTTTTTTTATTATATAGATTCAAAAAGCAAGTCAGTGCATTCAATTGTTTTTTTAAGAGTCCTTAGGTTTTTTAAGGAAGTAGTCTTAACTCAAGTAAAGACTTGGGAGTAAGATTTGAGCAGGAGCATCTATACTTGGAAAAAAATGAAAAAGAAAAAAAATAAGCAGATCATATTGACCAAAAACATATGCTGATTTAAGAGCTGTTACAGAAATTTGTACTGCTGCATCACTCTCAGGTATGCTTGCTGCTATTTTGGGGGCAGTTAAGCCATCACATCTACCCGTTTATATCCTGTTTCAATAGTCTTTCACATGTATAACGCTTAAATAAATACATAAATAAAATAAGATTTTGAGTCTGCATTATAGTGTACAGACATACCATCTTCTGTCTATATCATAAAGCCCTGACCAACAATAGAACCATCGCTTTAAAGATGCCACACTTACAAGACTGGAGAGAGAGAGAGAGAGAGAGAGAGAGAGAGAGAACAACAAAGTGCCATCCAGAGAAACCACTTGTTATCTTGTGAGTGGGAGGGATGAAATCATCTGCAGTGTCCCTGGTGTCGTACCTTATCTGAGCACTAGAGGACAGTGTGGTCCTTCTGCACAGCTGACACACTGCAGGTTTTTTTTCCTCTTTGTTTTTGAAGTATTGAAAAGGCTGGCTGTAAGCTCTCCGTAACATCATGTGGTTCTATCTATCTCCCTCTCTCACATCAGTGCACAATCTTGTATTTACATAAGAAGGAGGAGTGTGTGTGTGTGTGTGTGAGTGTGACTAGTCGCAGTATTGGTTTGCCTTGTCTGTACTGGCCAGCAGCAGCAAGGCATGGCATCTGCTGCAATGAACAAAACATCTTCTAGCGCCACCAGCTTTTCCCTCCCTCTCTCCTCCCTTTGCTCTCCGTCCTGTATTTGTCTTGTTCTTTCTTAAATCCTGCATCGCTGTGAAGGTGACACAATCAAACAGGCTTTCCACTGATAGCAGCTCATACCAATATTTTTATTCTGACTTCTAACACTGCTGCTGCCTCTCACACTGTTACTACTACTGAGTACTACTGATGCTACTACCATTACTACCACTTTTACTACAACTGCTTGTACTACCACCACAAATGACTGCTGCTGTTACTGTAACTAAAGCCCTGCTGCCTCTTACACTAATATCCCACTACAACTGCTGCCACTGGTGCTGCCACTGCTACTGTCTTTACTTGTGCTTTTAATATCTGTAACCGTATACAGCTAATAACAGACTGCATATACTGCTATTACCAGTAGGCTGCTGACAGTACCACTACAACCTACCACTGCTGCCACCACTATGACAAACCATCATTAGTACAACTGCTACTACTACTACTTCTCTCTCTTGCTAAAGTCTTGTTGTCCCTGACACAAAAAAACCCTCCTGTTTATCGCAAAAAAGAAAAAGGAAACACTTTCTGGTCTATCTTAGGTCACATGATGCTATGGCTATGTGCTTGTCAGTAGGAACTGGTTCCCTCGGGCATGATGCAGCAGAGCTGTTATTGCATTGTATAACTCTTAAAAAGTTGAGTGGATCATCCAGAAGTTTTTAATCCACAATTCCTCTGTGAAGTTGTGGACTATCACCTCCCAGAAGTCCCTCATACGTGGCCACTCCCATGTATAAAGGGCTTTGCCTTTCCTGTATCGCTCGCATAACTTGCCTACGTCGCTTTTGATTGGAAATAAAGACAGCTAGTGCAGTGGCTGCAATAGAGAGAAACATCCATCACCATCACCATGCTTCTTGGATTGCTCTCGTGAGAGGAGAAGTCGCATTACACCGTTCAGTGAAAGCATAGTCATCTTGTATTGCGTTTTATCGACATTTTGAATATTTTGCTTGAGTTTTGCACAAATTCGGAAACCCGCTTCGTGAAAGAGTTATTATCAGGTCTCTTGTTTATACTGGCTGCGAGGTGATCTCTTCATAGAGTGACTAAGATTTCCACAATCATTGTTCTGTGTATTGTCACATATTGAAGTTCAGCTAGAGGTAATAAGGCTTCAGCAGTCTGAGTTGATGTGGAGATACCCCAAAGTCACAGTCTTTTTAGTACAATATTCTTTCTTTGTGTTACCACAGACAGCATTTCTTTGTTGAGCCATGGTGGAGGAACAGGCCTACACACAACTACAACTGCTATCAGTACTACTGCTGTTGTACTATCAACTGTGGGACTTAGTGGACACAGCTCAAAATGGAAAAAACAGAGTCTTTAAAGGAGTGAAAAGTCATGAGGAGGGTATCAGGAGAGACTGCACTTAGTGAACCCAACTTTTGGGTTCTAGGATTGGCTTCTAAAGCCATGTCAACACTCTCAGAAATGATCGGTGTTCATTGTCCTGTCAATCGAAGTAATTCAGAAGATTTAGATCATGTTGAGGGGCAGGCAGAGAGGCAGTGAGCCTCAGTTCTGCTGCTGTGGGACTGTGTAACATACATGTTATGAAAAGGTTTTTAAAGTCTGATTTAATTAAGATGTTAATGCAGTTTTCCCTTTCAGATGATAAGATGCACAGATACAAACAGCAGACATGTAAAGATTTTCTATTGGACGACCCAGTTTGCAGAGCTGGTTGTAGAAGGTTTATGTTATGATACTGATCTATCAGTAGTTGGGAAAGCAAACTAATGGGCTTCTGATGTAGATGGACTGATAAAGCATGCAAATTCAAATTTATTTTTATTACAAATGCCAGTAACATCAGTGATGACTTCTTTCCACTGTGCAGCACACTGCTATTTCCTCCTTTGTTTTCCAGTTTAAAGTGGAGAGGGACATGAAAGATTAGGAAAATGACATCAAACACTGGACTGAAAACCTCACTTCCAGCCCACACATTTACACACACTATTGTCAGTCTCTGCCCACAATGTAGAGTATTTACTAGTGCTGGGCATAGATTAATTTTTTTAATCTAGATTAATCTCACTGCAATCCTGTAGTTAATCTAGATTAATCTAGATTAAAATTATAGATTTGAATTTTGCCAAAGACATTCAAAATAATATCTATCTATCTAAATGATGAAAATGCATCACAAAATGCTTGAGAAAGCTGTTCTACTATAATATTTGGTAAAGAAAAATAATGTTCCACAAGATTTACTTTGGTGTTTAACTTTTTTTTATTTTGTTAAACACAGACATTTAGGAACACAGGTTCTGTCTCCATGTGGAAAAAGCTTTTTCCTGCTAACTGGAATGAACAGCAGAGGGCGCAGCCTCTGATAACATGACCCTAACTGAACTGTGGGCCTACATTAGAGGTCATGAAGAAGACCATTAACAGTCAGCAGCTTTGTGACACGGCTTGAGCCTAATCACTCCAGTCTCTGCTTCTCCTTTTTCCACCAGTCACTCAGGCAGACCAGCTTCCGCCTAGTTCACGCCCCCTCCGCGTGAACAAGGCGGAAGGTAGGTATACATCCGCGCTTAAACAACAAAGTGAAATTGGTGCCTTGCTCACTGTATAGACCCAACTTAGTGAATAGTTTATCGCGCGATAATTTCCTTATCGCGCGATAAGAATCCCGCGTTAACGCAGCACGTTAACGCCGTTAACGGCCCAGCACTAGTATTTACATATTGTGCTGACAGTGGCAGAGAGCATTGGTGTTAGCGGAGGGAATCTGGAAAGACAAGACAGAAAAGAATGACACAAACACACACTTATTTCAGGTAACACTGACATGTTTCACACAAACATCAACATGCATTTCAAATATGCAAAAAATTCATGTACGTGTAAGCTTCTCCGAAATGATAAAAAGTCTAAATTTCCTGTTTAAGAAATAACCTTTACTGGGTTCATCATGGCAGAGTGCCTGTAGCTTAGACATGCCAGAAAGTGTTTCTTTAATACAGTTATTCTGAAATTTGCCAATGTCCCACAGAACCTCAGCATGCAAAATTTTTAAGTGTGACAAAACCCAGAAAAGACCTTTTTTTCAGTGGAGAGTACTGCTGTGATCCCCTGAACAGCTGCACAGATATAGCTGCGTGCAGTGTCCTGATTTTTCCTCTGGTTAAAATATTAGACACATAAATATGCTAACTTCTGCATGTGCATTCAATGGCATTCCTACACTGACAGAAGTAAACCTTACTGTTGGCAAGAATAGAGGTTTATTTTTGCATCAGAATGATATAACTGTACCAGGGTTTCCCTACACATTCATGTTCTAGCACTTTTGATATATATGTGGTTAATCACTGCACCACACTCGGTGTACCGAGTGTACTGTTGTCACCATACCAACGGCGCATCAGAACACCAGCTGTGGTAAAAGTGAAACTTAGCCGTTGGTTGAGCTGGGTCTAAAAGTTTGCATTCACTACCTGTGCACTCTGCAGTCTGCTTCTCCTCTCATCCATCGATCTGATCAGCACTGATTGAATCAGCTGATCAATTATCCACGACTTAAGTTGTTGCTGAGGAATAGAAATAAGTCATGCTAAGTCTGGCCTGTGCTGTGTTTACAGTACCGCAAAAATGTTGGAATTTAGAGATGGGGCAGTGACAATGATAATAAAAATGAACACACACACAAGATTCAAACAAACAAACAAAAAAAGCAAAAAAAGAAAGGGAAAGTGTTTTAAGTAGTTTCATGTAGGATGTTTTTGTTATGTTTTTTATTTGGATGTGAACTAGCCATTTAAGTATGATTTCACTTTTCATTCAGTTCCCCTATAAGAAAGGGCTGTTTGGAAGGCACTGAGCATCAGACTGGATAAATGAGACTTGGATTATACTGCACAGGTTGTGTGAGAGTTTGTAAACAAAGATTCTGATTCACTTAATCTATTGTTAAAGGCGGACCAAAATGGCATCAGTTCATCAAGATTTATTTGGATTATTCATTCACTGTGAAGTTTTATTAAGACACTCAAAGAAACACAAGGTGAGCAGTTGATGTACAAATGCTCATTCGGGAGGCGAAGTATTCCTTTAATACCTTGGAGAGGTAACTTTGAATGAACTTGTTAGGTAAGACACTATAAAATGATCCTGAGTCAAATTAGTTCCCTGTCATGAGCACATACGATAATAAGCTTTCGCCTTTTCTACTGTTTCTCTGTTTTATAACATTTTCAGTATCTTGTGAACCAATTTAAATGATTTAATACTTACAGAGGTATCTTCCTGTTGGATACTCTGCCAGCATTTTAGACAGTAATTTCTTTCCTGTAGTAACAAGTGATGAGAAAACAGCCATAACAGCCAATTAGTTGTATCAGTGCTGTGCCCACAGCCCACAACTTCAATTAGGGCTGTGTCGATAATTTATCAGTGGATGAATACATAGACGTGTGTGAGACACTGATGTCATTTCTGGATGATGCATAATGATGAAAACATCACCTCCTGTGGACAGGGAAAATAATTCTTAATTACTACCACAACTAAAATAATAATTACATGAAATGTGACACAGTCAGTATGTGCAGTATAAGTCAACACAATTATTTCTCTTACCATCAATTCTTTACTTCTGCTTCATCCAAATGCTACAGCAGGAATACTCAACTTGCTTTGGTTTGCGGCCACTTTTGCAAAAGTCAGGAGGCCAGGGCCAGTCACAGCAGCCCCATACATGTTTCCAGGATTTTAGGACACTTCTAGAATTTTAAGATGTTTCTCAGATGTTAGGAAATCATTTGGATTTTAGGAAATGTATTGGATTTTAAGAAGTTTGGGGATTTAAGTACATTTCTCAGATTTAAGGAGGTTTTTTAGGTTTTAGGACATTTCTAAGATTTTAGAGAGTTTCTACAATTTTAAGAAATTTCTCAGATTTTAGGACACTTCTAGGATTTTATGATTTATACAGGGTTTTGAAAAGCTTCTAGTGTTTTAGGGCATTTCAAAGTTTTTTCTCAGAGAGAGGAAGTGGTATAGAGCTCTAATACACATGAGCTGCTCTTGTTTTTCCCAGCTGGAAGGAAAGGATAACACAACAGTTACCCTGCATGATCTTCTGAAAGGCAGCCAGATCACAGGGGAACAAGTACCAAAGCACCATGGGAGAAAAACAACATGTCCCGCACCACTATGGTTCATTTGATAGTGAATATTAGGTCAAAACTGGGCTTTAAGTCAAGGAGACCTCCTCACTTGCAGACTTGCAGATGTTTATGTGAGAACACAATTCTTTATTTTTGATAATAGATAGCAAGACAAGAAGGGGCATATCAATACACATAGCTCTACAACAAACTAAGATTTTACCCATTTGACAGTAAAATAATTAGGTCAATACATGGTGATCTGTACGCATTAGCTACTGTACCAATTAGTATGGTGGCTGGCATGAGCCACTTGTCATTTTGTTGCTTATAAGGCATTAAAAGAGAAAAAAAGAAGCAGCCTTAACTCTTTGATATCTGAAAGAATTGGCCTCATTTTTTTAAGAACATAAGAAAAAGGCACTGAGCTTTTCTACAAGAAATTACCATAACAATTTGCATAAAATTAGTCAAAGAAACAAGAATTTTCCTGAAAATTAGCACACAAAAAATATAAAATAAAGAATAAACCAAGGATATGAACTGAAAAAAAAAATTCAATCGTAGTAATTAAATTTATTCGTTTTTTTTTTTTTTCCAAAAAAAACAGCACCAACAACAACAACAACAAAAACAACTCTAGAAATTTACTCTGTCTCTTTCTGTCCAGGTTATTTTTCCTGTCACCTTTTATTCATATTTTAATTGCAATTTGCAGGGTATTTCTTGCCATTTTGCTCATTGCCTTTTTTATCATCTCTTGAAAAGAAATCAAATCAAGTAGCTCAGATGTCAAAGATCTTAGATGCTTGTGAAAGTTTTCTGAACACATTGATATCAATCCAGTTATAAAGGGTTAAAAGATCATGCAGAATGCATGAACACAAGTAAGGTAACAAAAATTCCTCCGCAACTAAACGGGGGAAAAAAAAGCTTGCGTCTGTGTCAGTAAGATCAACTATGTTAGCACTTATATCCCTCCTCCTGTGTCTGCACTGGACTCATGTTGAACCTGAATTCTGTCTAAATGTGTCATGTTGCTTGGAGCTAATATCACTGCATGCACACATGAATATTGAGCTGCACATGAGACCCTCATTCAGTCCCCTTGACATTATCCCCAAAAGACTGTCCAGAGAGATAATAGGGGCCATACGCTCTAATGTGCTCTCTATTATTAATAGCTCTCTTTTCTGGATGTGTACCAGACCATTTTAAGACATTCTGTGTTCAACTGCTGCTCAGGGAATCTGGCCTGGAATCCACGGACATAAACCAATGTCAGACCAATTTCCTAAATATCCTTCACAGCTTGTAAGTTTCTCTGGAAGTGAAACCTAATACAATAAGCTACAAAAGCAAATCAAAGGGGCTAAATTCTTTTTTGTTCGCACTCAGAGACTCAGAGAGTGTCTGATATCGTTTATGTCAAATGTCAGTGTATTTGAGAATACTCTATGAGGCTTACATTGCTCGCCCCAATACATTATTTTGCTAAAGTTCTGTTAGGAGAAGTGCCTGCATCAAGGAAACATGATATCACAGAAATATGTGAAATGACCACAACCTCTAAGCACCACATTATTTGGTTGTATCACGTAATCTGTTGAAATTGTATGTTGGCAAAAGGGTTAGGTTAAGGAACCTCTTGGTTATGTTTAGAACATAAACTTCATATAAAGATGACAACTCCCCAAAAGTGAAGTCAAAACAGCTCAGTCACCCCCTGGTGGACGGCTGCAGTACACGTCATAAACCCCTCCCCTCCACGTTAGTGAAAGGGAAATGGACTAAACTAAAAACTGAAAGTACACAAAGAAATGTTTCAAGATAGTGTCTGTCATTTTAGATCATTCTTATCATGCCGCCGTATGTTCAAGTGTTGGTTTTTCTGGTAAGATTGGTTTTTGCTAGTAATTCAACATTTAAAAAAAACAGTAATTAAGGCTGTGACTGACAGCTATGTATTAATGGAGCTGCTTGGGATTGATTGGACGGATGTTTGGGCATGAACTCGATACCAGCAGAGATTGCTACTGCACAGACTCTGGCTCTGAATAACATCACCAGCTAAGACTGCAGCTGCCATATCCAGGATTTGGATTTTGGCTCAGTTTTGTACAGCTTTTAAGAAAAGACGTGTCGTCCATCATTATAGTGAGTCTATGGTTTAGAAAAAGAATGTGTTTCTGGATCAAATAACCATACTAACAAGCATGGTTATTTGATCCAAGTACAATGTAAAGTTATGTAACAATGCCACTTCAAATGACATTACTATGTAAAAGGATGCAAGCAAATTAACTTTGGAATGCATTTAACAATAGCCTAGCATCTAAATGATGGCGGCAGGTTGAAACACTGGCGATAACAACGTAATATAGAAAGCCTAATGGTGCATGCCTGTATTATAAGTGGGATGGGTGGAGGATGGGTCCAACAAACCCAAGACTTTCATATAGGAATCCGGTGTTTCCTTCCCATCTGAATGTGATATTTTCTTCCTACCCCTTACCATGTGCCCTCTAACCATCCAAGCCTGTATGCACATTTGTTGACTTCCTGGCATTGATTGCCATTTCCTTGTGTTGCCTTAACATTACCACGTGCAGCATAATCCCAGCATGTGCCTTTGTTGATTTCATGGGAGCCACATCCTGGAATGTCAACAGCAGATGCAGAAGGATACCTAGAGCGGTGCAACAACTTGGAATGAAAATGTGTTGCAATAACAGATTAAATCTACAGTAAATAGTGCATATCAACAATGATGTTTTGCCCATGCTGATGATGCAATGTGACTCTGTCTTGATGTCCAGGTGATGTATACTGGACAGAGATTGAAGATGTTCTCCCTAAAGGCTTCTGTCTTTATCAAACATGTACACACCACAGGACTGCTGCAGCTGTGTGCTACAGGTTTCTATAGCAGACTTTGAGTTTAGGCTCAAGCAGTATTACCATTCTGACAACCTTGAGGTGTCCCCTGAGCTCCCTGTATATGCTACCTTGATATGTAAGAGCCAGCATTGCAACGCTTTCTTTGAGCCATTTGACAGGTTTGAATGTATTTCACAGCAGTGTACAAAAAGGTCTGAGGAATAACTGCTCATGTTCTGTTTCAGACTCCTGCAACTCGGTTCTTTAAAAAGGGAATTTAATTATTCAGTGCTAAATGGGAAACATTTTTCCTCTGACAGAAAAATGAGGATTACTGTCCAGCGATTGACAAAAGCCCTACAGATGACACACTTGGTGAAATAGGAAATTATCCAAATTTGCTGGTCAACAGGTTTAAAGCATGTTCATGAGTTGCAGTAAATGGTAGCCCGTATTCATCTGCCATCTAGTCCGCTGTCTATCACTTTAAATCCATAAAAACCAAGAACAACAAAGAAAAACCTGCCTATAGCTTTAAGCTGCTATAGATTCAGAACACCCACTGATGGGGACACAGTGTTCAGACCACATGAGGTCCTCTGCTGCTAAACATGGGATTATTCAGCTTTCTCCTGAAGCTTAGTGTGTGGTACACTGATCTGAAGCTTTGGTCATGCAGAGTACTGAAATCCCAAAGCTCAACTTGAAAAGCCAAGTCATGTCACTATGTAATGGTTTGGTCTACTTGAGAAATAAACAGGGTTGATTTCTGACTGGAAAATATCCACTACCTTTCTTCCATATCTCTAGTCTTCTGATAAATTCACATGTGGATTGTACGTTAAAAATATTTTATTTGGTTAAGCCAGTCATCCATTTGTTCTTTTGCTGCACCAGTTCAAGGTTATGTTTATGATTAAAGGTTCAATATGTAGGTTGTAGTGGCATCTAGCGTTGAGTTTATGGAACTGAGTTTGTGGTTGCCGACATAAAAACGCAAATGGTTCTATCTACAGTCAGTATTTAATTTGTCCATTCTGGGCTACTGTAGAATAACATGGTGGACTCTCCCTATGAAGATATAAACTTCTTATTCTAAGGTTAGACAAACAAACAATTCCTATTTTAGGGTGAATATAAACTAAAAAAAAAGAAGACATTTTTGAATATAATGTACTACTTTTGCACACAGACACCCCTTAATCCAACAAACTGTAATTTTAATTTCTGATTTATTATGAATTATTATTGTGCTGGGAAAAGGAATTGGTAGAAATACCATATATTTACTAATTACTAAATAATTTTGGGCTACTGGTTTTATCAACATTTTCATACTAAAGTAAATAAAGTTGAAAGAAGTCCATCCATCCAAAAATGTTGCCTTCTGGCTCATCTTCCTCTTCCTAACTGGCTAAAAGAAGTCAACACTGACTTTCACAAACATCAGTCTCATGAGTATCTCTCTTTGTTTGGCACATTCACCACTCCGACCCCTCCCTGTGCAGAGTTTACCAGGGAATGAGTGTGTCCACCACGACTAAGAATCCTAATTGACTTTCCACGGGCATTGTTTACTTGGTGTAGCAAGTAATTTCAACACAATACACGCAACAAACATGCAAAGCAGTGTTAAGGGGTCACTGTCGATTTCACACATTTCTGTGAGGCCAGGTTGCTTGGATTGCACAACAAAATGGAGACATTCTTATATTTATAGCTATGATTGAGAACAGAAGGACTAGTCATATATTTCCCCCGGTGATCACAGCAGATTAAATTTTATTAAAATACATAGGCTATGCTATTAAAATTGAATAAGTGAACACAATAAAATAATGCTAAGTCACAGCAGAGCAGCCAGCAGGTGATTACGGATATCGTGGTTTGATCTCGCTGCCTGTGATTAATGTCACATTCTCTTTTGTGCGTCGTGCTCTTTGTTTAAGCTGCCACCGCCTCCTGCTGCAGAGAGATTTCCACTCCTTTTAAGAGACACGCTGCTTTTCCAAGTGCTTCACTTTGTCACACATAAATCTGTGGACTGCAACTGTCATCACAGACACCCGGAAACACACACTGTTTTATGAGCATGCTGTCTTTGACCATTATATTAAAGTGTATTTCATGAGAGGTGTAATGTTGCTTGACCACTGTTCAGTAAAAGCCTTAAACTGAAAAAAATGTATTTTCAGATATGTTTGGGACAACGCTGCATCACCTGCATCCATGTCCATAAGAAGTTTATTGTTCAACTTAAGGTACTTCTTAATGGCTGGTGATATTCTATATTTTACTTACTGTCAACAAATCTAATAAAGATTTGTTGACAGTAAGTAAAGACCCAAACAAAGTGTTAGTCAGCGCTTTCTGACTTCGAAACTCCTTTTGTGGCATTCAAGCCCAAAGCCCATTACTATTGAAAGTATATATTGCTTAAAACATTTATTGTCAAAATGTTCTCATCACAAGTCGTCACGTATTGCAGCTTTGCAGTGGAATTCCACATTTGAATGTAATGTTTTTTCCTTCTGTATCTGATCTTCATGTTCCTGGATGTCGCTTCTGTGATGTCAACAAACGAACAGGATGGGAACATGCTGCATGTGTTTATGTTTGGGCAACAACAGCACTAGCAATCAAATGCTGGGATGTCAACAAACACACACACACACTGATACGGATGGTTAGGATTAAGGTAAGGAGGCACATGGCAAGGTGAAAAAAACCCATCGCATTTAAACAGGAAGGGAACACCAGACTCCCACATGAAAGTCCAGGTTTGTTCAGTCCATACACCGCCCCTCCCGCCTACCCTATAGGGCTGTCATGCTTCTCATATTACATCTTTACTGGCAGCATTTCAACCTGAACGCCATCCAGCGGCGTACCTACATGAGAGAGGTGGCTTGAGTTCTTAAACCTAGAAATGAGTTTAGCATTTCAGCAAATCTGGTTCCCTTGTCTCAAAGTTAACACATACTTAAGAGAGTTTCAGGTTTTGTTCTAGGACATAAATAACATCAGTAAATACCCCACTGTGAGTTTTGAGGCTTTGCTGTGTCTTGAAAAAGGTAGTCAACAAGTGGCTAAATAAGATTTAAGAACATCATAATGTTGTATAGTGCCAAACATTGCAGTTTTTGGTCTTTTGTGTCCCTTTGTATCCGTTTTGTGTCTCTTTGTATTCATTTTGTATCTTTGCATTCGTTTTGTGTCTCTTTCATTTTGTGTCTCGTTCATTTTGTTTTCTGTCTATTTTTAATATTTTTGTGTCTCTTTGTTGTCATACTGTATCTCTTTTTAGTCATTTAGTAATTTTGTGTCTATTTCTATTTGTTTTCTATCTCTTTGTAGACATTTTGTGTCTCTTTGTATTTGTTTTGTGTCTCTTTCGGTTGGATCTGGAAATTTAGAGTGAGAGCATGTGCATAAGTAAATTAGATTTATTCACTTGACCTTTTCAGGGGCCCGACTATGTCTGTGCATGGGCCTACTTGTCTCTGTCCTCAACCCATGTCTTACGCTCTTATTGGCTGTACCCCACTGACCAGTCTGACAGGTCCAGTTATTAAGCATGCTAGATATCTGGGTGTCTGCGATGCATTGGTGAGACTCTTGGCTCGCATCTTTAAACAGTTCAAACACCAAAATGCCAAGCCAACCCCCAATTTGCCACTGATCTGGGGTTTTTGTCCGGGAGCTCCAAAAAGTGTTGGCAAGTGGAAAATCAGGGCTAAAGTCATGTAGTGTGAAGGAGACATAATCAGTTAACGAAATTGACACAAAGGCTACACAGGGTATTGTATATATACTGAAAACTACAACTCTTATTTTAAGGCCAACAATATAATTGCTGCTTGCAGGAACTTTACTCCTCTCTTGGCTGCGGGTGCTTTTCCACCTGCTCCTTTTTCTGCCTACTCCCAGCCCTCAGTCAAGACACTGCTCCTTCCAGTCCTGCTCCATCAGCACCTCAGACTGCAGATACAATTGGAAATTTAAATCAGTTTAACAGAACGAAAAAACAGGCTCTGCAAAGTACACAAACAGTGTTGCTCTTTGACACCGAAACATAAAAAAAGCAAAGTTTCAGAAATAAAAGCATTGCTTGGGTTTTTGATTGTAATGTGTATATGCAAGCAGAATTACTGCTGAATTCTCTCTGCTCCACTGCACTATTCAAACTCAAGTCAGATGCTCTGAAGCTCTCATGATGATAATAACAGTTGACTGTATGGAATCTACATGTGCAGCCTCTGCAACATCATCAGCTCTGGTACCATCAACACTATCATTAACATCTCTCTCTAGCTGTGGGATGCTGTGCTGCTCAAGTTGTGCCACCTCCCTCCTTGTTCCCTCTGCAGTTAGCACATTTCTTAAAGTAGCACATGAAAGTTGTGTTTCATGTGAGAAGTGTATGTCAACTAAAAATAAAAAGACAGCATCAGCATTCTGGTGGGTTTTGATGGTGGCGACAGTATTCTGTCATTGTCGCTAAGTGGCTGGGCTCAACTCATAATTCCTGCGTCCTCCTGGAGAGTGGCCCCAGGCTGTTGATGGAGACGGATCTTGTCACAGCTGGATGTCACTTATTGATGGGGGACAGCAGCTGTCCCTTCAGGCTGCGGATCCTCATGTCTGACATCCACCAACAGCCATGTCAGTCATTAAGCTAACATGTGAGCTCACACAAAGTTGGTTATGTGGTTGCATTTAATTAGGTTAAATTGACTTTCTGTTAAAGCTCCAGTGTGTAGGATTTATGGGGATATATTGGCAGAAATGGAACACAGTAAATTATACAATAGCATGTAGTGGGCAAGCAGCCTGTCTCCAACATGCTAAAGTGCACTGGAGAAACACTGATTTGTAAAGTGAAACTTTATTCAGTGTTTTTACCAGTTTTCATTTAATTTAATTTCATGCTTATTTGTATAGGGACAAGTATATAGCATAAAACTAATGCCTCATACAACATTTATAGTCAAACTAATTTGCAATGCCCGTCCCTAGATGGGCCTTTATTGATGTATGATTTGACACAATTTAAAACACCAACCATAATACAAAACAATAAACATCATAAACACAAATCACCAGCTGGTTCATGACTACATGACTGATTCCTCTTCAAAAACTATTTCAGTTTGAGTTTAAAATGAACACAGTAAGAATCCAGTTTGAGTTCAGTAGGTGCAGAATTCCATATGTTAATTCCCTGACCAGAGAAAGCTGATTGTCCATGTGAGGATTTACATAAAGGCACCTTACAATTCCCACTGCATGCTCCACGTGTTACTGAGCCCGAGACTCTGAGAGGAACCTTCAGGTCACTGAGCACCTGAGGAGCCTGATCATGTAGGCATTATGGATGAGTTTTAATCACCTGGTCTGTTTGTTTTGGATAATTCAGCTCCTGGTAAAAACCTCCCGAACAATGAACACTGAAGGAATTTTAAACAGGAGAAATTTCGGCAGGCTGCAATCTGCAATTCTCACTGCCACAGCAGGTAAGGCGTGTTTTTGTAGGTTCAGATCATAGCTAATTCTCAGTTTGTGACCACGGACCACTCTAGTTTGACTTGCAAATGTTACTAATATATAAACTAGAGAGCTTTAGTTTGTTTCCAGCTCAAAGTGAATAAATTCCCATCTTTAAAGGTGCTGCGGTAACAGTTTAACTTCAGCTAACTGCTGTTGACTGGAAGCTTCAAGTATACAGAAAGACAAGCTGGGTTCTTCGAAATAAAAGCATCAATGGTTCTGCTTAGATTTATTTAATAATAACAGCACTTCATTTAACGTTATTATAAAAGTACCAAAAACAGTACTTTATTTACATTTTCTGCAACAGTACTTAATCTAACTTCATCATATTAGTATTTTATTTAACTTTTTGGCCTTTTTTTAAAAAGATATTTTTGGGGGCATTTTTGCCTTTAATTGATAGGACAGCACAATTGTGAAAGTGGGAGAAAGAGAGAGAGAAGGGACGACATGCAGCAAAGTGCCGAGGCTGGAATAGAACCTGCGGCTGCTGCGGCGAGGACACAGCCTTTCTACATGGGGTGCCCCCTCTATCCACTGAGCCACCAGGGGCCCTTTGGGCTTTTTAATAATTTATAATAATTATAGCAATACTTTATTTAATTTGATTAAAACAGTACTTTATTTACCTTTGTTTAACATTACTGTAACAGTACTTTATTTAACTTTATTCTAACAGTACTCTATTTAACTTTATTATAACAATACTTTATTTAATTTTATTGTAATAGTACTTCATTTTACTTAATAACATTACTTCATTTCACTTTATTGTAACAGTACTTTATTTCTTTATTCACCTTTATTATAACAAGACTTAAACTTAATTATGACAATAGCTACTTTGTTTAATTGAACTAATAACATTGTATTTTAGTAATCTACAGTAGTTTAGATGAAATATATCAAGATATATATTGTGTATCGTGATAAAGCCTAAATATATTGCAATTTTATTTTTAAACCATATTAACCAGGTAGCACTGTTACAGAAGTATAAAGAAAAAAAAAGTACCAAAATGCAATATTTATACTCAAATAATGAGCAAAACAAAGAAGAAAAGGGGCTATGTTTGTGCAAGCCCCCTGGATTGAGTAATTGACGTCAGCTAGCTGTCTTTTAGCAAGGCCATTTATGGAGCTGAAAAATAAAGTAATTGCTTAATTTTGCCCCAGATGGAGAGTCAGACCCCGCCGGACTCCAAATTACCTTGACCAGAGGAAAAGTTTGGAAAAGTGAGCAAATGAGTAACGTGTGAAGAGTGCTGAGACGCCCATATAAAACAAAACAGCACCTGAACTTTACACTTAAATATTATATACAGAGCACCATCATTTCCTGACATACCTTTTTATAAGAAACTGCGGATGGCCTGACGAGAACAAAAATACAAACACATAGAGAGATGTGATGCTGGTGATGTTTTAATTAGCCGACTCACTCCCCCAGAGAGACAGTGAGCAGCCCGAATCGGCACTTGTGCTTGTTTATTCCACTAAGACACAGATAACATTATTATGAGCAGTGAAGAAGGACCTCAGCAACAGTACGGCTGTGTACTTGTCTGCATGTGCATTATTTTGTCAGGATTTTTTTACAGCACCTTGACTGTTATGTTATTTTTTTAACAACTAGATGTGTGAGCATTTCAAAGAGTCATCCTGATAATACGGAATAGTAAACCCTTTGATTGGCAGATAAACAAATCTTGCATGATGCACCTACAATGACTGTCTCCTTGACTTTTTGTCTACCTCCTGCTGTTTGTATTTTCTTGCTGTATTGCACTGCTTCTTTACATGACCTTCAACTTGTCAGTATATGTAATTATGGGTTACATAAAGGTTGCACTGTTCAGTATTAAAAGCGCTGAAACTTTTAGGGATAGTAGAGGAGAGTCACCTTAAATATAAAGTATTACAGCTGTAACACATTTTCTCTTGCTACATAAATTTCATCATGGCACAACATGTGGCCAGTCAACATGTTCTCTTCACATATTGCTGCTTTGTCAGTTTACTTCTGCTTCTTTAAATTATGCTCTAGATATCCTCCTGCATCTGTCGCTGAATTCTGAGATTCGCACCTAACTAATTAGGATTAGGCAACAAAATCAGGGTTAAGAAAAAAACAATGGGTTCGTTGGACCCATCCACTTCCTGTCCCGCCTGCCTACTCAGTGAAGAGGGACCTTTCAGCTCCATATATTACTTCATTGGCGGTAGCATTTCACCCTGACATTATCCAGTGGCTTTCACACGGCTGCCACAAGTTCCATCTGTCGCATTATAAACTGGTGCTGCCCGTCTCTGTATCATACTGCTGCGTCAGGTACCTTATGGTGTATCAGAACACCACAAATGGTTCCAAACTGACGCTTCCCGGTGGTGTATAATGACACTGTGAAAAACGGTTTAGCAAATACAAAGTGAAAACTAAGACCCAGTGATATTTTTCGAATATAATTTGAATTTTTTCGTATTTGTTGAGCTAAAACCCTATTAAAAGTTAAAAAAAAAATCCGGGATGGCACTACAGTGACGTCAACATAGGCACAAACTGGCACGGATAGTTAGGAATAGACAAAAGACGCACATGGTAAGGTCTTGAGAAAAGATCACATTCAGTTATGAAGTGAACACCAGACTCCCACATAAAAATCTGTGGTTTGTTGGACCCAAGGGCATTTCATGCGGATGCAACAGGTTCTGTCCAGCTATGTTTTGAAGAGACGCTGGCCATGTGCGTATCAGGCTGATGCGGCAGGTGCCGTCTGGCCGTCCTGCAGTGCATAATAACACCACAACCAGCAGTGTCTGACTGTGTTCCCAGCTGACACTGTCCAGAGGTGGCTTTTGGTGGCAGGATTTTCTGACAAAGCATTGTCAAAGCAGCTGTATTTCAGGATTTTGGAATGACAGAGGGCTGGTCGAACACACAAGTTGGCATTGCGTCACACACCAGTGGTCTGGTGTAGCGTATTGCATTCTGGTAGTTGTAGGTTTTCTACATCTTGAGAAAAAGCGAACAGCACAGTCTTTTTTTCTTTTCTCTTGTCATGCAGCATCAATTTCAAAAGTGTTTGTGTGTTTCTACTGCGTAAACAGCCTACATTAATGTGAGGACCCTGTTTATATCAGTGAAATATAACTTTAACCCCTTTAAAAGCCAAAGTCACTCAATAACACAATGAAAAATAAACAGCAGCTCCTGTGTTAAGTGTTGTTATATCAGTTTTTCTCAATATAATGGCTTCTGGAAATCACAGTCTGGCAATTCACTGAAAATCTTCTCAATATTGCATATCCTTAAACCATTTTTTTAGTGTGCCTCACACAACCCTGCTTAAAAAGATCCGAACTATCCCTTTAAAGTGACATGTTTTGCTATTGACTTGATAAAAAGAATGAGACTCATGTAAAAACCTAAGCTGCACAGTATGTGGTGGGATGGAGTGACTGAGTGAACAGAGTCGGCCCCTGACAGGAGAATCAGAGTGTAACTGGTTGGACCAGTGGGCTGGCAGTTCCCGTGGCTGGCTCGGCCCACAGCTCTTGGCATGCTGTTACACTCCTGCTACCCTGCGAGCAGCCAACTCTTGTCTTTTGACAGTTTTAGAGTTTAGTTTTATATTGCAGTGATGACTGTCCTCAACAACATGGCAGTAAAAATGACAGGTAAAAATAGACTATAGGTTAGTTCTCTTATCTGATCTCACTGGCGGGTCTCCACCTCCCTCCCCCTGCACCACAACTCATCAGCAAAACCTACACAGCCTCCAAGGAGGAGAGAAAAGGCCTTACCTCCTATCATAACACATGACAGCGTGAAGTAAAGCTGCTAAGTAGTGGTGGGAGGATTATCATGCTGGAAAGGGCAGAACTGAATACAAATGACCTAACATAAATAAAACTACTTAAACGTCATGCCAGGTTCATGTTAAGTTCATGAAAAGATTGTGTTTAGTGCACCCTAAGCAAAATGCCACATGATTGCAAAGTGATTTTTTTTCTTTTATCTGGACGGAAAAAGAATTTAATGCATGAGCTACCCTCTTCTGCTATACTCTGCCTCTGATTGGCTTACCTTGATATTCTTAATCAAACCAATGCCAATCTTCATGCCTAAAACTAACCAACCTAGTCAATGAAGGCAACAAGTACTAGTCAGGCAATTTGGCAAGGGTTTTGCATTATACTACTTCTTGAGCATTTTTTCATTTAATGATACTTTCAACTTTCACCCCACAACATTATAGATTTGAAAATTGTATTCTACCAGCCCATTCTCATTCAGAATTTGTAAAATACCACCACTGTGTCAGTGATTTTGGCGTAACATTCTGCTGCCAAATGCCACCTTAGTGGCAGATTGATATGCTGCCCTGTGGCATCACTTGGTAATGTGGCTTGACGGTGTTATGATGTGCTGCCGGTCAGCTGGACAGCACTTGGCATGGCAAGATGATGCGTGGACCGGTGGCGTCAGTTGATAACACGACCAGACGGAACCTTTTGTGGCAATATAATACACCACTGGAGTGCAGCAGGTTGAAACGCTGCTGGCAATAATGTAATATAAGGAGCATGAGGTTCCCTGTAGGGCGGTGGGAGGGGTGGTGGATAGATCCAACAAAACTTGGGGTTTTTGCAACCTGCCTTATTTCTGATGCATTTTTACCTATACCTTGCCATGTGCCCCTGTTGCCTAAACCTAACCATCAGCAGATTATTTGGTTTCCGTGTGCTTGCTAACATTACCACATGCAGCGTCACCCCACCATGTGCTTGTGTTGACATCACTGTGGTGCCATTCAGAAATGTCAACAGCAGACACAGAAGGATATTTGGAGCATAATATGTAGACATGGAAGTCCCCTGCAAAGTGGCGATTTGTGATGGCTTGGGATAGGAACATGTTGGCCTACTTAACCCCAACTGGCTGGTGGTGCCAGAAGGAAAGACAAGTGAACTCTTCTAACGACAATTTAACTTTATATAAACCTTTCAAAAAATGATTCTGCATTTGGAGTTTGTGTGCCAAAATGAGTGGCACAGGGAATGGAAAGTTTTGGCCCGTCAGAATATCTATTGGCTACATTGACCATTTACCCCCAGAGACTTATTGTCATCAGACCAAAGGCCAACAGGCTCTGAGACTGGAGAATCATGGTGGCTTCATCTTTTGGTGACCATAAATGCTTTTCATGTTGCTGGCATGGCTTAAAACATACTAAAACATATATATATTAAAAACAAAAATCATACAAAACATGACACATTGTAAATGATTAAACCACTGATGTCATCCTTTAGCTTGAGACCTCTTGTGACCTTTGTAACAAGGGGTAGCAATTTGACAAAAGAGTCATTTCTCTCTAAGCCTCTGACATGGTTATAAATAACTAAATAAATCAGCCAAAGAGGTCAAATCATTCAACATTTAACAAAAATATATGAATACAAATGTATTCTTCCCTTTCCCATTAATCATCTCATAACCCTTCAGATTTATATTTGACTAAACCAGCTAACTGTGTATAAAGTAGATAAAACTATCTCAACCTGGAGCAGCCGCAGCTGCTTAGACATTAATACATCACTCTTAACAATCTCATAATGTCGTATGAATATGAATAAGTCACGGGGGGGGTTTTGGTGCAGAACAATTATTTTCACTTTGATACTTTAAGTGGTAACACTTAAAACTGAGAACTAGTTTTGTAGTCACAGTGGGGCCTCTAGTGTTTGTGGGTTTCAGCTCATCCTCAGGTTTGTGCCTAGCTGCAGGCTGAGTTGGAGGCCATCAAAGACACTACACTGATAAAAGCCCACTTGTGACCTTCTGTCATTCTTTTTAATCCCTCCTTTAAAAGACTAAACATGTTTATAAAAAACTGCTCTTTAAAATGACTCCAGGTTATGATTTTATTATCATGCTTTCAGCCATTCATATCACAATGACCCTCATTGTCCAACTGCTGTTAAGAAGAAACATATTAAAACCCATTCACACATTTTTTTTTCACAAAAGATTCTAACATTCACCAATGTTTTCCTTTTTGGAATCTCTTTGGTTTTCTTCTTAGGTAAGAACAGAATCTACTTATGCACATTTTGTGCCAACATGTTGGTGCAAAAAACTGGTTATTGCGTTATCTACAAATCTGCAGTCTTGTAATGTTACAGGATTTAACAATAATATTTTTTCCCCCATTATAGGTTTTTTGGGGGGAGTTTTTCCTTAGTAGAAGTGACGGTCTAAGGACAGAGGGATGCCATGAGATGTAAAGCCCTCTGAGGCAAATTGTGATTTCTGATAATGGGCTTTATATATATAATTGACTTGACTTGACATTTGGATCATTTAGAGATTTTTAATAATTGTTTTCATTATTTTACAAAGCATTAAGAACTTTTAAAATGAACACCACACTAAGACTTCAATTTACATCAATTATGTTAATTTGGGGACCATGCCATCAGTAATTTGTGATTTATTGTATTATTTATAGGCCCGATAGGCATGTTTCTCCCTGGTTTACTTACATAATGCCACATTTGCTGCTTGCAGATCCTGACAAGGGAACGGCTGTGGCTCAGAGGTAGAGTGGCTCGTCCTCTAATCGGAAGGTCAGTGGTTCGATCCCCAGCTCCTCTGGGCAACATGTCGAAGTACCCTTGGGCAAGATACCGAACCCCAAATTGCAGCCCGATGCTGCGTCATTGGAATGTGAGTATGTGTGAATGATTACTGAGTAGCACGTGGCACCTTGTATGGTAGCCTCGGCCACCAGTGTGTGAATGTGTGTGTGAATGGGTGAATGTGACATGTAGTTTTAAAGCGCTTTGAATGGTCAATAAGACTAGAAAATTGTGATACAAGTACAGTCCATTTACCATTTAACACATCTTCTAGGAGCATGCAGATTTATTTGCAAAGACAGAGAAAAACCTGTTCCCTTCCAGTGGTCAGCCCCCACAGTGTTCACTGAACAAGTAATAGCACCCCATGTGACTTTTTTGTTGTTGTTCTATATCCTGAAGCCGCTTAATACATGACGGCTAGTTTGGTCCTCACTTCCTAAGTACTTCAATTTCAGAACTTTTGACCTTTGTCCTGTAAACATTTAGAGTCTTGTGCTCTACCCCTTTTAGACCTTTGTTTTAGCCATGCGTGTCTTAATCATCTTTGCTGTTTTTCCATTAATTAGGATAAGCAGACACACACTTTAAATTTACAGGGAAGATGGGAGTCTATGAAAACACAGGTGCAAACAACTCTAAGAACACATCGTGTGATGATCAAGTTAAGCCAGACTAACGTAGTTTACTTAAGTTGGTAACACAACAACAAGGAATTTGCAATTGTCATTTTAAAGTTGAAACAACTTCATAAAATTAAGTAAATACATCTGAATTTTGAGTAAACTCAACACTAAGATATAAAGTAAACATAAACTAAGATTAATATTTATATTTACTTCCCCTTTTCAAGGCAATCGGTTTCCAAGATTATTTTAAGTAAGATGAACATGTCAGATTTTACAGTGCAGGGCCACACGTAACATTGTAACACGTAACAGGGGTTAAAATGGACCTGATGACAGTCTTACAACATTATTTAATCACATCATTTTTATCATTTCTTCAGCATTTACACCGTCTGTCATACCATATTTTTTGGACACTGCACAGTGTAAACAATTATGGGGTAGTCACAACTCTAGAAATGTGTGAATTGAAAAATGAGATGAATCTACTCAAGAGATAAAAGTGACCATTAATCTGTAGCCACTGACCTGTAATATCCACACAGGCTTTAATGACAGCATCTGTTCTGTGTGAATTACTCTGAATGAGGCCTTTTGAGAGAATAGTTGGATACTCCCAAGGATGAGGACATGTTTTGATTACTAAAGGTGTAATTATAGGAGTGTAGGTGTTGTCAAACGTCTGAGATGACTCACCTGGATGGAAAAGACTGACCATCTGGCAGCTCTGGCAAATGAGAGGCTGACCTACTTATGCGATGCACAGTAAAACTTTACAATAAGGTACTCAAACTCTAGTAGCCAGAGTAGCTGCTGAGGAATGAGTTCGGAGTAAATCAGGAACCAAGTGCTCATTAATGAATAGCTAACAACAACTCTTTAAAATGTTAAATGATTAAGTTCTTATGTGTCTGCCAATCTACTGATCATATTGAAGCTGCTGATTAATATTTTTATATTAACAACAGATCAGATGACTATGGGCTATGTGAAAGGGGTGATCACATTACACTGTGACATACCCATTAAGATTCATCATCACAATTGAAATTCCATTGCCAACACCCCCCAAAATTGAGTTACATTGGTAATTTTATTAGTACACACTAAATAGTACCTTATTTTTTAAATTTTAAAATTTAAGATGACTGATTTGATCAGACAAGTTGAGCTAATTTTGTAAAGGTTTCAACTTGTTTTCTTTAATTCAGTAACTTAAAAATTATAGTAAACACTAGCTTTTTTCGAGTGAAAGCAGTGTAATAAGGGTAATCTCAGTCTTTATATTTCAGAAGAAGACAGGCCCCAAATTATCTGAAGGGTAGTTAAGGAAATGGTAGGCAGTTCAATATTGGCGTCGCCCCAAATAAACGTTGAGCATATTTTAATTCACTGCACTGCAACTTCACTGCACAACTGTACAATCCCTCCATTGCACCTTTTGTTCATATCATTTTGTGTTCTTTCTATTGTATTTTTCATTTTATATTTTTGAATTGCTGCTATATTTTTATCTTATGTCTTATTATATTTGAATTTACTATTTTTATTATTCCTTTATGTTAATTGTTTTGCACCAATCAGCATATGTAAATGTACTTGGCAATAAAACCTGATTCTGATTCTGAATTCGGGAAGTCAACAGCAGCATACTCACAGCGTGGACCGTCACAAGGTCAGGATTAGGCAACAAAGTCACAACCAGTAAGGTTAGGCAAAACAAAATAACACAAAATAAGGTGTAGAAATAAACATGCACACACACACACACACACACACACACACACACACACACACACACACACATATGGTTTGGATACTGAAAGTCAGCTATTTATTTATTTGTCATCCACCTCCCCACTGGCCTGCCCTATAAGCGCCCTCACACTCCTTATATTATGAAGTTTTTGGTTCTATCCTGCCATGTTTTCAGGTGTTGTCGCCTGTGCGCATTACATGTGGACGTGCCCAATGCCTTCCAGCCGTCTGCCAGCGTACAATCACAATTTCACTGGTTCTGTACGACCACGTTCTCATCTGACGCCGTCCAGCTGTGTGTTCCAGCTGTGTTCCAGTTGGTTGCGGAAGTTAGTCGGTATTGACAAGTTCAGAGTGGACCGCATGACCCTGAATAGGATAAGTGGCTACCAATAATGAATGAATGAATGCAATCCATTTAGACTGATTTGTTCCAAGTCCCCGATACTGTGCATATTTCAGTGGCATAGCTTAATAAAACAGAATTGAATTGTCATAAAGGTTATTAATTTCTTGTTTAACATTCTGTATATTAAGTACAACTTTCTGCAGTAAAAAGCATGTATAGTTAGTCAGTTTATGTCTACCTCTGATTACGTATTAGACATTGTATACCCAACTGTTCAGATTGGAAATATATATAGGATGTATAATATGAAGACTATTACTGATGATGATGTGACAGGTGCATTTCATTACCAGATGATTGCATTGATAAACTGCATGTTATTTTCTGATTAGTATTTCATAGATGTGATGAAGCGAGTGCTTAGCAGCCTGGAGACTTGAGTCAGTAAGTGTGCCAGTAATTCCATGGATGGAATGCTGCAAGCAATAACATACTTGACTTTTCTGTACAAGTATCACTTGTCAAATGGTGAATGTGTGTGCGCCATGAAAATAAATGCCTCTTGGATTATACAAGAATAATAAAAAGCATCTTGACATATTGGAAAATAATAAGTGGTTTCTTTTGGTGGCAGTGTGGCTTCATTAATGGTTACATGGAAAAAGGAGTTGGGATATATTCAGATGCTGCTGGCATTATAATGCTTGATCCCAGCCAGCTATAAAACTCCCACTGAAGTTTTGCCATACTGGGTATTTCTTAGCAACCTGTAGCAATGAATGTAAATGTGGCAGCCTGATTTCCCTATAGGGGTCATTAGAGTTTCATCTAAATTTTTCATCTTAACTTATATGAAATGCCATTGTTTTTGCCAACAATATGTACTTTGATCTGTGTTCCAATTTACTTCCTTTGACTGGGAATGGGTCTCCTCTGAGGACACCTGAGCTTAGCCACTTAGTTGTCAAGGAGAGTTGTGAATGTCCATAAATTGGCTCTGAGTGAAAATTTTATTTCAACAAAGGTGGTAATTTCCATTTAGTTGTAAATAAGGATTACATTTGGAGGACTTCCACATGGCCATTTTTCAAGGTTGGTTTAGGATGGAATCTCTTTGATTGCTCTCAAATTGGCATGACATCAGTTTAACTATATTCTCTATTAACCATCTAAAACTGCTTTAGAATGATAACTGTTTCTCAGAACATGACTTTTAATCCTATATAACACAATGTTTTGGGTGAGTTGGAGGAAAACAATACCTCCGTTCCTTGACAAAGTGCCCAGAACAAGGATGTTAATTAAAAAAAGTGATATATTCTCGGCCATAACTCAAAGCAAGTCAAAACTAACCTTAGCTGACACTGCCGCCATAATACCAATGCACAGCTCTGACAGACTTACTATACCCACCCTGTCCCGAGCAATCCAAACAAGAGATATGACTCAGAGGATTTGGAGCCCCTTGAGGAAAGGACTTATCCGACCTAAAACTGATTTGGTGCCGGTGTGTCCAGCAGTCTTTATGAGGTGCCAGCCCCCACTGGAACTAATGCGAGAGGATTCCAGAGGAGGGAAGATGGAAAAGTTGGTGTTGTTTAGTCATGTTGCATATGTGTGGACTACTGGAGTCCCCAATGACACTGCAAGGTAAATGGTCAAACACAAAACCACTCAGTCCTTTATTAAGCCTCTGATGAAGTTTTTCCTGTGATTTTTCCAAAAAAGTGGAGCTAAAATTGGTGATCATTTTTAATTTTTTAAAAATTATTCTCTAATTGAATATTGCAGCTCTAAAATGTTGCAATCTTTTAAAAACTGGTTTAGAGAACCCTCAGGTCTTACTTATACGCTACTCATGGGTATTAGCAAGCTATCATTTACAGTTAGCTCGCTACAAAGTTGAATGACGCTAAACTTTTTTCAGCTTAACTGCTTTAATGGTGACCATGGTGATTTGTATCATGCATTTTGCACTTTCAATATGTTTCATGAACCAAATTATTTTTTTTCATGTATACGGTCAAATTGTTCCATTTTGTTAATTTTAGCAAAACTAATACCCTTGTCCCACCCGAATCATCACATAAATGCAGGGAACCCTGCTTAAAAAATGGCAGAAGACTTCTTTACCATTGCCAGTAGACCAGAGTTATGCCCACAGCTCTGCAGCAGATAAGCATGCCTTTTTGTTTCTTTTTTTGTGTGTGAAATGGTCAGTATCATGAATGTACCAGATAATAGGGTGAGTTAATAGTTGGAAGCAGCATGGAGGCCAGTTAGAATGTAATGGTGGTTAACTTGCTTCTCTTCAGTAATTCAGTCTCTCTTCAAGTTATGTGCCGACTAATTTGCAATGTTTGAGTGCTGCACTTGGACAGATGGTGTATGTGTCTTTAAGCATCATTGCATCATGCCTGAACAGGTAGATTTTGAAAATTTTAAAAGTGTCCTCCCAGGTGTTGTATTTCCATCACTGCTGAGCCAATAAAGTCCCAGGAGTGGATGCCAGTTGTAAACTTTCATGCCGAAGACAAAGGCCAGATGTTGGTGGATATTAGAGGGTTTCTTGTACAGTGGGAAAGGAGTTCAAGAGTCCTATGCCATGCTAGCAGTCCTGTGTGACCGATACTTAGACACACTAATGCTGTGGGGTTAAATGTAAATGTCAGCATGCTAGTAATGCTGATGTTTAGTAGATGTATTCATCACCATTTCTTTTAATATGAAAACATTGACCAGTCACCAATGGAAATGTCATTAGGTGTTTGGTTGTAAGCCAAATTTTTGGACAAAGGAATCACCAAAGTTATTACAAGTCATGCTGAGGAGAACATGGATCTGTTTACCACTTTTCTGACAATCCATTTTAAAAGAGACATTTATTTCACAAATATCTAGAGTAAAAGGTGGAGGATCATCACAGTCAGTAGGCTTCTCTGGGGACCATAAACGTTAAACCATATTCCAGAGGAATTCTTCCAGTAATTACTGAGATATTTTACTCTGAATCAAAGCGGTAGACTGACTGATCAACTGTCAAAACCAAAGCTTTCAGAGTGACTCCCTTAGGGGAAACATTCTCATATTAATTGCATCCACTTTCCTGCTGATGAAGAGTTATCATGTGTCTTGCCCATCTTTGACATGGACAAGGAGTGACCTCTGTGGTTTAAGGAATTAATCAATACGAGTAAAAACTGGTGTGAAATAACCACAAAGCCCCTGTCCACAGAGCCCTAGAGAATGCCTGACCTTCAAAAAATATTTAGCCTTAGCTCATTGACAAAAGTGACTCTCTGACATCAGTCTCACTGAAAGGTTGCACAAATTGTCTTGTGTGAAGAAGAGGTCATTAACAGTCACACTGCAACTCCTGTGTGTCACCTATTAAGGGGAAAAATGTCAAAAAGGGGACATGCTGTGACCGATCATCAATTGCACAATTTCTAAGCAGTGTGGTTTCTGCATAATGATCAACGGGAGGATGCCTAAATCTGGAAGCAGATGGTTTCCAGTGTTGGACAGTTGTTTCATTACCAAAGCATGTGTGAGAAAGGGAAAGAGGTGGCACCTGTCATCTATCCAGTGAACTTTGAGTTGAACTTCTGACAATTGAAACTAGTTTGTTAAGGTTAGGAAACGATTGTCTTCATGGATAAAGAAACCAGCACTGACACTGAAGAGACAAGGCATAAGTCCATTCTTTTAATGGCCTTTTTTCATGGTCCCAGTTTAGTATTTTAATCATTGTCTCATAGCAGAGGCTTAAAGAGCTCATCTGCTGTGATCTTGATTGGTTGCAGTGCCAGCTGAGCATAATATTAACCCATCTACTCTTTAACCAAAATGTTCTCATCCCAAATCATCACATATTGCCACTTTGCAGTGGACTTTCGCGTGTACTTATTACACTCTACGTATCCTTCTGTGTCTGCTGTTGATGTTTCCGGATGCTGCTACCATTATGTCAACACAAGGACATGATTGGATTACAGTGCATGTGGTTAGGCAACAAAAGTACCCTACGCTGGGATGTGAGCACAGGCACATGCTGGCATGGGTGATTAGGATTAGGCAACAAAATCAGGGATGGTTCAGGTTTAAGCACATGGTAAGGTGTAGATAAATAAAACCCCATGCAAACAAGCCACAAAACAGGAGAGCTTCTTCAAACTAGAAATATTAAAAAAAAGTCAGTGCTCTTTGGTTAAGGGCATGAACAAATTAGTAAAAAACAGGAAGGAACCAAATAACTTTTCTTAAGAAAGAAAGTTTAAATGTCTTTATTTCATTGGCAGGTTCTAAAAATAGCATATGATTAAAAAACTATTGATTCTTCAATGCGTTTCGGTGTCCAGCCTACTTCAGGAAGTAACTTTCTGAATGGACGCCGTAACGCTTTAAAGTATCAGTTGTTTTTAATCATGTTCTACTTTGAGAACCTGCCAATTAGATAAAGGCATTTTAACTTTCTTTCTCAAGACAAGTGCCTTGGTTTCTTCCTGTTTTTTTTTTTTTTTCCAAAATCCCATTCAGATGGGAAGCAAACACCAGACTCATGCATAAAAGTCCAGGGTTTGTTCGACCCATCCACTACCCCTTGCCCCGTCCGCCCGCCCTATAGGGACCTTTGTGCTCCTTGCATTACACTGTTGTCATTCTTGTTCTCACTGATACCTTGTGTCTGCGTATCATGTTGCCACACCAGGGGCCATCCCACCATCCGCCGGCATATAATAATTCCACAAATGGTTCTACCCGCCTGTGTTCTCAAATTACTCAGTCCAGTGGCATATCATGTGGACAACAAAAGGTGGCTTTTGGTGTTGGGATCTTACGCCAAAATCACTGCAAAAGCACTGGTATTTTAGGACTTCGAATTTAGAATGGACTGCCCTAACCTCGACAGGTCAGCGATCAACATAGGTTAAGCTGTTCAGGCTAGTAGAGAATAAGTACTAGTTTAAGTGTCTCCAAGTATTTAGCTTCTGTACTTGCTTGTGACTGAATCTCTGTCATTTGCAGTTGTGTCCATGTTTTCATCAAATAGTCAGGAACTTCACATTATAGTGATTGGTCCTTGTCTTTGGAGGAGCTCTGTTGATTCTGAGAAGATAACCTTGATCATGTCAGGTGTAGTAAATATGGTGAGTCAAGTCTTACATCCCCCCAGGAAAAATGAATAAAGCTTCCTTAACCTTTGTATCACACAACCCCAGGGTCAAAGAACAACCTAGGCAGGACTCAAGAAAGACATTAATGGAACAAGTAGTGACAAATGGTCAATTTACTGCAGAAAGGGGTTGCACTTTGTGACTCAGACCCAGCATTGATCCTTTCAAGGGTCTGTATGTTATAGCCTGACATGTTTGCGCTGGGACAAAGAGTTATGAAAGGAAACTAAAGGAATGTGATGCAAAAATGATCTTCCGCCAATTAGAGGTGCCCCAGAAAACCTCTATCAAGGGCACCAGGAAGCATCCTGATCAGATGCTCGAACCACCTCAACTGGCCAATTTTGATGAGCAAACTGCTCATTAAAATGGGCTCACTGCCCCAGTGCATGCTGGAGGTCATGATGTGATGGAACCAACAGAACCACATCATCTGCAAAAAGCAGGGATGCAAGAAAAACTATGTATACTCAAAAAACATATGTTTTTGCCTTTTGCTATTATTTTAATTATATGGGATATATACATCCATGCTATGTAATTTTCCAGTACAAGAAATGCATCACACTTGTATCCACATACCCTGCTATTCCTGAGGTGATGTGAGTTGTTAATCCTCATCCTACCAACATGTTGAACATACAACATAAAATTTGTTTTGCACCCCTCCCCCAACACATCTATAGACAGTCTTCTGAGGTATCTTATTTAATTCCTTACATTGCTGTCAAACATGAGTTACTACGTGTGCTGAATTTTTCATATTCACATTAACGACCCCTTAAACAGCACTGCCTTGAGAATATTGCCTTGATCTTGTGTTTACCCTGAAGTTGTCACTCAGCTGTTAATATGGAGTTTTTATATATATATATATATATATTTATCTCTGATCACAAATGCATTCTCTTTGATTCACTTCTTCTATCAGCTGCATTCTCTCAGAAACTTTTCATGCGCTCTGACTGATTTAATGAACAGCCTGCCTCTGAATTCTCATGTATTTTCATGTAGTTCCTCGTTCACAGTCGATCCTTTAAGTCTGTGTGTTAGTGCTCCGTTAAAGCCTGTTCATGATGTAACCTGCTCTCCTTGTTAAGTGATGACATCCACTGTGTCAGATGAAAAGACGGTCAGAGTGGAAACTGGGATTTTCTGTCCAAGATTCACTGTTTTAAATTGTAGTGTTCACTCAATTAAAACAGTCAGTGCAATTACAGTCATTATTTCAACGATTAACCTTTTAACCTGCCGGGCTGAAAGAAAATGAAAAGCAGTTCACTAGACTTTTATTATGAAAGTGGATACACATCTCTTTTTAAATGATATGACTTCTTAGTGTTAAACATACATTATCTGGATAATGATATATCACATCACTTGCATAATATGCAATATTGCTTACACATTTCTCCTTTGTGATTTGATGTCAATGTGCACATTGGGAAGGCGGAGCTGGCTAGTAGACGTCAATAAACAGATGAATGGAAGTGTTGCTGCTTGATGGGCTCTTATTTTTCACTTGACAAGGGTAAAGTCTTATGTTTCTTTTCACAGTGTTTGCTTGAGATAACAGAAAGTGACAAAGTTAAGCCAACCTGTTGAGTAAGTCAGTCAGTCAGTCATTTTCTGTAACCGCTTGTCCTCGTAAGGGTCGCGGGGGGGCTGGAGCCAATCCCAGCTGTCATCGGGCGGAAGGCGGGGTACACCCTGGACAGTTCGCCAGACCATCGCAGGGCCGACACATATAGACAGACAACCATACACGCTCACAGTCACGCCTAAGGGCAATTTAGAGTCACCAATTAACCTGAGCTGCATGTCTTTGGACTGTGGGAGGAAGCCGGAGACCCCGGAGAGAACCCATGCAGACACAGGGAGAACATGCAAACTCTGCACAGAAGGGCCCCCCCCGCCCAGACCGAACCCCGTTCCAACTGGGATTCGAACCAGGGACCCTCTCGCTGTGAGGCCTGTTGAGTAAGTATTTTTCTTAATAATGTAACCAAACCATACAGACTGCAAATTGTTGGGTCATTTCTTAATTTGTCGCTCTTTGCCTTCTTTGTTTAAAAGAAATGTGACAGCCACACACCTGGGGGAGATCCAGATGGTTTTGTTTCAATTTCGAGTAGCTGTCACACCATCAATTTTTCATACAAACTGTTACATTTCAACACACATTCAAAAGTGAACATTAGTATTCATTTGGAATTCCCTTTTGTTCATCATTAAATCTCGTCTTAGCTCTGTTTTTTGTCTCCACCATCTCCAAGAACAGTATCTGTCTCTTTAGCTGCTAAATGTTCCATTATGTTTATCAGCGAGTCTCTGCGTCTGTCTGCTGTTGGCTCTGAGACACTATCATGAGACAGTGGCCTTTTTTTCACTGAAAGCTAACCTAACCTTCATGTGGAAATAATTCATAGCAGATAATTTACTTCTCTTTTCAGCAAACACCAAGAATATAGATGTAGTGTAACTGCATTATTACAATCTGACCAAGTGCTTTGATTCATACCAAGGTGACTGTGACTGTATTGTGTCCCATCACTTTAAATCCTGAACTCGATAACACTAGCATTAATATATATTGCAGATGTAGCATACATATATACAGTCATGAGCCTGGATATAAAAAAAAATCTGCAAACTCAGACATAAAATGAGTAAATAGGGTTACTTCAACCATGTAAATGGCTCATTCAGACAGCTTAAATCTGCACTCATTCATTTCAATCAGGCTCTAGTGTGCATGTTAAAGTAGTAAATGACTTTTGGATGGTAGACCACATATGGTAATCTATTAAATCACGAGGCAGAGTCATCCTCCTGCTGGTTTCTGGTAGCGCGTACTCTATTTCCAACCTCACTTCCTATTTTCAGCGAACAATGGAGTGTATTATTCGAAGTGGAAATGAATGTAAAAGTCCTGCTTCATGCAGGAAAAAAAAGGAGAGAACTGCTATTTTCCAAAATGAACGATTCAGTCAATTTTCTGACAGAACTGGGCAAAATGAACTAGATGAAATTTGAATTGTCCCTGTGAGGTGACATTATTGTCTATGACTAACACACCATATAACCGAGTGGAAGTGACCTATGGAAGTGAAAATGAACGAAGAATAAAAAGAAACTAGAAGTACCACCTTGCCTCATGGTTATGTGCCTCCATCAACCAGTCAAGTTGCAGTTTACATCGATGTCTGTCCAGACTCATATGAAAATAAAAATCAAACACAATAGGCTCACTCACAATTTAAGTTTTTGAGACTGGCAGCTGAATCCTGAAAGTAGAAATCAGTGGAGCCAAAATTAGGACAGCACCCCAATTACAGCACTTTTTTGTTGTTGTCACACAGACGTTCCAGACCAGACACCCTTTTTCAGAGTGTATATTTGCCAGATATATATTGTGGCAATATACAGTCATGAAGCCATGACAGAAGACAATGCTTCAAATATTGATGTTGCTGCAAAAAACTACAAAATTAAAAGACAGTACAGACAATCTAAACAGTCAGCACAGTTTCAAGATGGACACCCAAGATTAGTGTCACCAATTCAATAGCCAACCAAATGTCTCCCCTTAGAATTCTGAATTACTGCATTGCACAATTGCAAAAAAATTGTTTTTACAGAACATTATGATGTCACAAAGAAGTTGACCTGTGACCTTTTGGATTTAAAATGTTATCACCTCATTATTTTTCCTATTAGACATTATTTTGGTGAAATTTGGTTATAATTCACATTTAAATTGTTGAGTTATGGCAACAAAAAAGGTGGTGGCTAGGTCACAGTGATCTTTCTCCGCCATAATCAAATCAATTCATCCTTGAGTCCAAGTGGATATTTGTGCCAATTCTGAGAAAATTCCCTTAAATCCTTCATGACTATCAGATGGATGCAAGGTCACAATGAACATGACCAGAATCTAATCAGTTTATAGTTGAATACAAGTGGACATTTGTGTCAAATTTTATTAAATACCCTCAATGCCTTTGACCTTTCTGATATTAAATATCATCACTCCATTTTTTTACCCTCCAATGTGTGAAATTTTGTCAGAATTAGAGTGTAATTTCTTTATGGCCAAATAAAAAATAAAAATTGTGGAAGTTTATACCAAATTTGAAAAAATTCCTTCAAGGTGTTTTTCTGAGATAGTGTATTTATGAGAATGGGATGGATGTACGTACGTATATACAGACGGATGCAAGGACAACCTGACAACAACCCAAAAAACATAATACTTACGGCCTTGGCTGCTGCCGGAGTGGAGGCATAACAATAAAAATCCCTTTCCATCACCACAGTGCCCTTTATGACAAACACATAATCAGGGGGCTTTTGACTTTTGACTCTCCACAATAAAAAATTATCCACAAACTCACAATTGAGGCAGTTAATGTTTTGTATTGTAATCTAACCACTATTTAGCAAGAGACTGAAAATCAGAATGAGATTTATTGGGTAAATATGCTTTCACCGATCTGCACCCACTTGTCCTTGACTGTGAGGGAATAGAAACGTTTTTTTTCATACGACTCAACCCTGACATAGGGGATGAAAGCCGCTATAATTGAGACTTTTATAATAACAATGTATTGACAATGTGAAAACAATGTGACAGTATGAAAGAGGTTGTTTGCAGTGATGAACCTCCAGAGAATAATCACCTGAATCTGCAGCTCTCTTTAGCTTTACAGATTTTTATTGTGAGTTTCAGTTAATTGTTTAGCGGTTTGGCCCACAACTTTAATATTTTCCAAATGAATGGTTATGCTACCATATAATTTTTAAGGTGATGATTTACCAATGCTTTGTTTACAGGTTGTTTCTGCTGCCTCCAAGTGGCCAAACAGAATTAGTTATTGCAGGTTTAACAGTTAACCCTTTCACAAGCTAATTCTGCTGTGGGACCACGACAAAAATTGGCTTCGCACTTCTTCTGGGACCTAAAACCAACCTAGCAACACATGCATTATGTCCCACAAAAGCACCCAGCTTCACTTCTGCTTTTACCTTCCACAATAAAAGCCCAACTTAAATTTACTCAGGGCACCTTGCTAAGAAGCCTTTCAACAAAATAACTTACAGAAACATTTCATTCATCACTGGGTAGACGTGGTTACAGAGATTAGATCACCTCATTTGCTTAAAACTTGATTGTTATTTTAGTGTTATTTATTTGGGAAATGTGCCAAAGCTGGACATATATATATATATATATATATATATATATATATATATATATATATATATATATGTATATTACAAATACTGTTAGCAGGTAGCAAAAAAAGCAATAACCAGGAAACAGCTGCGTAAAGAGTCTCTGGGAAGGTCTGAACAAATAGAAATAGTTAAGGAAATTTATGTTTTGGAACAATTGACTTTTTTTGCCCTTAGTTGTGACTGTGAGCGTGTATGGTTGTCTGTCTATATGTGTCAGCCTGTGATAGTCTAGGGACCTGTCCAGGGTGTACCCCACCTTCTGCCCGATGACAGCTGGGATTGGCTCCAGCTCCCCGCGACCCTTACGAGGACAAGCAGTTATAGAAAATGATTGACTGACTGACTGACTGACTGACTTTTTAACATGCTACAGAAAAATGTGAAAAATATTGAAAAAAGTGGATATCCTATTTGAATTAGAATTGACTGTTTTATTTGATATGTTAATCTTGATTGGAAAACTGTGTTTTATGACAAGCAGAATGGACTTTGGATTATTAATAAGTAGAAGACACAGCACTTTGTCTCTTCACAAATCAGGGTCATGGATTGCAAAGTCCTTGCAGGATGTTAAAGGAAAATCATGGACTTAAAGGATGTATAGTCTCATATGCAATAATACAACCATTCTTCTTCCCAACTTTCCTTCAATTTTTTTTTGATATGATATCAAGAGTTTTATTCAACATATGATGATCCTGTCTGTTGTTCTTGTCTTGTCTTTTCTGTTCTTCACAAAGAAACACTCAAAAAATAAAGTATATTTAAAAAAAGAAACATTTTATGTACTTGTCTTTGTCTTCAGACAGCATGACGCAGGGCCAATACTAGCTGACATGAAATAACAATTACATGCCTGATTAGAACAAATCTGCTGAGGACCTCACCTATGTATAAAGAGTTGGCAAAATAGGAAAAAGACTTAAGAAAATCAATGGTCTTCTTGGAATGCAAGATACAGTACACACAGTATCTGATATCAGCACTATTTCAGTCACTTTAAACCAAAAAAAAGGCAGAATCTAGGATAAAATCTGAGTTCAAAGGTAAAAAATCATACCAAATAATTAAAAGCTGGGTCTATTTGCTCTGTAATAATTACCTGAGCGACTGAGCACTACTGTGCCTCGTCAAACAAGCTTTAAGTGGAGTGTTCACACTGACTAGATTGATGGAGGAGATCTCCAGCTGTGAAATGAACAGCTTTTAAGAAGGACAGATCTCATGTTTGGGCAGCATGAGTTCTGCAGTACTGTGACAGCAGCACCAAGCTGTCTTAGAACCACATTCCAAATTCTCTCCGTCTGTGTGGAGATGAAACAGACAGAATGTGCTGTCCTGCTGGACAAGACTCAAAGGCACATCACCTTTACATCAGATGTTCAGCCAGAGATGGACACATTGTCTCAAACATGCATGCCTTAGGATGTATGTCACATGTCCTGTACCTTCAGGAGAGGACACGTGATGTGGATGCACACTAAAGCTTGGTTCAAATGTTTTTGCAGTGACTGTTTGCTTGTGCATCTCATGCATGGACCTGGTGTTGTGCTTTGATTAAATCTGAATTTAACATCATAACTTCCATACAAGTCAAGTCTTTTTTTCTTTTCTAATAAATATTGTCAGCCTCGTTCCAAAAATATCAATGTCAGCCTTTGAAAAGCCGCATCAGTGAAATCAGAGTTTGTACATTATGTTCATTCAGAGCAGATCTCTCATTTCTCACATTAGCAGAGGACGGTGGGAAAAGGTTGTCCTGTCACATGACATCAACAGCTGAATAAAGAGACAGATGAGCATATTTCTTACAAAAGCCTTTTGCCTTTTGAGAGGCCCTCAAGGTCTCAACTGATGGAAACAGCAACACGTTTGACATTATGTATCAGCACATAAGGCTGAGTAATATCACAACATTAAAGAAGTAAGTAAAGATTGGGACTTTAAAGCTACAGTGGGTAACGTTTTCCAAAATAACTTTTTGTTATATTTTCTGAATCTGTTATAATAATCTGAGAGGTACATAGGAGACAGATGATCTGTGAAAAAATCAGGGTCCTGTGGCTCCTCCTGGTACTGTTATTGCAATTTGTAGAAATCACTCCAGCGCAGGCAGAGATCAACCAATCAGAGCCAGAGGGAGCCTCTATGCAGTGTCAATCACTGCCGTGCACTCTCTGCGCAGTCACCTTCCCTCGTGCACACTCAGCCAAGGTCACTATCGTCAGCTTGCGGCCTCGGGAGAAAAATTATGGATACAATGGATGAAAAAAACACCGAAAGTACAAACAAATCAATTTTTTAACATTTATTTATATAATGGCAAAAAGTCTATTACATTTTAAAACAATCTGGAGACATAAGAGCTGGCTGAAACAATCTATTTACAGTACAGTACTGTAACGTTAGCCAAACACTTCAATGTAGAGCTAATGCTTACGTAGAAACACTGTAACGTTACTAGCATCACACAGACTGGTTATTTATAAATACGCAGCTAATGTAATGAAGACCACGTCTCTAGCTCAAATATAGTCAGCAACAGTTATATTAAAGCAGCTATTTCTAGCTTTATTGTTGTGTTTCGCTCTTACCAGAGCCCTTTAAGTTTGTTTGTTGGACGCATCGGTTGCTGAAGTTGCGAGCCTGCACTGAATTATAGCCTCCTCTGCAGGGGAGGGGCTTAGAGGAGGTGTGGAGGCGGGGCTGAGGAGCAGCAGAGAGGGAGGAGGAGGGACCTGCTGGTTGTTCTCTTTCAAATTTTCAAGCAAAGTCTCTCTCTCCTGGAAGTTACCAACTGCAGCTTTAAGGGACTAATTAAAATGAGAAATTTGTGAAATTTAGCATTGGTAAAAGTAAAAAAAAACCCACTGGATTCCTATTGCATCAATGTATTACTAACAGCATCTTTACAACAGAGCCTCCATGCTAGTTCAGTCTCCAAAAGAAAATTTGGGCATTGTATGTTTCTACAAACCACAGAAACGCTACATTTCTGTTCTTCTGTGGCTCTTGATGAGCTTTGTCAAATCTAAAAAAAACTATGTTGACGATGTCATAGTCATGCTATCAGTGTTACTTTGGTTTGGAGTGTATATATTTTTTAACAGCATGCCTGCATTATAAACTTGTGGTGTGGAGTTTCACACCACAAGTGTAGGATGTGTAAGAAGTGTAGGATCCAGTTTTGGTGGTTTTGGTCTATATTAGTGACTGAAAGAAGCCTTTGATACATGGCTATTGTTGACGATCATTAAAAAAAATGTTATAGATGGACAATACATAAATGACTGGAGTATACCTATAATTGTTAAAAGCTTACAACAAAGCATCCCTGTTAGACAACTGCAGCTTCGCAGCTTGATGTAAATTTTATGTGATGGGTGGTGTGGATGGATGAGGAGGCTCGAAGTGAAAACCTGAGGGATGTATGGACACACACACACACACACACACACACACACACACACACACACACACAGGGTCAGCGAGCTTCTCTGCTGTCTTAGCAGGGTTGATTGAGTACATGCAGTCTCTCCCTAAAGGGATAATTTCACGCTCCCATATTAGAATAATTTGCTTGGTGTGGAAATGACATGGGTGGAGGGCATGTACCCACAATGCAACCTGCTTTATTACCACTGGAAGCACACAAAGCTGCAGAAATTACATGTGGCGGTGACTAAGTGTGTGCGTGGGAGAGTGTTTGTCTGTCACATTCAGATCGTTGTTTGACACAAATCTTACAAATGTCTGTCAGGATTATCATAAAACAATGTTTACAGTGATAGTCTTTATATTTTTTTCCCTCTGAACCTCTGTATCCCTGTGGAATGTCGGCTGGATTTTACACCTGTGTCTATGTTAGGAGAAATAATTTCCTTTAACATTTATTTGTTGATTTCTTTTAGAAACATGAAAGGAAGATAATGAGCAACTTAACAAAAAGATACAAAATTAGCAAGAAATTATTTAAAAGTTACAAGACAATTACCAAAAATTTCCTTCAGAAAAAATAAAGAAAAAACAGGAAATAAGTGCTAAAAATATATCTTTTTTATTGCATAGGTTTTCATTAAGGTCAGTTTCTTGTTGTATTTTAGTTTTTTGTTTTTTTTTTTTCATTCAGTGTATTCATTTTTTTAATCAAACTTATTTGCTCACATTTTCAAAGGTTTAAATGCTTGTGAAAGTGTCTGAATGCAGCACAACAAATCCAATGTCGGTCCAGGTTTTAAAGGGTTAACTGACATGCATTATGGTAATTGGACAGTAACACACAATGAGGAAAATAGGGACCTGACCCTGTCCTGCAAAATAAATGTCCCTGCTCATTTGCAGCTGTGCTGCTACATAAACAGTGCCTCCTCTTCCACACTCACTCCGCATGTCATCAGATTTCTGATCCACTGACAGGCCTAATGTGGGATCTAATGAGCGTACTTGTGGGAGTAAAAGAGCTGCTGTTTTTTTTCAGCTGGCTCAACTATAAATGAAATGAATAACCAACACGGGAGGGAATGTCCTAGAAACTGTATAATAAAGATGAACAACATGACAGCTCCACAGATTTATAATAATATCATGATACTGGATGCTAAGATGGCACCTATACAGAGCTATGGAGCTGCTCACCTGGTGCAAATACCAAAGTTTCTAGCTTCCAAGTTTTATTTTTATTTATTTTCTTTCTGCCAAGGAATCTGACATGTCAGAGGACATTTTCTACATATAAACTAAAAAATTAAATCAGTAAAAGAAAAGAAAAATCAGCATTCTTCATAATGCTCTGCATCCTGGAGGCTATTTATGTTTCTTCACAATAATAAAAAGTTAAAAAAAAAACAAAAAACCAAAAATATTTTCTAGCTTTCAGGTTTAATTTTTTAATCATTTCTGCCAAGGAATCTGCCAAGTCAAAAGACATTTTCTGAAATCAAACAAAAACATTTAACTAAAAAACAAAACAAAGCAACACATTACATAATTATTCTTCATAATGTTCTGAATCCCAGAGGCTATTTGAGTTATTCATTAAATTAAATAAAACAAAAAGTCTGAAAGCTTTCAGGTTTAAATTTCTTAAATATTTGTGCAAAGGAATCTTCCAAGTCAGAGGACATTTTCTAAATGCAAACTAGTAAAATTAAACATTTTAAAAAAAGTCATTATCATTCTTCATATGTTCTGAATCCTGGAGACTATTTGTGTTTATTCTTAAAACTAAAAAGTCACTTGGGTCGCATTTGCTATTAAAGTGTTTAGTTCTGAATGAGGATCCAAATGCAAAACAGCAGGCAAGTAGTAAACAAAAAGCGAGCTTGAATGATGGTAAAACACCTCCAAAAAACAGACAAAACTAAACTGAAAACCAGCCAGAATGAAACAAAGCCCTGAACTGACGAGGAACAGAAGGGAATACACAGGTTTATATACACAGAGAACTAATCACATGAACAAGAAACAGCTGGCAGAGGCAGGCACAGGTAAAAGAAAGGAAACAGACGGATTGGCTGATAACAAGAGTGTCAATGAGGGACAGGTGACAGCAAAGCTGAGGGACAGGTGGAAAAAAGGGGCACAAAGGTGGGAAAATACACAAAGGCAGAAAGGGAAATAAGACACATAAGGAGTGAATGTACAAAATAAAACAGGAAACGGATAAAATGTGAATGCAAAGCATGAAACAAGAAAAGACATAAACAGAAAACCCCAAAACAAAGTTCTCAAGACAACAGAAAATAATTGAAACCCAAAATCATGAAATAAAGCTTTTTTGAATTGCCTGAAATACAAAAAAAACCCCACCAAACTTTTTCACAGAAAACATTTTAATCTAAAATTCAAAAAACCTTTTAATGATGTTTAAAATTTCAAGTAATGGCCCCGTATGGTTAAATGCTGACTCATTCTGAGGATGTTTTGGTAATATTGAGAGTTGACAGATTATAGAATGTTCTGTTAATAAAACATTACCACAATGTTTCATGAGAACAAAGGAAGAACATTTCCAAAGCAACATTCAGAAAATGTTTTGAGGATGTTACTTAGGCATGACAATACAGAGCATTTTTATGAACCCTTTCTGTACTGTGATTTGTTACATACATACTTACATATGCTTGTAATAGAGAATGTTACTGTATCTTTAAGAGGATATTGGGAACTGGAAAAAAAACTTGCTGATTGTTGTCAGAAAGTTTAAACAATCAAACAAACAAACAAAAAAATCTTCTTTCCCCCCCCCCACAGATTTTCAGGTAGTTTTCCTTTAATTTTTTGAAATAATTTCTTGCTAATTTTTGGGTCATTTATTCGTTTTTAGCTCATTGCCTTCTTCCCATGTTTTTGAAAGAAATCAAGCCCACTTGGGGAGGTTTCAAAGGGGTTAAGGTATTCCAGTAAGCCACATCTATGAGTCAGTATGGGCATTATATGGATGCTAAAACTGGCTCACTTCAACAGATTGCACGCATTATTTATGTCACTTGTTCCACCTGTGCTTCTCCTGTTATGAAAATGTCTGCAGTGAGAAAAGTCTATTTTGGTTCACTGATGAAAGAAGCATTCAGTGCAGGAAAAAGTGTGGCATTAAAGAGCGTCAAGATGGTGGGGTGTTGAAGCATTTGTCTTCAACGCTGACATGAGTTGTAGTGGATTTACATACATTCTTTTTTAGACATTGGTTTTCTGTCTTGTTCCATCTTTCTGCTTTAATTTATAGCTGCAGTGAATACATTTAAATAAATCCATGTTGTATCAGCTTGTATCTTAACATGAGCCTGATATAGAAGCAAACCAGTCATCATTTTCACACACATCTTCCCTCCCAGTCTCACCAGATAAAAAGATGTTCAGTTAACCCTTTAAAGACGGACTTCCTGTGGAGATGTTCTGATAGATCTAAAATATGAACCAGAATGGCTTGAGAATTATTTTATTTATTTATTTATTTTTTGGCAGCAGAAAAGAAATGCTTTCTAATGCTTTCTCCTCCCAACTCGTCACATGTTGCAGCTTTGCAGTGGACTTTTGCATCTACAAATTACACTCTAGGTATCCTTCTGTGTGTGCTATTAAAGTTACAGGATGCTGCTACTGTGATGTAAAGAAATTCACATGATGGGATGATGCTCTATTGGTTATGTTTAGAGAACACAAGCACATGGAAACCAATGCCTGGGCATAAACAAACACACATGCTGGCACAGATGGTTTAAATTAGGGGAAGAAGGCACATGGTAAGGTATAGGGGGGAAAAAACAAAACAAAAAACATTCAAATAGGAAGCGAAAAACCCAACTCCCACATGAAAGTCTGGGGTTTGCTGGACCCATCATCCACCATATAGGCACCCTTGCTCTCCTTATACAGTATTACATCTAACCAGTGACATTTCAACTTATCCTGCTGCGGATTCATGTACATGTGAGAGGTTCTATACGGACATGTTTTCCAGTGATGCCATCCCTTCGCATCGGGATTTTACACTGAAAACACTAACAAAGCAATGGTATTTGATGACTTTGGAATGAGAGCGGGCTATATCTGCAATGCAAAACATGTGGTGGTGCCTGAGGAATAAATAATCCAAAAATATTTTGGATTAAAATGTTTTGCATTTTTATTTTGTAAAATATGATAACAAAACATTTCACATTTTTCTATTATTTTTGGAATAATACAGTTTCATTACTTGGCTTGTTTACTTACATAACTTTTTTTGCTTGGGTTATATAGATTTGAAGGACATGAAGCATTTGAAGATACTCTACGAAGTGACACCACAATAAGCAAAAATACCAACGCTGGCACTGGAGGACCTTTTCTGTTGAGTTCAAAGGGTTACACCACTTCAAATGCTTCATTTAGTTATTTACAACATCCTCCCGTTCCCTCAGCACTCGCTTGTATTAGCAGCACGTCACGTGTTGTGTCGCTTGCAGAGCAGGAGGGGCTGGGTCCGATGGGAGCCGAGGATTTCAAATGAAATGCACTTACATTTAAGCATGCATAGGAATTAAGACATAATGAATAATAATAAGACTTGCCCACAATAATTAGGAGTACGATATTGCAGATGAGTCATTTACTTAAGTCTAAAACCTTGGAACATTGTTTGTTTACTTATGCCTACTTATCACTTAATCTCCCATGGTGCATTGTGCGGAGGAATTCACAAAGCATTCCGCCACTCTCCCTCTGCCCTTGAAGGCTTGATCTCACAAAAATTCGCTGGAGTTTTCACAGTAATGGAACAGCACTTAAGATGGCAGCGGGGGGTCCCCGGAGGAGGAGTGCCCAGGGCGAGTCAAAGAGGGCATGCTAAACAGCTAGCGGGGTGCGTTCCATTTGTCTCTGCTCGCTCGCTCCCTCTCTACCACTTGTGTCTTGAAATAAACTTAAAAAAAGAAGGCAAAGGGATGGGGGAGGTGAGAGTAAAAGGACAGAGAACAAAACAGGAACAGTTCTGCTTTTATTACAGATAAAGGTGTCACAACCTCAGAGTGCCATGGTTACAAACAACAGGGCACAGCTTTCCTCTGCTTTAAGGGTGTCAGCAAGAAGGTGGCAATGTCTTTCCTGGTGCCTGATGAAAAAAAGGGACAGAAAAGAGAAAACTATTTTAAGGGAAGACACATTATAGCCTTGGTATTCAGTGAGACTCAGTCCATCTCCATTTGACCTCTGGTCGGGCATTCGCATGTATTTTTTGTATATTAACCCTTTGAAACCTGGATTGACATTACTTTTTTTGTGCTGCATTCTGAAGCCTTTCACAGGTAATTAAACTTTCAAATGCTGAACAACAGGTTTGATTTCTTTTGAAAACATGGGGACATATGGCAGTAAGCATAAATGTCCTGCAAATCACCAAAATTGTGTTATTTTATACCCGGGGAAAATGTCCAGAAAATTATATAATTATCATAATAATATATATTCTTCCCATATTTTGGAAGAAATTAGGCCAATTTGATAAGGTTTGAAAGGGTTAAAAGAATATGTCACACATTTAGCATCATAGTCCTGTCAAGTGTTGGACTCATGATGTACAGTTTTTCAAAAAGATAAACAAATGATGCAGCAAAACCAGAGATATCACCTATTTTATTCCATGCATTCCTCTTCCTTGTTAAAATCAGGTGTCTCCATAACTCTGCATTACAACTCGATTTGCCAAAAGTTAGGTCAAAGACTTGGGTGTGTTATGCTAGTAGAGGTTAATGCAGCCTGATGTTGCATGCGCCTTCTTTTCAGGATAGTAACCCAAACTGATCCAGGTGATCTGTCAATCTCCACTGGCAAATGCTTGCTGTCAAATATGAGGTGACTATGGATTGTAGGTCCACAGGATCAGTCTCCTGTTTATTGTCTATGGAGCAGCCCGAAACTTTATACTTGATGACATTACAAGTTAGAGACTTAATTCCCTGGTGTCTGGCTTTGACAGAGAGTATCATGTTCACAAATAAAGATTGAATGTGCCTAGACCATGGAAATAACATAGTGGAATGCCCTTATTCTGACACATGGCAAGAAATCAGAAAAAGGTGGCAAGAAAAGGACTTGAAAATGAGTTTAAAAGATGACAAAAATTAAAAAGAATTCTGTCGAGAAAGAAATGTATATACACACACACACACACACACACACACACACATATGTATACATATAAATGACACATAAATAAATGTAGAATTTCATTTTTTTTTTACTTTTCTTACTCTTACTTTCTTTTATTTCATTTTTTGCTTATTTTCAGGCATTTTTTTCCTCCTTGGGAACAAGAAGGTTGAGAGAAAGGGGTCTTTGTTGGGAGAAAGGGGTCTGGAAGGAGCCAGCCTCCTCTTGCCAATCAAATCAGCAGCTCATTAGCAGAGGAGCTGCCGATGTAAGACAACACCTGATAAATTATAGGTGGGAAACGAGTGCTGAGAAGTGAATTGTTACGGTAGCCCTAATGGTTTTTACTGAAAGAAACTCAACAGTTACGTTTCATTGGCACACAGTAATTATAAAACATTACAGGCAAAGTTAAAGGTAGCCAGCTTCAAATAACCATTTTCAGATGCTCAATAGAACTTTTCTGCTTCGGTTACAAATGCTGAAGTTAGCAGATTTCATCAGAGTGGAGATGACACACACACAGACACACAGACACGCACACACACACACACACACACACACACACACACACACACACACACAGGGCTTGTGGTAGGAGGTTATGTTGCAGACAGCTGCTGTGCTTTCCTGAGGAGAAGAGAAAAGGGAAGTCCTTAAAAGTCCTCAAACCCAGTAAAGGGATCTGCTCCTGATGAATCACCGGCATCTCCTACTGCTCCTAGACCCTCCTCCTGCAGCTCTCTCTCTGCACTCCTTTCCTCCCTGTGCTCCTGAGGCGTAAAGCTTTAATATTGATTCAGCTCGCTAACTGCTCTCCCTGTGTGCCCTGTTAGAGAGGCTGAAGTCTTTCTTTGGTCGTTTACAACTCCTTGCTCCGAAAAACCAACTTTCAAGACTTTTCTCATTGGCCCTTATTTGGCACAACTCCTGAAGAACTTTCAAACTGTATCAGTTTTTAATACCGGAGCATTTATCTGCAGGTACGAGGTATATAAAGTTATGAGTGGGAAATGTGGCAACCTGTGGAAAGCAGAGAGGAAGTGATGGAAGCTGGTTTGCCGTTGCACTTCAGCCTGAGGCCTTGCCGTTGGCTTGAATAGGAGAAAGTGTGTTTACTCAGCCTTCCCCATCTCCATAACATCCTCTATTCACTTTGTTCAGTGGAAGCCCAAAGATTAGTGCACAGAGTACAGTGAACCAGACAAACTGACAGCCTATAAATGCTTGTTTTTGGTGAAAATCCTCCCCAAATGTAGCTTAAAGGCACATATATTTTAAAAGTTCCATTTCCGACATGATTTAAGAACTGCCGCATTGCTGTATTCCCTGGAAAGGGGACACACATTCGGTTTTACAACAACAGTACAACTTTCTAATTCATGCTTAACACTTAGATTTGGCACTTTACAGCGGTCGTGTTTGCGGCGTCGTTAAATGGTGAGTTGTAATTGAAAAGGTGTATTGGCGCTGACTGTGGTGGTAACTGCTGATATACATGTTTATAAATTCACCTTGCAAGTGTCAAATAAAATCTTTACGGTGTGTTCAAGTCACGCCGTGCTAAATTTTTATCAACCTAATCAGTGGAATGAACAGCCAGCGCCTCCGAGTCCAGTTATTGGACACTCTCATCTGCATATAACACCATGCTGCGGAGTGGAAAACAAGCAGCAGGAAGTGTTTTATGTGATCCTGGCCAAATAGAGGTGAGTCATATGAGTTTAAAAATCTGGGCCTGTTTACCACGGCTTCACTTAGTCAAGTGTTGCAGAGACCCACAAAGGAATCAAGCTCAAAGTTAACTCTTTGAATCTTTGGCAAAATGGTTTGATATGGTGTAGCGCAATGGTATAGCGCTTTTCTAGTTTTATTGACCACTCAAAGCGCTTTAACACTACATCACTGTGTCACATTCACCCATTCACACACTGGTGGCTGAGGGTACCATACAAGGTGCCACCTGCTACTAATCATTCACACACACTCAGGACGCAGCATTGAGAGCAATTTGGGGTTCAGTATCTTGTTCAAGTATACTGTGACATGTTGCCTGGAGGAGCTCGGGATCGAACTGCTGACCCTCCTGACGAGAGGACAACCAGCTCTACCTCTGAGCCACAGCTGCCCCCAGCCATTTAGAAAGCTACTAAAATGTTTTTACTCCAAGTCCTAAAGGTAGAGGTACTGAAATGAAGAATGAGAATTCTGGGCCAGTTTGGACTATTTTCCCACTCTGAGGTGCAGGATAGGTACAGACCCATAAGTTTTTTGTTGAACAGACCAAAGTCATTGTTGCTGCAAAGCATAAAGCTCAAGGCTGAAAGACAACAATTCAGTTTTTATTGAAACAATCCTTAATACGCTTATGTTACCTTTTGTAAGTACTTTAAAGAACTCCTTTGCCTGACCTCCATTCTCTGCAGCTCCTAAGAGATAAAAGTCTTTTTAGAAGTTAAGAAAGTTGATAAAACACTTACTCCAAGACCCTGAAGCAGGACCAAATTTCATCAAACAGTTGGGCTGATATCTACCTCCACAACACTGACTCGGACTCTCATTGCTCCGATCCCCACCTGAAGTCCAACATGTGACGATCAGAGTCAACAGATGGAGCTAGGAGACCGTGAGAGAAAACCAACGAGTATACATTGACCTTGGATGCGTTGGATTGAGTGAGCAACTGTTTTGACATACTGTACACATCCCCAGAGAGATCACTGTAAAGTACAGCAACACAAAGCCTCAGTTTGCTAAAGGGCTCAGGGAATTAGAGACGGACTTGTGTGGCTTTTGGGCGTGACACTGATATTTTCTTGTGCTGTAAATGCCAATACCTCATACTTTATATTCAGTTTCTTGAAAAATTGTCTGCTTTCAATACACAAGCATTCGATATTTCTCATAATTAATAATGAGTTAACACGGGTGGGATCCAATCAACAAACCACGTGAAAATCAATTCAGGTTAAGGTCATCTCATAAACAGCCGCTGTAGCATTGATCAGTTATACATTACGTATATGATGTATAAAACGCTGTTATGTCCATGCATGACACAACAGTGAGTCTAATCAGTAAGGGTCAATACCACAGAATCAGTGATAGCATCTGAACAGGGCAGTTGTAATGTGGTGAGACCATGTTCAAGGACAAACTGACCCCTTGATCACACTGAGAATACTAATTCATTGCAGAAGGTGAACCCCACCATCCTCCAACACCATCTATAGAGCTGAGACATGTTTAAAATGGCCTTTAATATGTCAGCAGCAGCTGCAAAGCCTCTGACTTTATAGAAGCTTATTGCTGCACATCTTCCAGGCCAAGACTCAAAGCAATGTTATGCAAAAAATGATGTTTACATCTGCATTATGCAAACTGTTGATACTGTCCTGATGTCCAGCAGTTCCCCTGCAAACAGGGCTGTACCCAACTCAGGATTGTGCTATCTGTGGATTTGGCTGTTCAGTACAAATACTGGTCAATTCATTTTGTTGTCCATACAAAGTTTTAAGGTGTAAAAGGGCTCCACAGGATGTTCCATGTCAACGGCATTCGCGTCACATAGTAAAGAAGCTAATGGCACAAACAATGGGTCAGAAATGTGCAACAAGTTTTAGATATCAAACAAAAGCGAGTTGAAATAAGCTGCTGGGAGCTGTGAATTCACCACTTCTAAGCAGCAGGTCTCCGATCTTTTGTGCCGATGCCTGCATGTCCAAAGCTCCATGTACCAAAGAGTAGCATGGAAGTCAAGAGTGTTTATTCCACAGCAAAATCTGGGGACCAAAATGTTCCCAGAAGTACGCTGCACAGCACACTGACAAGTAACAACAAAAAACAACAAGAAAACAAAACAAAAAAAAACATACACTGGACTTGAGCAATCTCAGTCGACTTAGAAGTCTCCGACTGATAATTCGAATCTCTGACTTTCAAGGGGCAGCTCTGTCTGCCAGTATTATTTATGAAAGATTGTGTCATAGGCTCTAAATTTATGGTGTCATCCCGGTACACATGCCTTTGTTGACAAGCGGAAGTATATAGAACTGGTTAATATGACATCAGAAGCCAAAAACACATGTTCACTGACAGGCTAGGGTAAAACTGCAGTTTATTTTCAGCTATCAGGCTCCTCCTTCATGGAACTATCATCTAGTTTCGGTCCAGGAGGCAGACATCATCTGTCTTTTAATTAGCATTGTATTTATCTTTTAATTTATCTTCTTATTTATGTCTTGTTCCAGCTTATTATTATTATTATTATTAATGGTTTCATCATTATAGCTAGCTTGTGGGAGATCCTACCTGCTCAGCAAAGTTACATGGTGCATGAACAGGTGTTTGGGGCGAAGAGTGGGAATGACTGTACTGCCACTCTTCCTATTACAAAGTTAACGTGTCATCTAACTGATGTTGAAGGTGTTATCTCTATGATAAGAGAAGTTGCAAAATGTTGCTTTAAATGTGTATTTACAAGTTGGTTTATTGTTTTTTAAAAATATGTGTAATTTTATTATACTTATTATTTCTATCACTTGTGATAACATTCCCCTCGCTAAATGATTGCCAAGATCTGAGAACAAGAGTAACGTGTCAGGAAACACAAGCGGTCAGTTGATCATACAGTTTGTAAACAAGTAATCAGTAATTTACAGATTATGTAATCTACTTCTTTTGGAGCTTGGACTGAAACTGCGCCCATCTAAAATGTTCAAAAGTCCCTCACTGCATATGAAAACTGATATGGCAAAAGTACAGCAGACAGTTTGGAAAACTGATACATCTAGCTCATTTAGTAACTATTTGATGCTTTTGATCAGGTCACATGATCCATCAGCCGAAAGTTTACTTTTTTCCCTGCAGGATTTCACAAGGACTTCTGCTCCATGTTCATGTCTTTATTTTCTTTAATCTATAATATGAATATCATGTAAAGAGCTACAAACCTTTTGGTGAAATTTTTGTCAACTGCCAGAATGAATGTGATGTGGATAGGATTTTTGCGTCAATATTTTTTATGTGTTGGCTCTTAATATTCCTTATATCATGATGTCCATCTTATGTAAATTTTGAAAACATTCTCTCTAAATATCACAATAGTTTTTGACAGGCAGAGGCAGGGCACGTGTATTTTGCAGGTCAGGGTTAAAGTCATGAAAAACAAAACAAAACTTATTATGTTTTCTTATGTTTAGTAATGGGATGCATTTCTGAGTAAAACATAATATGTGGGTGGTTTAGTAATGAGAGCGATTTAAATAAAATCCTTCAGATTTGATCGGATTGCTAAACACTGGCTGTGGGTTAGTGCACACAGAGCTGGACAGCGTTATGGAGCTGACTGTTGGCCTCCACCCACACCTCCCTCATCCACACTGTGAGATGAAGAAGTTGAGGATGAGGGAGAAATTTATAAATCTGAGCAAAACATTTTTTTGGAGCCTGAGGTTCAGATGGAACATAGTTCTAGTAAGCACACCACAGTAATTTAAATTACCAGCTCCAACTAATCAGTTAATTAGAAGGTTATATGTGGTTATGACATGAGAATATACAGCAAGCAGCAACAGCGACCCACTATGTGGGATTCCATTAAAGATTTGCACAAATCTTATGCGATATTTTTGAAGTATCGATAAAACACAATTGTGAGATGGCTGTTTCCATTGAGTGATGTTATATATGACTTCTCCTCTCTGATAACATTCCAAGAAGCATTTCAATGGAAGTCTTTTTTTTTTTTTTTTAAATATTTCATGGCTCCGGCTTCGCCTGTGTACTGTATGTATGAGGTTGTTTGGTGGTTTGGTGTCATCATTCCAGTTCTGGTCATGTGCATGAGTCTTTGCACATGTCAGGGGTTGTTACCTATGCTAATAGGTGATGTGTGATCAAGAGGGATTCATCATCGAGTACACATAGATAAGATTGTGATGTAATCTGGATGGTTTAGAATGTTTGGTGCATCTGGAGTTGACTTCTCTTATATTTTCTATCACCAGATAATTTAGAGAAAATATATGAGAATTTTGCTGCACGAGGCTCATTGTGACATAAAAATGGAGGCTGGTATTGACCATTACATTTCTAACTTCTTTTATTTTATAAAGTGCCATGGGTTACATTGTGATATACATGCATATGATAGACATTTTGATAAAGTTAGACTAAGGTAATAGCATAATGCAGCAATAAAAAATTAAACAGAGCAAATGTCAGCCTATCAGAAAAGAAAGAAGCTTCATATGAGCAAACATATTTAACAAACAGAGTGAATAAGAAATGAAGGCAGTGCTTTCATTAAGATTGCTGGCAGTTAGTTTGGTGATATAGCCTTGATGAGAGATACCAAACTTTAAAAAAATATTAAAATATTTGTTTGTGCTCCACTGGAGGGTTCAGTAATAGATCTGAATATCAAATTATCAACAAACAAAGCAGCATCATGATCAAGACAAGACTGAGGGGCTGAGATGGAGCCTGCTTGAATCTAATTAATGACACAACATGACTCAGTTGTTTTCACCTCTGTCTTTTAAAAAGGAGCTGCCTCCGTGTGTGTTTGAAGTGTGAGGGAGAGGTGCTGCCCCAGGTTCCACATTTCTGTGTAAGTGTAGACAAAGCATCTTTGAACAGAGCTGGTTTTAAAGCTGAGTGTTCGTGAGTCGGCTCTGCTCAGGCTACATGTTCCCGTCTTGTTTAAGAGTAATTACACTCCAGAATTTCAGCTTGTCTCTATACATTACACTGCGCTGAAAAATGTTCACTGTGGTGACTGAGTGATGGGATAAAGGGCGGGGCCAATGCGTTGTGTTCTCTGATCAAATATCTATCTATTTCATGTCAGAGTGATAAATACAGGCAGGGCCCGAGTGGGCAGCGGAGTGAATTTCAAATAGCTCCACAAATGCTGTGTTTTTGCAACCAAAATATGATCCAAAGTTTAATTACTCTTTAAATTGTGTCTTAAAAAGATAACAAATTGATGGAGTGTAAACACATTTTGGAGAGAAAAGCTTGATGGTCTAATAATTTTGTGCAATTATGGACAGTGAAGGCCTGATTGTGATTTTAAACCCCTGCTGTGAGCTCACTGATTGCTTTTTGTGATCGGGGACCAAACTAACAAACTGGTGCCCCATTTGTAGTGGATGAACATACAGGGTGAGGTGAGGAACAAAATTATAACTGCGCTCCTCTGTAATTCAATTTACCATTCTAGATGGAATTTTACAGGATAATGGGCCTCATTCACAAATGCTGCATGCTCCAATTCAATACTTGAATTTGCTCGTACTTTGGGAGCAAATTTACATCTGCCACACACCATGCTCATGCAGCAATGAATGCCCTGCTGTCTTAGAAAATGGAAACACACACCTTTTTAACTGAATGCATAGTTTATTTAAACGGCAGTAATTAAAAAAAAAAGGTTTCTAAAAACCAATAATTTACTAATGCATTGGCCAAATGTAGTATTGACCCTTCAATACCTGGAACAATATCACTTTTCTTGTAGTGCATTAAACTTCTACCAAAGTCCTTTTCTGGTAAGATATCTGTACTCAAGTGTAACAGCACACACAACACTCAGCCAACAGCATTCCAACTTGACGCTGTCCAGAGGTGTATCATGTGGACATGACAGGTTCCGTCCAACTGCATTCTCAACTGACACTGTCTGTTTGTGTATCAAGCTGCTGCAGAAGGTGCTGTCTAGGCATGTATCAGCCACGTTCTCAGCTAGCGCCATCAGGTGGTGTATCATGCAGCCATATAAAGTGGCTTTTGTTTTGGCATCTTCCGCCGATTACTGCAAGAGACGCGTAATTTGGCAACTTTGGAATAAGAACTGGCTGCCCGCACTGTTAAGACCTTCCTGTGCTTTACATTGGAGTTGTTGAAGGCTTGTGTGTCTCATACTGACGCTGTCATGTGCCTTGTGTGTCTGTAACAGAACGGGTTTGCATAGCATTTAGAAAAAGCAATACTGCTAAACTGATCTTGATAGAAATTAAAAAAATACATAATTAAAAAAAAAAACATTATAAAGATTATAGTGGTCATTGGTCTCAAGACTACAGTCAGTATCCATATGACCAGCTGCAAGCACACATGTAAATAAACATACACACACAACTATTCGTGAGCTAGTATTATTATAATTACAGAAGTCAATAACATCCAGCAAACAGTTTCTTTTTTAAAGTGGTGCTTTCTTTGCAGGCTAATATTGGTCAGTTCATTACAATTTCATGCTACTGCAGTGTGTCAGTGTGTGCACCTGCATATGTGTTTGGAGCATGTCCATGTGTAGCTGTAAAATGCCCTCTCAGCACAGGAAGGTTGCAGTGCGGTAACAGCCTCTGTTCTCCATTAATTATCACGGCTAATTAAGTGAAATACCTTCTTACACCCACACACACACACACACACACACACACACACACACACACAAATGTTCAGCTACATAGAACCACCTCATGACAGTGGTAACAACCACTGCATGGCTCACTTCTCTGCCTAATTTCCTTAAAGGTGTAGTGAGAATGTCCCTATAACTCCTAATCGTAGTTTAGAAAAAAATGAAATGAAAATGAGTCCCTGGGTTTGTCCTTATAGTATGAGATCAGCCACCTTATAAATGTTACGTAGGTTAAAAGTAGAGTATATACGAGGAAAGTTTGCAACTTGCAAATTAATCCTCCTGAACCGTGACCTCCTAATCAGACGTTAACTACGGGAGCCTTTTTAGCTCAAACTTGTTGAGTTCACCAGATAGTTGGGACGGATTGAGGTTGGGTGCTTTCACCACAAACGGACCACACCAGAGTTCCCCTGAGGGGGTGGTCTCGGTACAACCGTTTTTGTCCGCACCACAGTGCGACTGCTGTGTTCGCATTGGCCCAGACGCATCGCACTTGATTGGGTCAACCTAAACAATGCCTGTGTGAAAACATCCTAAAAGCTTTTTGGACTTTGGTCCTTTAACCATCGGTATTGTCAGAATACTAACAGTTGGTCAAACTCAAGGCTCAAACTCTTGTGTTAAAGTGTATTAGAGTTAAACTTTACATCAAAAAAGGGACTAATTTGTTTAACCAATTTCCTTGAGATAAATTTACCATGGTCCAAACTTACACCGTTAGAAATGCAGGATGGGGCCAAGCTCTAAAGCAACAACTCTTTATATGTTCATTTTTTCCTTTGTCCTTTCTGGTGTAACACACCTCAGCTACATCCACGATATCTGCCCCTGTACTTAGTTTGATTTTCTGGCTTCATAAATGGCCTCAGATGAGCTGTTAACCCAAATTAAAGATTTAATCCATCCCCTCAGAAATCAGTTGCTGTCCGAGGGTTTGTCCAAGTTTTACAGGACTCAGTGAGTTTCACCATTTTATCTACTTCACTTATCACCCTGTACTGAAGCCTTTAATATTTAACAAGTTTTATCTCTCCCTACTGCTATAAAGTTGCTATAACAATCTAATTTCTCTGGGAAATCTTCTTTGGCCATCTAAAAAGAGTTATGTATTAAAACCATGACATTTTAGGACATATTCAGGCAACACTAACAGAAAATTCCAAAAGATGTGAATACAACCAAGATACTTTCACTGCCATTCAATTCCAGGCAGCTCTGACAAAACTGAATTCAGTCAATCATCCACTGTGTATGAGAAGCTGCTTCATCTGCTAATAACTTCAAATACAATACAGCGCTGGGTACTCCTCAAGAGTCAGATGGAATTGGAGTGCAATGTGTGTCCTTCCATGCAAACCTGGAAAACCTCTAGGTAACCCCCCTCCACCCCCCGCCCCGCCCCTCCGAGCCAGATGGTATTAGTAGCATAGCTACACTAAGCACCAAATAAGCCACAAAACCAGAAATCATACCTCTGAGATACAAAACATGGGCGAAGTGATGCAGATACCACTCATACGTGACAGTCCAACATATGATTCTAAAGCCGCGGGCTGATCTAACAGCCTCCTCGCTTCTGATTTCCGTCTTTGCAGCAGATGTTGAACCTGGCTGCAGGGATTTGCTCCATTCTGCTACAAGAGCATTAGTGAGGTCCAACACCGATGTTTGGCAATAAGGCCTGGCTCACAGTCGGCGTGCCAGTTCACTCCAGTGATGGAGTGGAGGTCAGGGCTCTGCACAGGCCAGTCAAGTACTTAGACACCAGACTGGGCAAAACCATTTCTTTGTGGAGTTGGCTTCGTGTATGAGGGCATTGTGAAAGAGGAAAGGGCCAAAAACAAACTGATGACAAGTACTAAAAGCATTAGTGTGTAACAGATCATTGTATGCTGTTCAAAACTTAGTGGATTGATCAAACCGTGAAAAAGCTATAAATTGGATAAAAAGCCAGTTCTCATCCCTAAATTGTTCAATTTCGATCGATCTTTTAATGTATCTGGACAACAAAAGCTACCTTTCAAGTCTACATGATACACTGTTGGATGGTGTTACCTTAGAACACGGCCAGACAAAACTGTTTTTGGTGTAATTATGTGCTGCTAGAGAGGTGGGCAGCTTCAGTTGAGAACGCTTCAAGAATGGAAACTGTCACGTCCGCATGATAGGCCGCTGGACAGCTTCAGGTTGACATGATCTGGTAACAACATAATATTAGGAGCATGATGGTCACTATAGGGTGGCTGGGAGGTGCAGTGGATGGCTCCAACAAACCCCTGACTTTCATCTGGGAGTCCGGTGTTCCCGCCCTTTCTCATGCTGAAAGGGCATTTACAGAGCATTGCTCTAAAAATGCTTTCTGCACACGAAACTGACGCCCAAAGCCACCGTGCACATCCAACCCAAATGTGGCTGATGGCATCAGATGAGAATGCGCTCAAACAGAACCAGTGGCGTTGTTACCATACACTGGTGGATGGCTGAATGGCACCAGGCACCTGCCTAATCCCAACCATTTTGACAGTTTGCGCTGTAAGGACTGTGCTTTGTCATCCCACCATGTGCATTTGTTGACATCACAGTTACAGCATCCAAAAGCATAAGCAGCTGACTCAGAATGATAACTAAAAAGTCACAAATAGACATGGAAGGTCACTGACAGAGCGTCACCATGTGACCAGTTGGGATTAAAATGTGTTGGGTGCTCACTTACAGTCTGAATGTGATGTTTTTTTTCTACACACTTACCATGTGCCTCTTCTACCTAAACCTAACCATCTGTGCCAGCATGTGCATTTGCTGACATTCCCACGTTGGTTGCCATGTGTTTTTGTCGCCAAACATGTTCAGCAAAATCACTTCATGTGCTTGTGCCGACATCACGATAGCGGCATCCTGGAACGTCAATAACCGATGCATAAGGATACCTAGAGTGTACTGCAAAGCATTTTCTTCTTTTGATCTTTTTTTTTTTAAGTGGTATGACTAACTGCAGATGAAGTGGAGGACCACAACAAACCTAAGCAGATGTCTTTCACCAGAACACCCCTGTAAAGTTCAACCAATTAACCAATATGGCTTGCTACCCTCTCAGGGGGAATATGTTCCACCATCTTGTAGGTCCTCTGAAAGGCAACCCTTCAACTGTGACCTGTAACAGATAGCAACTGCTTAGCTTCCTTACATTTACAGAGTGTGGGGCCACTATTTTTTCCTTATTGCTATGTGGAGATGAGGAGCAAGCTTGACATGACCTGAGCAAGGAGCTAAAACACAAGTGATATAAATAACATTTTAAAAGGCTGTCAGCAGGGCTGTCAAAAAATGGCACTCACAGGTGTCGTCCATTTTGACATGTGACAGTGGAGGGTGAAGATTCTTTGCTGTCTTTAAGTGTCTCAAGACATGTTGAGTGAAAGGGGTGCCAGCCTCCCTGCGGCCAGATGCACAAAACTGTGCAAGATGCACAATTAAAATTGCATGTACATACAGAGGCAGGAATTATGCATACGTATTCTTTTTGTCAAATGTATAAACCTGATCCTGTTTTATTATCTCATTCATAGTGGAGCTGGACTCACGAGCACAAGCTTTATTTTCACGCCCACAGGCTGCCACAAACTTGTTCCTGCTCCACTATTCATTGGACCAGTCACTGACAAAATGGCTATGGGTATTTGTTGCATCTGTACCACTAATTCATTACATTTCTGCAAACAATCATTGCTATAATCTCAATGACCATTATTAATATTCTTATCAACCATTTGAAACCTGGACTGACGTCACTTATCTTTTGCTGTATTCAGACACCTTCACAAGGATAAAATCTTTTAAAATCTGAGCAAATTGGTTTGATTTCTTTCGAGAACTTAAGAGCAGCTTGGCAAGAACAGTTCTGCAAATTGCATGAAATTAGTAGACTTGAGAACTATTTTTTAGGAAGTTAAAGAAAGAAAAAAAGGTAAAAAACCCCAAAACAAACAACAACAATAAACTATATTTAGAAATATTACAATTATACATTTAAAATTGTTTTACTGAGTTGTTATTTTTTTAAACTCTTTTGGGGTCATTGACTTGTTTTTTTTCTTTTACTTTCTTTTTCTTTGGTTTTATTTTCTAATTTTCAGATAATTGTCTTGTATTTTTTCCTTTTTTGAGTTGCTTATTGCCTATGCTTTTGAAAGACATAAAGCATGTTTGCTAAGATCTCAAAAGGGTTAAATGTCAGTAGATTAATGATTCTTTCATTGAAACAAACTTTACAGAGTGCTTAATTCAGGATCAAATTCAACATCATTGGTCATTGACAGGAATATATATAAATCATAAATATAAAATAAATACATTTCTTCTGAAATTAAGAAATGTGCCTTTAAGCTACATGTTACAGAGTGTAAGAGCATTTACTGTGTAGCCAGCAAAAACATGATCAGGGATACTGGCAAAACAATGTTTTAGTAAAACTGTAACAGGTGGCATTAAAGTGTAGTTGCAGCACACAGGGAACCAACAGCAGCTGATTTTACTGGTAATGACGTTTACTATTATTTCTCAGCAGGTACAGGGGAGGACAAGCAAACAGCACACCAAGTCTTAGTCCTTAGCAGCGCTGCTTGTTGAGCAGGTACCGTTATCAGGAATCAGAGAAAGCAAACAGGGTCAACAATAGGAAATTAGTCTGAAATAAAGTGAGGGTCTTGCCTAAGTGGAACAATCAGACAGCGGTTGACTGTGAGGCTGAGGTATATATGTGCTGGCTGTGAATCATTAGGAACAGGTGAACTGAGTTGCCTTGATGAGGTGGGTGTGGCTAGTGCTGAGGAGCAGGAAAATTGGGGTGAATAGAAAATTACTGGCTGACAGCTGAGTGCCTGAGCATGCAGGTTACTAGCAATGCAGCATTGTGACAAAGAAGTCACATATCTCACTTTATGTTTCATGTTCTTCATACCAGCCACAGCTATCTCAGCTAAAACAATGTGTATGCTTGGTCTGAAGAATGTGTGAGGTGTGCACATACTGTCTTTTTACATACCAGTTAACCCATTAATACCTGAGGCAATTTGCTTGATTTTTTTTTTTTAATCATGGGAAGAAGGCAAGGATCGATTTAGCAGGAAATGGCCCAAAATAAGCAAGAAATCGGAAAAAAATTACAAGAAATCAGAAAAAAATTACAAGAAAATAAGCCGAAAATAACCAACAGAAAAAAAGAATAAAAAAAAAATATAAAAATGCACGCTCATATAAAACAAGAGACAAAAAGGTGACCTTGAGATAGTGCTGAAAATTTCTGTGAGTTTTCAGGCAAATTTCAAGTCACTTTTTTGTCACTTATTATTATCAATTAATTACTTAATTAATGTATTTATTTATTTTGCATTTTGCAGGACATTCCTTGCAAAGTTGCTCGTTACGTTTAACCCCATGTTTTCAAAAGTATTTTGAGGTAGTATTTTTCCAGGTTTCAGAGGTTTACATACTTGTGAAAGGCGTCTGTCTGCAGCACAAAAAACCCAAGTGTCAGTTAAGGTGTTAAAGGGTCAATGTGTGGAAAAAGGCATTCAGATTGTTTCTGATCGTATGCACTGTTTATATATCTGGCCTTTGGTGTGTTATAGGGCTTGCTGCGACCTGATTTGATGGGGAGGACACCAATTTGTCTCAAAGGTTGCTAACAGGAATAGAACCAATAAATGGTATTTGTACCAACTATAGTTGAAGCCTAGTTCTCTAGTTATGATTACAATTGTTTTCCCTTCCACATAATATTTGGACACTGTTTGCTAAAAAATATCATCTCTGAAAAATGGCTAACATTAATAAAACATACTGAATACCTATTGACATGGTGAGAATCTGGAAAATGGAAAACTCATGTTCAAAAAAAGCAAGAAGTGGATGTAACAGTGATTATAATTCAGGCCCATCCATGTGAAGGTGTCTGTTCTCATCACATTTTGCCATTTCATTTCCACACACCCCCAAAAAAAGCTCCAGTACGCATCCCTCTCTTTTCAGCGCCCTTCCATCACCACAGTTGCTGCCATTGGGAGCAATTCAGCTCCTGATTGGAACTCATGCCGCTGTAGACAAAAAGTAGTAAAATAGCTCATTTAGTGAGCCATTATTCGCTTCGACTCCCATTCTAAATGAAACACCTGGCTCAGAATGACTTCATTCATCTGAACTCTCTTTAACTCTACAGCTGGCAGCATTTCACCTATTACAGTAGATATAAAGAGGCAAATCTCAGAGGGCATCCAGAGGGAGGAAAATGGTCACATCATGACTCCAAATACATGACTATTTAACATGTTCACTCAAAACTGTCACATTGCAAATACTCCAGAAATACACATTTTAAAACACAGTAGCTCGACCTAGAGTTGTTTATTTGTAAGTGCTTACATTACTGCACCATGAGTAAGCCAGGGGACTTATTTAACTCTTTACATGAGAACAAAAATAATAATAACTTTATTAATATAGCACCTTTAAAAAACATAATGTAAAAATAATGTAAAAATATTTATTACTTAATTATCGAGAAGAAAATGTGGCCACTGGAGTTTAATCATTTAGCTTTTTTTTGTTATTACCTTGTTATTGTCTTTTTTTTATATAGGAAGCATATAAAAAAGGGAGAGAGCGGGGATGACACACAGCTAGGGGCCGCTCCATCATCTGAGCTACTGGGCGAACCACGCATATAACTTTTGAACATTTCCAGCTACTCTCACATTTTATACTCGTTTCCTAAAAATTATGTTGGTATATCTCTAAATTATTTTTATGATAAAACTTGATTTCTCAGAAATGAAGATCATAATTTGCATATATGTGCTGTATATTTTGCTGCCATCTGAAGAAAGATACAGACATATCCACTGCTGAACCACCAGACTACAGAGCAGCTTCTTGCTAAGTTACAGAAAATCTCCAACAGTAAAATAGTGTACCCGTGTAAAATGGTTTGGTGCTGTAGTTAGCAATGCTTTTGGGGTTGCTCCACTTGAAGCAACAGGGCAGAGGCCCCAAACAGTACGCTGCGGTTTGAAATGACAGAACACTACAATCTTTTTTGGAAACAATTTGCTGCATGGAGAATTTGGAGCTGCAGACATTGGATGGACGACTGGTCCAAACCATAATAAACATAAAGCATTACAGTAGTCCAGACGAACTGTTATGAAGGCATGTATCAACCTCTCTGAAACGTTAAGCTTTCACTTTGGCTACCAGCCTCAGCTGATAGAAACTGGATTTACTATTGAAGATCAGCATTAGGTGAGTGCTTTTTGTTTGTTTTTGTTTTCAATTTTCTTTTAGAAAAATAGAAATAATTTGCCATCAACTCCGAAGGGACTTCAGAAACTGTCATGTGGACAGCAGTTTACCCCGGGGACGCAGAATAAGGAGGACATATGCTACACATCAACAATACCTGCTTCATCAACATAGATCTTGCATTTACAAATTAGATTGCAGTTATTATTTTTTTCGCCAGTATCTTGTTCATATTGCTAAGAATATTTGACATCAAACTGATACTCAGAGGCTATCGAGTTTGCTTTATTGTCATCAGTAATTTATCAGTGAGGAGGAGATTTGAGTTGCTCAAACAATATTTATGGACGTTTTTTGTTTATTTTTTTTTTTGTATTGTTGATATAATAGTCTGCATCTGAGGAACAACATTCTCCTTAACCCGGTAATTAAGCACAAAGAGGCCAGCATTGGCAGAGGGAGGCAGCAGCAAAACAGAGCATCAGCCTACTGGACTTCTTTCACATCATGCTGTGTTTAATTTTTACGATAATGTACTGCAAAAGCATAAAACAGTATGGAAGACCGTGTTTTACTGTGTATTATAGAAATACAAAAACATACCGTATTTCTGTTTTACAGTTTTAGGTTAAAGTCATTTCACAGAGTAAGTAGTGTAAAATGATGGTATATGGCTGGTGTCCGTGCTGCCAGCTCTTTACTGTTATTTTAGAGTGAAATTACACACAGTGTGCAACACATGTAAATGCTTTCATGACCTGACAGCATGTTTAACCAAATGTTTGCTATACGAGCTGGTGTTTGAGAGGAGCAACCTGTGGTTTAGTTTTAAATTCAGCTTTTCTGATTCAGTGTGTTTAAAATTCAAATGACACAACCACGAGCTTATAGAAAAGTATTTGAGTTGATGTGGGTGAAGCGACCTCATTCTGGAGCAGATGTTGAATGAGGGCAAATTTTGACTTTTAGTGCATTCATTCTGTCTTCCAGAGGCACTCTGCAGTCGAAGCACATCCTTTTATTTTTGGCAAAAGATGAGAAAATGAACGTGCGATTCCCCGTGTTACAGCCGAGTCTGTTCATTAACAAGTATTATTCATAACAGCATTCTTTCAAACACATTGTCAATCAATATCTCCGAACTCAAGAGGCATTTTTTTCAAATTTCAGCCTCAGTTCAGTCTGCGTCATCCTGTTGTCAATTAAAGGTCAAAGAAATAACAGCTCCTCCAATTTATTACTTCTCACAAACAGTGAACGCCGTAAACAAGGAGTCAGTCATGTCAATCTGTCAGGCTTGCAGCGCTGCAGGATTTCGTGGATTTGTTCGCTTGAGATCATTAGCTTTTTTGTGGATTCTGTGTCTTGTAGTGCATCAGCTCATTTTCACTTTTTTCTCATGCTCCATTTTTCTGGTGCTGCTTCAGATACCTGTCATCACGCAGGCTTTGCTTGAACTACCTCTCACCTGGACAGATGACCACCTGCTTCCCGGCTGAGCAGCTCAGACACCGCATCATCCCTGAGTTGATGTTTGTGTTAATGGCGTGCCTCGCGGTGCCACCCAAGGGCCCGGAGGATGGGTTTGAAAGTGGGGACGGTTAGCACTTCCATATCTGTCAGCTGGGGTTGTCACCTCATACCTAACATTCACGTAGGTGGAGAGAGGCGAGGGCAGAGGGGGCAGCGGAAGAGAACAAAAATGACAGGGGGGTGTCATGGATTTGTGCTGTATACATTTAGAACTACTGTTTGCATGTAAGAGTAGTAGAGATGAAAAAAAATATTATATAAATGGCTTAGCTATGGTAGTATGTGTATTGGTCGGCGTGCTTTTTCAAATTGGCTGTTCACAGTTTAACCCTTTGAAACCTGGATGGATATTGTTTTTCTTGTGCCATGTTTAGACACCTTTCACAAGCTATTTGACCCTTTCAGGCCTAAACAAATTGAATTCTCTCAAGAATATGGGGTGAGAAAAGCAATGAGCAACTTGGAAAGAAATATCACACAAATTGCAAGAAACTGGAAAATGGTGACCTAAAGATTAGTTTTAAAAGGGGAAGGGATGTAGGAAAATTATCTGAAAAGTTGGGAAATATGTACAGATAATAATAATTAATAATAATAATTATTAATTTTAGTCAAAATTATTATATTATAGAATTATTATCCTATAGAAAAAATATTAAATAAATGATATATCATTCATGAGGATGGCTGATATCAGGTTTCTTGCTGACCTGCTCATCTTGCACCAACTTCTGTATCACAGCAAAAACACAAGATGGCACCACAGCTGTGATGACATCAAATTTATTATATATATATTCTCAGGTTTATATATATATATTCTCAAACTTTCGTATATATTCTCAGGTTTTAATATATATATTCTCAAACTTTCATATATATTCTCAGGTTTTCATATATATTCTCAGGTTTTAATATATATGTTTTCAAGCTTTCATATATATTTTCAGGTTTTCGTATATATATTCTCAAACTTTTATATATATTTTCAGGTTTTATTATATATTCTCAATTTTTCATATATATTCTCAGATTTTCATATATATTCTCAGGTTCTATTATATATTCTTACAAACTTTCCATCCATATATATATAATTTCCTGAATGGCATTGATATACGTATATATATGACAAATATCTGCCTCTTTAGCTGCTATATACTCCTATATAGCCTCATATACTCCTATAAACTCTATATACTTGTATACTTTTTTCATTACTTAAAAAGAAAGCCTATAATGAATTTGCTTAGCTTCATCTAAAAAATATTTGCCAATTGCACATGGGAATAATTGCACCTTGTGATAAATTGCATTTCAGTCCATTTTGGTGTGTGTGGAGCATTGCTGGTTGTGCAGTCTGACAGCAGCAGGAATTTTGTGATATTTCCAAACATGTACGCTTTTAAGCAACAGTTACATCTTAAAATATATCTTCTGACCTGCACTTCTCCTATAAATGATGCATTAAGTATCACATAGTGCTTGCATTGTGTCTAATTATGCACAGCTTTGTGTGGTTAATTGCTACTTTTTTATGTTCAGCATATTGGAGAGGACAAGTGTTATAAAAATCTATTTGTCTTGTTATTAATCTGCTTCTCCAAATGTTTCCCCCTTTTTGTCATTTCATTTGTTTGTTTATTTGTACCATCAGGTCAGCATAAGCCCGACTGCAGGACTAACAGAAACGAAATGTGATGATACAGGAAACAAGTTCATTCCAACATCATGTCAAACGACTCAAATGCCGAGGATAAACAGTGCCTCTCTGCAGCTCTTACAGCTAATTAAGTCTGGAAGCTTGTGTTGAAGCATTCACTTTATTTCGCTTCATGAAATTAATCTATTTTTGAATAACATTCAAACCTGAGGAGACCACGGCAGTAAAAGTAATTTTCCGTCTTTTCTTTTTGCGGGGCCTATGACTGATTTGAAACAGCCTTGAGTTAGAATGAGAAAATGAATTCCCTGTCTCCACTCCTCTCTATGTTTGTCTTTTTTTTATTTCTCTCTCTCTCTGTTTGTGAGCTTGTTTTGCCATTTATATTTCCACCATTTCACATTAAGCAGACCTGCAGGTGAGACTGTGTTTGGCTCTCTTTCACACCTCCTCAAGCTTCAAACAAATGAACTGTTCTGGTGAAGGACAGGCAGGGTTATGTCATTAGGGGGAACATGTGTGTGCATGTGTCAGTTGTATGCAGGTGTGAAAAAAACATAGTTCAATTTGACTGAGGAATTTAACAGTGATAGAAACTCATTATCGTGTTGCTGTAAGTCTCATCTATTTAAATAATCATTTTTTTACTTTATCAAAAAGCAGCAACTTCTTTCCCAAGCTGTTCTGCACTAACAATCACACACAAAAAATGTACTGCAGAAGAGGAGCAGCAGTAATCACATTTTTATTGATTTGTTTGAACTTGTTGCTTCACAACTTACTGGAGGTAGAATAACACTTTGCTAACTTTACTTCTGACCATGTACATGGGTGTATTATGGGACAGTGGACCTCTGGGCACAGACATGCAGTGGGCCCCACCACCTTGATTCCACGAAGGCAAGATGAATAGATTTTTTAGATGCTTAGTCTTTGAATGTCTTTGTATTTGCTTTTCCTCTCTTTCTGGCCATTCTTTTGTGTCTTGATTGTCATTGTCTCTTGTTAACTTTTTATGTCTCTTTAGAGTCACTTTGATCTCCTTGTAGTTGTTTTTCATCTCTTTATGTTCATTTGTGTATCTTTCTGGTCATTTTAAACCTCTTGATAGTCTTTTTATATCTCTTTGTAGTAAATTGGAATCTTTTTGTATTATTTGTACGGCTTCTTTTTGTGTCGATTTGTCTTTCTATTGTTGCTTTTGGTCTCTTTGGTGGTTTTCTCTGTAATCTCTGTAGCCTTTTTGTCTTTTTTGTAGACATCTTGTATGTCTTTGTTGTCATTTTGAGACATTTTGTAGCTGCTTTTCTTGTCTTTCTTGTCTGGTTTTCTTGTAGTCATTTTGCATCTCTGTGTAGTTGCTTTTCATATCTTTGTTGCTTTTCATCTCTTTGCATTCTCATTTTGTATGTCTTTGCAGTCATTTTGAATCTGTCTATAGTCTTTCCATGACCATCCCTTTGTAGCCTTTTTTTAAATCTCTGTCATTACTTTTCATCTCTGTGACTATCCTGAATCTCTTTGTGTTCATTGTCTGTCTGTGATAATTGAGAATCTCTTTGTAGTCATTTTGAGTCTTTTGGTAGTTTTTTTTTTATCTCTTTGTAGTCATTTTATGTCTCTAAGTAGTTGCCTTTCATCTCTTTGTAGTCATTTTGTCTTTTTGTAGTTGCTTTGTGTCTTTTTTGGTCATTTTGAATCTCTTTGCAGACTTTTTGTGTCTCTTTGTGGTAGTTTCCCCCTTTTCGTAGTCAACCTTTTGTGTCAGGGGAACAGAGGTCTGGGCAGAGAATTAAAGTTATAGTACACAGGAAGTACAGAAAAAATGCAGCAAGTACACAGACTCAGACCTACAATTTACAATACAATTAAATAGTGCACTGCTAATGAGTGCACTTTGACCTTTTTCATAGAAGAAATTTTGGCATATGCACGACAGGTGTGATTAATATCAACAACAAGAAAAATGTCTGCATGCCATTAAGACCTCATTTCCATTTGTTTGTTTTTGTAAGTATTTCATATCAGATAAAATCCAGAAAAGTTTAAAGACACTTTTCCTTACACCTCAAAATACCAGAGGAAGAATAACTTTGGCACTTTAGCAATTTAGTTATACAACAGTTTAATTAGCAAGAGCTAACAGCTATCCGTAAGCTAAAACAACCAGAAATTGTATTGATGAAGTCAAAAGTTTTATTGTCTTCGTGGCTCTAACTCACCCACACAGATCACCCAGTGGTCAACCGATCAGGGGTCAGATAAAAGCTACAGCAGCTCACTGAGCCTTGTGTTTGATTGTACGTGTAGAAATCACTTCCCTGTTGCTTTAATGAGACGAGAGAGAGAGAGAGAGAGCGGTGGTTCATTTCAGCATAACTTTAGCTGCTGTTTTCAGGACACAGAATGTGATGTATGAAGAGAAGCAGACAGTGAGTGTGTGGGTCATGTCTTTCACTGTCCTTAGGGTCAAAGGAACAGCATTTTGAATGGTAATTACAGCACTTTCTGTGTGCATTTTATAAAAGATCCACCTGTAAAGCAGCGTGCTACAGACCATGGGGTGTTCCAAGGATGGTCTTGTATCTCTGTCACAACTGAACACAGCATTTTCTTTTTCAAAAGGCTGACCCACCTCAGAGCCTCGCAGCCTGCTTCACTCTGGGACATCTTTACAAGGATTAGGTTGTATAATGCGAACACCAGATCACAGAACAGAATAGTGCAGAACACATCTCAGATTTTTTTAGAACTTTTTAGGTATGCATAAAAAAGGGAGAAAATGATTTGAAAAATTAGGAAAATATGAATATATGAATAATATGAATTAAATATACAAGACGAAAACATTTTGAGGGTATCCCAGTGCCTACTTTTCCTAATCCTTACCATCTGTGCCAGCATGTGAGTTTGTTGACATCCTAGCATTGGTTGCCATCTGCTGTTGTTGCCCAAACATAACCACATGAATCCCACCAAGTGCTTGTTCTGACATCATGGTAGCTCCATCCCAGAATGTAATGAGCAGACGCAGAAGGATACCTAGAGCGTAATATGCAGATGTGGAAGTCCACTGCAAAGTGGCAACATGTGATGACTTGGGATGTGAACATATTGAAAATGTTGACATATTTGTTCTTCAGTAAAGAGAGACGAACGTTCTGCCAGCACTATGGTCTGTATTTATATACTAAGAGTACTTTGATCCCCAGAAGAGGAAAAGGGAGAAATACCTGACAGTGCAGGAGCAGTGTTTACCCATAGTCTCATCATTCTTGGTCTGTAACTCTTAAAATTGAAGCCTAAATCTGTATTGTTTTGCCTTGTTAATTAATACCCAACATGTTCTTATTACAACTTGTCACATGGTGCCGCTCTGTCAGTGACCTTTTGTGTCTGCTTATGACGTTTTAAGTATCCTTCTGCCTCAGCTTTTTGCTGTTACCGGGATCTCAACAAATGCACATGTTGGGATGACGCTGCACAAAGCAGCACATGCCAACCAACGCGGACTGTTAGTGCTATTTGACGAGTTCAGAGTGAGAATGGGCTGTACCAGTTATTCCTTTAGTTGACTTATACTTGACGTATTGGATTTAGAGCGATATTGCCTGTCCTCTGGATACTGTTAAACACTGCAGGACCTGGCTAAACAGAACCAGTATTGCCGTGTTTTGCTCTTTCCGTCAAGCTTGTCTGACTTAGCAGTAAGAAAGGGCGCAGAACTTTGGTTTGGTCTATTGTAGCCATGAACCTTTGTTGCAAGTCCTAACTCTCTCTCACGCGCCTTGTTCTCTGTCTCGATCTTGTCACCATCTGAGAGGCAAAATGCTAACAATAGCATGCAGTGTGTTAGGGATATCCATGATGATAATCCCTGTTGAATCCAGAGACTCCTTGACCTTTCCTGTGTGACAAATTTTGTGGCCCTTAATCATCAGTTTTTAGTTCTGACAACTAACAACAAACATTCCAGTCTCAAATGGGTGCTCTGCCGGGCTTTAAACTTTAAGTCTTTCTTTCTTACAATATTTCCTCAAATTAATTCACATTTTTAGTAAAGCAGTTTACCAAAAATGAGTATATACCTTTCTAACATACAGAATTACTTATCTAAAAGATAATAACTTTTTTGCACACAGTATTTTTTCAGTAGAGATGCCAGCTGTACACACAGTTGTGACCTGTGGTCACCCACTCCCTCTCGGATGCGAAGTGGACATTCCCTTTTTGTCCACATGCTCGTAACCTTGCCTCATTGAATGCTTTTATGCAAATCGGGTTTAAATGTAGTTCAGCCAAACTCATGGTTCAGCAACAAAATATCAGTAAAACACACACTGCCGACTCCAGAGGTGAGCTGATGCAATTGTAGCCTCTGTGATGACACAGAGTGGCTGAGCTCTTACAGTACAGAGGCTAAACAGCTTCTCTGGCTGCTCATCTGTAAGGTCACAGTAATGTGTGAACTGAAATAAAGGAGGAGATCTTACTTTTAACCTCCGCTGTCAGGATAAAAGTCTGCATCCCACCTCCTCTCTCATCCCAGTAGTTAATGAGTAATTACTGAAATGCATTTTGGACTAAGTGCCCTTAAGGACAATAAAAAAAAAGAACAAATATTATTCACTATCTCGACATGAATAATCTAAAACAATATTCACACTTTTATTGGTAGATGATACTTATATTGATCGGATATGACACAAAAAATTAAATTATGAGGGGAGGTTAAAGTGGTTCTGAAAGAGATCTATAGGAGAAAAAAGAAGGATGTGACAGAAATTCACTCTGAATATTTTGCTCCTTATACAAACTCTAGAGGCACTTTTCCGCTTCATGGTACTGGCTCTACTCTCTCCTTGTTTTGGTTTTCTATTTGGAAAAAGTACCTGGTAGCTGGTACCTTAGTACCTGCTCTCCTGGGGTTCCAAAAAAGGCCTACCAGGTACTATGAGGTACTAAATGGTGACGTGAAACACTGCAGACCACTGATTGGTCAGACAGAATCGTCACTTATCATTCAACGTGTGGCACACAGAATACTCTGAACAGCACAAACATCAAAGCTTTTGTAGTGGCCGCAGTTTCGTATCATTTTTTTATTCTTTCCCGAAATGCCAACCAGAAAGATCACGCCGTAGTCGCTTGAGGAGGTGCAAACATTCCCCACTTTGCTGGCCGACAACTGGCTTATCAAGCGAGTGCGAGTCTATGTGTAATGCATATAATTACGTGGGATCCCCTGAAAGCATCTCTTGAGACGTTCAGCGGGAGCTCTAAAAAATTGTTGACTTTTGTGTTATAGATTCTATATTTTCTGCACAGGTTCCTGAAATATTAATTAGAATAAAAAATAGAAGTAATATATCAGTCTTGTGTGTTTATTCGCTCATTACATTTCTGAACATCTGTCTCCACTATTTCACTTCCATGTCTCTCCCTGCTGCGGCCATCTGTGAAGCGGTACTGTGTTCAACTTCTTACATTTATGTAAAAATAGAACTCCTCATCATCCGACAAAAGGGACGGAGAGAGAGAGGAAATGTTACCGGTGGGTATTAGTATAATCTTTTTTGCAGTAACCCTGATATTGACCAAATGCTGCTGCACACTTTATGCATGTTATATGTTTTGGTTGTGGTGTGTACTGGAAAATGGGGCTCCCCCAAAGTGGGACTGTCCCACAGCGTCGCTATGATGACCAGCTACACTGAGGAGATGCTATCTTCTAATGGAGAAAGACCCCCAGAAAAGTACCTGATACAGAGCATGTTTATTTGTACTAATATTATTATTATCATTATTATTTTAAAGTTACATGGCCAACTACTGGCCTGGCTTGCATTCTACAGTGTTTTCGGTTGTTTTTGTATACACAAGGATCATTCTCACAATGTTATCATATGCATGTTTTTTTAAAATGCAAAGGAAATACTTTTCCATGTTTAGTTGGGCCATTCTCATCATAATGTGGGCTAAGAGGGTACAGCCAACAGCTGTGACTCTGTCTGAAGGTCTAGAGCACTCTAATATTTTCGCCCAACCCCTGGAAGGGAAATTGTAAAACTTAATATGAATTAGATGTGATGGTGGTGCTTAAGACTGGCTGTCTGACAGATCAGTTTCCTTCAGATAGCTTTGAAGATTTAAACATATGCTGCTTTGAAAGATTAGTTTAAGTAGTTATGAGGTTGAAAGCATAAAGAATTTCTGAGTATCATCTAGACTGGATTATTTTAACATTTTGTTGTCCAGAATGCCACGTGGTAGAGCAAATAGTCCTTAAATGGTTCAGAATACTGCAGCTGGAATCTAAACAAAGCTTAGAAAATTGGATCATATTACACCACTTGTAGGTTCCTTAGCTATATAAGATCAGACACAAAAAGTTACTTACAAAATTGTTAATCGGCGCGTTAAAAAGTTAGTCAGCAGGCCACAGAGGCCCCATGCCTCTGGTATAACTTCCTCATGGACATCAGTCTGACTCTGTTGGCGCCTTTTACTCATCTCATCTTGATAATCTAAAAAAGCGAGATGCCTCGATAATACTTCTCTTTCTGATAATTGCTACAGACACTTTTTTAAAAAATTTTTTAATTACTGCATATGTAAAATGTCAGTAATAATTAATGATTTTCTGTTTAGTACCAAGAATTATTACGATCTTTCAGTGAGAACGAGAATATTGTATTAAAGTGTATTTAATAAGTAAAATTGTTTATGTAGGGGTGACAAATATTAATATTATTCATAATTTTATGCACTGTAAGGCATCCCTGACACATTTGACAGATGTAGATATATGTGCATTGCTAACTGTTCATTAATATCTACAGACGGAAAAACACATTCATCGATGGAGGTATTTAAAGAAACAATAACAGCCTACTTATCTCTTGGCATTCCAAATGTGCTGCTGTAGCAGCAGTAATTAGTATATGTGGATATATTCCTGCTCCCTCATGAGTGCAGTTCACTCAAACTAACCTTAAATCTCCCACTAGCTCCACTCTTCATTGCATGTAATTAGTGGTTCTCCATAGCAAGCAGCACGGGGGACAAGTGTCAAAGAACATTTGGAGCTATAACTTTAGTGGTAGAGATAAAACACATTTATTAGTGCCAGAGAGAGCTGTTTATGCACCTGTTTCCCAGCACATGCAAACTGGCACATGCATGGTAAAAATATATGCCCATTCTCATTCTGAAGTCATCATATCCTGTCTTTGTCAGTAATGCTGGTGTAAAATACAGATGCCAAAAGCCGCCTTCCGCCATCTAGCATTGTTTCATGCGGACGCAAAAGTTGTCAAGTCATTTTGACCCCACTGCCTCAATAGCATCAGTAAGTCCAATTCTGTCATTTCTTGAAGCAGGTAGTTGTTCATTTTCATCTTTTTTTAAAAACTCAGTTTCTAGAGTTTTGATAATTTTACAATTGCTTCATATCTTTACAGACAAAAAATTATGCATTTGAAAATATGCATTTACATTGACTAATGAACTAATGAATTTGGGATAATAGTAGCCTATGTTATTAGCATTTGAGTGCTCTCTCAGTAGTTTTAATGGTGCTGACGGAGCTGTCCCTGGTGCTTACAGGGCAGGGTTAAAAGGCCAGGTGCATTTATATGTAATAATTAGAACAACATTTTAAAAAAATAATGAAACATTTTACACTAAAACAGTCAGCAAACATCAACAAGCAGCCATGAACAATGAGGTCAAAACATATTTTCTTCTATTTGTTCCACAATGCCCAAAATTTAGTCAATGATCAATGACACTCTAAAAAAAGCCAAGAGCAAAGACATATAGGGGTTTATTTTAACAGAGTTATTGAAAATGTGAGAGGGTAAAAATGACCTCCCTTTGCGATTCTCGTGTTAAGCCTAAAGCTTTGTCATAGCAGAGGTATTTAAATAGTTCTAAATGAGAACAGGCTGTTCGCGGCCGTATGATATGCCGCTGAACAGCATCAAGGGAGATAGGGATGGTGGATTGGTTCAAGAAACCCCTGACGATCACGTTACCACAATATTTTTTTTTTTTTACTAAACCTAGCCATGAGCTTCTGTTGTCTAAACATAACAATGTGCTTTTATTGTCTAATTCTATCCATATGACTTTGTTGACATCCCAACATTCATAGAAACATTGCGGAACGTCAACAACAGATGCAGAAGCATACCTAAAGCATAATATGTAAACACAGAAGTCGACTGCAATGTGGCGATATGTGATGACTTGGGATGAGAACATGCTGAAAATACATATACAGCTAATATGCCTTGTGCAGGGCTTTTATCTTGGCGACTAGGTCACAGCAGCAGAGAAATAAGTAAGTTAAAGCCATCAGCTGTGGTCCTCATTAAGCCTGAATCTGATTTTATTAATATTTTTCAGTTCACCCACCCATACAAATTACCACTTCAGTGTGAAGGGTGGAAAAAATAATCACATGAATGCAGAACAAAAATAAAAAGTCTGATAGGGAAGCAAAAATAATCATCAGCAGTAGCATCCCCGCTGGTCACTCGCTTCAGTATTTTGTTTTCCTTCAAGATCTGCTGCCTGAGAAAGTTGGAAGAGATGGAAGAGAGCCAAACTTCCTATTAAAAAAGAATAGCTTCAGAGTGTGTGAGCAACACTCAGGGACTCGTTTTGCATCTGCGACTGCACAGGTGAGCTTTCCGCAATCTCTGCATGTCATTGAGAGAGGGTGATCTTGTCAAACACTTAAAAATGGGTGGTTTCCTTTGCATTTGCAAGCGAGTTTTAAACCTGGAAAGAGCAAGACAGATGAGGATGAGAGGCTGTACGGCTAAGAATAAGGAGAAGGGAGAGTGAGGGAGGCGGAGGCAGGCGGAAGAATTGGAGAATGGAGTTTTCTTCAGGTTATATTTGGGGTCTCTGTGACAGCTAAATTCCTTTTGCTCCCTATTCTTCCAGGCATCATGTATCAGTCTCGGCTGCCACTGTTAAGATAGAAAAGGCAGCTGATGAAGAGAGCAACCTCAGACAGCCTCCGCTTGAGCTGCACAGCCTCCGAAACCGTTCTACTGTGTTTGCTACAGCACATCATGAAAAGAAAAGACTCCTGCAGGCTGACATCAATACGATTTCTCAACTTTTCATTGTGTTGCAAAAGATCTAGTGTCGCTGGGTCCTGCATCTGTTCAACACAACTTAAATCTGCCGTTCTTATCTCAAAAAGAATCAGCACTATTGATCTTGTTTTTATGATACAAGCTCTGTTTTGCCCAGAATTTAATCAATCCCTATATAAACTTCTCCGTTGTGGGGGGGGCTTTACGAGTTTTTCAGTTTATAACGTGGATCGATAGGTGCAGTCAGATTAGATGAGGTCTCTGAGGCGTGAGCAGCACCCTCACTCCAGAGAATTTCCAATTCAAACATGGAGGACTCAAGCAGTGCTCTACACCTGTCAACACTTATTCATAATTGGGGTGCATGTATCCGCATAACACATGTGGGAGCACACACACACATACACAAACACAAACCACATCCAAAATCTTGGTGTGTTTTCAACAAGAGATGCCATGGAGCAGCTCTCACCCCGGGACATACAGCTCCGGTGGAAGGCTGCAGCTTCTGTTTGATGTCTGCGTGTTGCTGCAGTGCTTTCCTTCTCCGCTGTTTACGCTTTCCTCTCTACATTTGACCATGTGTAAACTCCGAGAGAGCAGAGCACTTTCACTGTCAGGAAAATCTGCCCGGATTTATTGTTTACTCTACCGATAAACATGAAGCCATAACCACATTTTTTGTATCTGGCTTCCTGTTGCCAGAAGCCTCTGAAACAAGGTCATTTCAACCAAATTACAAGAAATTCCAGAATTATGCAGATGGTTGATTTTATTTTTCCAGGTGCCTCTAATCCAATAAATCGTTTGAAGAAAGATGTTGACTGCAAGGTCTGTGACACTGTTTCAGGGGGGAAAAAAATGTTGCTTTTGACTTTTTCTAATGTCATTTTCTTTCAATCCTGTGAGCAACAAAAACAAATTGCGAAGTGGAGGGAAAACAGTGTCAAGGACCAAACATGGGTGCAGCGTGAAAAGCACAAACAACCACTGTATTCCTTTAAACTGTATTTCTGTAATTCTTGATAATTCTGTTAGGTGTGAGTTTGCCAAAAATTCTTATTACCCATGTTGAAATGTCAAAGTATTGAAACTGGATTTGCAACTGTGATGACACATCAGATTCAATGTGTTTTCTATATGTTAAAAATGCATGCAGTTTTACCTCTGAAACCTGAGCAGGCTGGCCTGTTTCTTAAAAGAACAAAAAAAATCCTTAAAATTAGCATTAACAACAGAAAAGTAAAAAATAAAAAACAAACAAACAAGGAAATGACCTGAAAAAAAGTTGCTGAAATAGTATATAATTATAAAATAGTTTAAATATGTAGAGATATAATAATCTGTAACATATTTTTAAATATATAATTATGATGATTGCTTTTTTTAATTTACAGTTTTTTGTTTTGTTATGTTATATTTCTTGTCACCTTTTTCCTTTTTGCAATTTGCAGGACATTTCTTGCCAAGTTGCTCATTGCTCTGTTCTATGTTTTTGAAACCAATTTGCTAAGGTTTCAAAGGCTTGAACCAAAAGTGCCGTTGATTCAGGTTCTGAAAGGGTTACAGAAGCTGTGATGTGTTGGACTTTAATGGTGGCTCATGGCATTGCCTCTTTCAGTTTTGACAGCCTCCTAAAATCCATCCAAAAGAAATCAACAAAACATACCTATGAAAGCGAGGTGAATATCAGAACCAACAGTTCCACATATTGGTTGAAAAAGTGTCTCTTATTCTCAAGATTCAGCAATGTGACCATCAACTGTTGCATTCACTCGCTCCAGGACACAGCGCTGCTCTATGAGTGTTCCATATAACAAGGAAAGCAGACTGTTGCGTTCTGCATCACTATTCAGCCCAGGCTCTCATGTTGTCTTCACTCTCCCCTCTCTTCCTGTTCACCCTTCCCTCTGTCTACCCTGCTCTCCATCCAGCCAGCTGGATTTATCCTCGTTTCACCTAGTTGACTCTGTATTACTCATACGCTGCAGTGCCAAAAGAACTTGTTGAAGTATGCAAATGACCAGTGAGCGGCAAAGCTCTTTGAAAGCTGCTAAAACAAACAGTTGTGTGCATTTGGAGAACAAACTCTGCTGTGTGATGAAATTGTATTCTAAACTGGAAAGCCTTTGCCAGGGATGTTAGCAGCGATGTGAGTTTGCCATCATCAAACAGAGATTGCCACAGACATTGTCATATGTTGTTTGACCTGCCTGTCTTTCTCAATAGTGACTCACCTACTGGCCTTCAGCATGCCCTGATACACACATTTTTTTTCTTCATTTCCCTTCCTGCACATATGCACATCCTCCTTTTAATGCTTCATTAGGCAGGTTTCCGCTAACCCTCAAATTGTGCAAATTAAAATTGCGAATATAAAATATGTGTTGATGGAAACACATCAATTTTGAAAAACAAAACAGTCATTTATCACAAACAAGTTTGGTGGTATTTCAGGCAAATTGAATGATGTACTGTGCGTCCCAGGCGTGATAAACAGGATATGTGCATCATTCCAAAAGCATGCACTGTATGCACCTCCGACCATGTTCGGTTACAGGTACAAGCAGCAAAAGGTCCAATCCTAGTTTCCGCCTTAAAGCCTAACCTAGTAGCCAAATATGGCCTGAGGAAGGGTGCCAGGAGCCCTGCTGACCATTTTTTCAATTCACAATGAAAATAAACTGATTCAAAGTGTGTTCTTTTTTGGACTATGCCCTGAATAGCCTCAAATCCTAAAACCAGACAGCAATTATCGAAAGGTTGAAAACAGGTTATTAATAAAATAGCATTTATTTTTGTTTATTAACTGGCCTATGGTCTCCTGACATTTTGCAAAAGTCGCAAAGACCCCAGAAATCAACCAGTGCTCCTTTCTTGGAATACTATGATGGCACAGATTTTCTGCAAAAATCAAAAAAACAAAAAAAGCAGCTGACACTGAGGGAACTGAGGACATTTCGGGGCCCCTGCATGTCCCCATTTGTCTGCTTTGAGGTTAATTATCCATAATGTTTTCTGTTTTGACATCTCAGATTATGGTTTTAACATTCTGACATTTGCCGAGTAGCACAAAATGCAAAGTATTCATGATAACAGGCATTATTTTTGCAGCTATTTTGTGCCAAATCATACCTGATGCTGCTTGATGAATACTCAAAAAGATCACCAAAGTTATAACAGTATTTTCTGCGATGGACATGAATGTTTGAACCAAATATAATTAAAATTTGAGAGAAAAAAAAATTGTGTTCATAAAAAGTCTTAGATCTTAAACATGTGAAAACTGGAAGCAAAGCATAAAAGTGTGACATTTTTGTACCCATCATGTTTAATGCTTGAAGTCCAAAAACAGCCTTTAGCCCTTTTCAGTACAATTACGTGCTTGCACTGTTTTGGTGTGATGGGTGTTTTGTGGTATCATATGAGCCGTCAGTTTGGTGTGTATCTATAGCCTGCTCTTTGTGCATGGATGTTTGTCCTGATCAAGGATGAAAGAGCTTGCAACACACTATGCCTTCACAAAATTTCCTTTTTCATGTGTAATATCTCAACTAAACTGAAACAATCCTACTGTAAATATTTGACCTCTACTAATAAATATATGATTAGCAGTGTCAAAGACAGGTCTCTCAGAACTATACATTGGTATTATCCTACCAAATATTTTCTTCTTTCAAATATTCCACAGGGACATTGATGTCAAAAGTTCTTTGCGTGAATTATCTTCTGAAGGTTTATATCATATATTTTGGCCCTGTTCCCATTCTCACATTTATCTGGCAGACTGTCAGTAGATGGATTAATCGGCACATTCTCTCAGATCATTTCTTCTGTTATTAATGTGCACTGTTTGCTTTCACTAATCACCCTTCTGCTACAGCAAAAGGACATTAATAGATCTACGTCAGCCTATCCCAACCCATCATTCTTACGCTTCTAACATGAATCCAAGCAGAACATTAAACCCATCTGCTACTCCTGGAAAAAGTAAACTTCTAACTCTGTACTTTATGTAATATATCTAAACATTCTGAAGTGACTTTTCCCTGTTAGGAGGAACTCCCTCGCTGCACATGTTTTGGTCAGTAAAGTTGATAAAAAAAGAGTTCCCTTTGAAGGACTCCTTCTAACCAAAGACTGTATGAATAATGGACATAGCTACTATGATGTCACCCACTGGTTTGTGGACAGCCATTTTGAAGCCTTGACTTCAGCATTTTGGCAAGTCGTCTTTGTTTTATAGAGCTAGAAGTGACCATATATGAATGAGAGGTTGGAGCTGTGGAAAAGCGAGAGGTGGATCTGACTAGAGCCTGTTTCACACAACACGTGTCAGCAGTGCATGACGGCAAGTGAGGAAAGTCACGTAACATGGAAACGCAGTAATCTCGCAATTGTGTTTCATCAAAATTTTGAAATTATCACTTACGTTTTACGCGTATCTGTAATGGAAACCGGCCTGCAAGTATTTCCTCTGATAAATGGTTTAGATTCTGCTGCAATCTTTGATGGAGCTTCTTTAAAGCGCACTTCATATGCATCTCCTTATGTCCTGCAGTGTTCTTTCTCATGAAGCTGCAATTTTGAGGATATGATGGTCAAAGTTTTCTTATATTTCTGCACATCCTTAGCACTAAACCCTCTAAGAGAGCTGCATCCAACTATGTACCAGCTGACTGATCCATGTACGGATGCAGCCTTAGCCATTAGCTCCATTACAGATCAGAGAAAGACACTGAAAAGTGTCTGAGAGGAGAGGGCTTCACTTAGCTGCTGTTGAAGCCTGATGCTGTCTGAGCCTACAATGGGATGCAGCTAGTAAATCTGTGATGTTGAATTGAACAACGTGAGCTGGAGGTGAACATAAAAAACAACCAAACATTACTCACCGTCAGAAAATGAGCAAATCTAAGGCTCCTTTACCCCTCAGATACCTCTTTGGACCATTACCGTGAATGAAAAGGTATCTAGCCTCATGAGGACCCATTATTTTCTTGTGGTACATGTGAGAAGAATCTACTTATTGAAATGTGCTGCTCTTTTACCTGTTTTTCAGTGTGTGGATGGATGATCACACATCGCAAAGTAATGATTACACTGATTTCAATGCAACATTAGCTAATTACAGTAGGTAAAAGTCATAACAAGCAGCCAAAAATTATACTAAAAGGTAGCAACAGTCGTAGTTGGAATTGTCTGGGCCTTTTTGTGTTGTACTGTTCATAATGAGTAAAGAGTCCCACAGACTGTAAGATTTTGGCAGTCTTATAACTTTATTGCAGGCTAAACTGTGCAACACAGATCTAAAAATACTTGGGTATGACATCAAGTTTAATGTATGCAGACTGTGTGATGACAATACCTACTGAATGACAAGCTATGATATAAAGTACGTCCATCTACATCAATATGCACTGTCACAATCAATGTTGCTGCAAGTCATTGACATATCCCAGAATTTTATAATAAAAAACCCATCTACTTAGCATGTAGTACATTGAAAATAATTCATTTTCTTTCTTTTTTTTTCCATCTTAAAACATAGTGATGAATAATATTTGATATTTATAATTAGGACTGATGTTGGTTAAAACAAATTCACTCAAATGAAAAGTGGGAAATCATATTAATGTATAATATATATTCTTTTATATAGCCTGAATTTTAAAAAGCACATTTTAGGTGCAGAGCGGTATGAGCGTGAGTATTTGACATTACGCAAGAAAAAAAAAATCAGTGTTGCTGCTAATCATTGACATATCCTGTACTGTAATAGTCAAAAAATTAAATCTACTTAGCATGTAGTGTGTTGAAATTTTTATTTTGTTTTCCCAGCTAAAGACAGAGTTGCATCATGGCAGAACCTGGCATTTAAAGGGTTAAAATTCTGAAAATGAATGAATATTTAATAATAATGTTAATAATGTTAATGTATTATTCTTTTCAAGCTTCATTTTGAAAAGTACATTTTGTGTGCACAGTAGTATGAGTGTGTGTAATATTAAAGGTGACCCTAATCGTCAAACTGTGCGTTCTCCGTGACAAAAACCCTGGCGTTGTTTTTGTGTTGCCAGCATGTGATTTTAACACATTTCTTGCCCTCCAACATGTAATGCATTGATGAAAGTTTGTGTCTATTTCAAGTACTTCCATGAGACAGGTATGTTTTGTCAGAATGGTGGAACAACACAACCTCTCTAGCTCCTCCACCAGCTGTCTTCATGAGTAAAGCACACAAAGAAATATGTGTACTCAAATCTCATTTGTAATTAATTACCACTTAAGTGAAATTTATTGTTATGTCCTTTTCATGGGGACTGTTGAAATGTGTATTTTCTCCATCAAACTAGAACAGATTCTTTTATTAGAGGATAAATTAATTAGGGAATTGATCCACCATTGATTGGACAAAAGAAATAAAGTTTTACAATAATGTCAGGAATTAATTAATTACAGATTATTTATTTTTATTCCTGCTGTAATAATTACACAACAATAATTATTCAAAGATAAGCGCAGTCTCTGAACCCATTAAAATTCCGATGGCAATCAGTCAGCGCTGACAGCTAGTTATTTTATTTTTATCTCCCTCCATGGTGGTCCATAATGTCATGATGTCGGCATCTGTCCATTTCAGCACATTCCTGTGAACGTAACTCAACAACGCGGTGGCAGCTGCACCACAGGACCCTCCTATGGAGAGGATTATTTGATTAGATTTAAGAGCCTGAGTTGCATAAATATGCATACTAATGAGGAGCAGATTTTGATGAAACCGCTTCTCCATTCCTTATTCTTTAATAAGTTACCATTTATAATCATTTCATGTTGCCATAATATTATCATAGTTTTATATTGGAAGTAGTGTATCATGCAGCTTATGAAAAAGGCATGTTAACAATAATTATTTGCCTCTTAATACTATGAATAGCTTAATTTAAACATTCAGCACATCATTATTTCCTATTCAGTGTTTTGATTAAATGGGCAGCTGAAGTGCCTCTTGTCTTGTTTCTTTTCTTTAGCTATTTTAGCTCCTATGGCAACCACTCAGAGAGCAAACGCTGCAGCTAATAGGAGTTGAAAGACAAAATGATTTTATATTTTCTCTTGATATTCAAATGATATTACGCTTGTGCCAAACCCAAGGACACAAACACTCCACCTCTTCAACGGAAAGGGTAGTTAAGTGGCTGTGATCAGAAAAGGAAGCTCTCTGAGTAAAAATGGACAGCATGACTGATTGATTGATATATTGAATGTGGAAGGAGGGGGGTTGGGGCAGTGGACGACCACACACAAGCAGGGTTTGTGCAACAAATGCAGCCCTGCCAGCTGGCTGTGCTCAGCAGGCTTCAACAAGGCAGATGCATAAAATACAATTGTGTAACAGCAATAAAATCATGACAAAAGCCTTATCGTGGAGCGGCATGTTAACGACAAGTGCATCAGTTTTATCTAGAAATCAATCACGAGTCATTACACAAGCATCAGAGGTAAAATGCATATGTTTAATGATGGATTTAGACTTTCAATTATTTCCTTAAATTTTGACTGAGTAGAAATAGCTCACTAGTGCACTGTCGTGAGGATTTTTTGCACTCTGATCTTTTCACAATTAGGTGATTGTGTAACCTCATGGTTTCAATGAAATCTTGCTGTAACCAAACCTCTTAGGGTGATCTACAATGGAGCCATAAAAACTTTGGACGGGAAGCCAATATTGTATTGGCCTCATATATCAGTCTAATCCTTGGAGTGACTGTGACTGCAGGGCTCTACTGTGGGCTGCTGCAGCATGTTGAGGAGGATCCTGAGGGACCAGGAAACCTCTGACCTGAGTGTGCTGCTGAGAAACAACATATAAATTATGTTTTAGTTCTGAATGAAGACCCACACGCATAACAGTAGGCAGGCAGGTGGTTTCACTCTCAGAGATAAATCAACATAATTTTTTTCCACACTTTTCATTCTCATTTTTTTTTGTGCTAATTTTGGCTGTGTTCATACATGTGGAAAACATTTTAGTATGATTGTGTATTTTAGTTTAATGTTGGAATTCCCGGCTCAGCTCCTACAGTAGGTCTAAAATACACTGTAGAAACAAAACTGTTACATTCAGACTGTGCATTTTTGATCCCACAGCCATCATAGCATAAACACATGCATTGTAATATTTCTGGGTGTCATTCTGGGCTTTTGCCTTGGAATTTGTCTTTTTTTCCCCCTCCATTTTCCACCTGATGAGACATTTTTTTTTACCATATTTGACATATGTAAAATAAACATGTTACTTCCACTAGGTGCACTGTCACAGTCAGTGTTGCTGTTTAATCATTGACATATCCGAGGCTGGGATACTAAAATTAAAAAAATATATATATAATTTGCATTTAGTATATTGAAAGAATTCATTGTGTGTGTGTGTGTGTGTGTGTGTGTGTGTGTATGTGTGTTTTCTTCCTCTAAAAACATAGTGGAATCATGACAAAAACCTGGCTTTTAAAGGGTTAAAATTCTGAAAATTAATGAATATCTGTGTTTTATGATTAGGACTGATGTTGGTTTAAAAAATAAACTAAGTGAAAGTGGAAAATTATATTTATTATGTAAAATATTTTGTGCACAGAGCGATATGAATGTGTGTAATATTAAACTGGGCCCTAAGGGTTAAACAAAAAGCGAGCTTTAATACTGGTAAAAATCCTCCAAACAGGCAGGGAACCAAACTCAAGTACAATGACAAAAGAACCAAAGCAAAAGTGAAAACCAACCAGAATAAAATGATGAACACAATGATAAACTATGGGAAGAAATCCAAAACTAAGCATGAGAGACTGAGCAGAGAACGACATCATGTCAGGGATAAAGACAGGGAAGAACACAGACAGACTGACACAGGACAAACGGAAAGACAGTGTTTTTTGGGTTTTTTTGCAAGTTTTTTGCTAATTTTTGGGCCATGTTGTGTTAGGTTGCTCATTGCCTTTCAGGAAATCAAACCAATTTTCTCAGGTTTCAAAGAGTGAATTAGGGCCCAATATATTCTATGTAGGAGATAAACTTAAATTTTGGCCAACATTGTCAGAAAAAAAAGCAATCTTTCCTCTCAGGGCTTCCACAGATATAAGCTATAGCTATAGCTATAGCTGTAGCTGTGATGATCGGTGAGAACACTATCTCTCCGTAACTCCAGACGATTTACAAAGCAGGTCGTTTCATGTTCTTAAACCACCCATCTTCTGAGTTACATTTCAGAAGTATCAAGCCGGTTTCAGGAAGCCTGTTGAATACCAAGCATCTCTTTAGCACCCCAGCCTCGGTGACCTCTGGGCCCCCATCGATCATTAAATGGTCCCTATGGAGCAGCCGACCACAGGTTGACACTGGTGAGTTGGAATGATAAATCAGCAACAGACTGAGTCAGATGGACAGACCTGGAGAAATGGGCCACGATGGGGCCGGTGGATGTATTTGGGACCCGCGGATGAACTGGAAGGAGCTAAATCTCTGAAGCATGAGCGATATTGGAGATGAAGAAGGCTGTGTGGTGCTCTATAAAAGACCCTGTCATTCCTTACGTAGACAGCGATCTCTCTGAGATTCGTGACACAGACTTGACTTTGCCTTGCTTTTTCTTAAAAGGGTTGTGTTTTTAATTTTTATAGCTATACTTACAAATGTACCATGTCTTGGGAAATATATGTCTCTTTAATGTCATTTTCAAATAAATTACAGCTAAAAAGGGGGTTTGTGGATGGTTTTGAAGAGTAAAGTCTCACACAAGTGCAGACAGGAGCAGTCTGCTAAATTCAGATGATCAAATGATGAACTTAGTGTCTGGAGGCGTTTCAGACACTGTGTCAATTTGGATTCTGCAGACGTGCCTGATGGAAGAATTTGCCTCACTTATGGAAAGCTGCCAATCAAGAGTTCAGTGTAAAATATCAACTAGAAAACTTTGAATTATAAAAACTAACTTGCTGGGTGTTTTTTTTTAAATTCATGTAAAGCTACTGTTGATACTCAGCACTTAAAAATGTCTTCCATTAGCTAAAAAGGCATACCCCCCTTTGCAGTAGTTTATGAGTGATCGAAAACAATGGAGGGAAAATGGAAAATTTTCAGGTATTGTTTTATTTTTTGCCTGTGTGTACCTGTATATTTCTGTGCCCCCTCTCTAACTTTGGAGGTTTTTGCTAGTTTGTGAAAGCAGCAAAGTTAGTGTCTCCATGAATTCGAATGTGCTCTGTGCTCAGAGAGTGTGGTGCTATAAATAACCAAATGGTATATGTTTTCAAACAGCTGGAATAGTCCAGCCACTACAACAGAAAATCTATTTGTGGCAGCACATGTTTTAATCGTAGTGGGCTGACACATATAAATAAATGTGTAGGAGACCCTAAAACTACAAGAAAATTAAATAATCTGGAGGCATGGAGTTAAAAAGAAGGGTGCTTTGCAGAAGTTTATGGTCTGCTGCTCATTGACAACTAAATAAAACTTCATAAGTGGCTGCTAGCAAGCACCATAGACTTCAATAATACCTAGATACTGAAACAAAGATGGTACCTATTCATTCCACGGGAGTTGCTCGCCTCAAGCATATGCCAAAAAAGTTCTCTAGCTTGCGGGTTTAACCTACAACCCACTGGCTATGCGCAGTACTGTTCCTTCTGCTGCCCTCACTTACAAGTTCCCACTTGGCTCAAAGACTACACATTGTAAAGATATTGTGGAATTTTGAATCACTTTTTTCTGCTCTGTAAAAGTTTTACAAAAAACCACTGTGGCTCAAAACTTTAAAATAGAAAGATTCATATTGACCTCATTTGCAGTTGAGGTTTTCTGTCAACAGCTTTACAGACGTCTCTTTTACGATGGTCTGGATACAGTCATGGAGGCTGGGCCCCATTCATTCCTATGAGAACTGCCTCTTAGTGCATGAAAAAAAGAGCTCTTTTTTCAGGTATGGAACACCCAGATCTACGGGCCCATGAGGCATGTGCACTAGAGACTTACAGTGGCTGAGTGCTGCCGAGTATGCCTGAGCATGTAACTTCTGTGGGCGCAGTGACTGACTTCTGGTTTCGCACTTTGCTAGCTTGAATGGTGGTCTAATGGCATCATGTGACCAACCCTGATGGTGTAATTCCACTTTTAGCTACTTTGTAAAATTTGCATCAGAGCCTGGTGCACTTCCTGGGGGCTTGCCTGGTATGGATCACATCTGACCAAACTCACCTGTAGAGCTGCATAGTGGGTAATTTGGACACCATGTTTTGAGAAAAGGAACAGAAATATGATTTTGATCCATTTTAATACTCGCCTGTGAAGTCTGATAATGTGAGAGTGTGATGCTAAATACTCCTTTAATGCTGAGTAATAATGTGAGGCTCGACTAGAGAGAAAAGCTCAAGAGTCAGCTGCAAAACGTTTGTGCTTTGGTGGAAGAGGTTTAAGTGCTGTAAATTTAAAAGTTGAAAAGGTTAGTTGGTTGTCTACTACACATTGCGATAAACAGGGAAAAAAAGTAGATTTTATCAGAAGTACTAATAGAAATTGTGGATCTAGAGTTGAGGCAGGGTGTAATTCCTGCACTTTTAAATGCAGAGGGTGCAACCCCTGTGGAATGTGATTTATTAATGTTTACACCAAACTCAAAAGTATTGATCAAATTTTTTTCAAAAGATTAGCTGAAAAAGTTTTCACTCCTTTCCTGTGATTGTCCTTTTAATACGTAGAGCTGCCAGAAGTGTATGTTTCTATGTTTAAAATTTCCTTACGGCGATAACAACCCCCCTTTAGATAAATAACATTTCACCTCTCGTCTCATTTTCGCAGTTATTGATAACCCTGACACGGCTTGGGTTTACATTGCACAGCAGCATCAGTGTCACTGTCACAATAAAAATGTTGCCGCCATCATTCGTCCCTCACGAGGCTGTCAAGTGAAATTATTTATAAAGTCCTTTTCCAGGGCTATTGTCGCCTCTTGCCTTTCTTCTGCGACACTTGACAACCCCGACACCTTTTTTCCTTCCATGTTGCATCCACACAGCTCTCAAACACAAGAGGCGAAGGGCTTTGGGTTATGATCACCCTTGAACTACAGAGGTGGCGTCTCTTGAATTCTCTTTGAAAACTAAACCGCGTCTCCGGCCCCTGACATCAAAAAAAGGCAGGAGATCAAGAGGAGGAGGAGGAGGAGGAGGAGGTAGTAGGGGTGCTAATTAAAGGCATGGATTATTTATTTGCTTCGCGGTGGCATTTTGCTTGTTTGCCAAACAGCTGCTGTGGGCTGAGAGCTGCCTTAGCTTGGCTGACTGCCTCACACTGGCTGCATTGTAGACACATATGGTCATACACACAAATGATCCTGCTCACAGATGCATTCACGGCTGCACACATAGCAGTATTTCCCCGAGAATTTTATTCCTGTCAGGCTGGAAAAACCTCTGAAAAAGTGTTATGATGGAACTCACACTGAATGTTAAAGCACCTACAGTGTAGAGGCAGGCAGTGAATTTGAATTTGGTCAGGCAGAAGATTCCACATTCTGAAGTCTTATTTGCTTTTTTTTCTTATTGTCTCCTCGTCCTTAACGCTGGCTCAGCCAAAGTGTGCCAGGTGTCTCAAGTGAATGACTTATTGTCATGGTAACACTGACATATTATAATTGGAGTGTTCAAATGCAAGTTGCATGTAGGTCACTTGCCTCGGGGATCAGATTTGGCATTGTGTGTAACATATCCTGTAGTCCAGATGGAATAAAAAAAATAAAAAATACAACTCGGTGGAGCTCTTTTGCTGCTCACACTGATTAAAAAACATCAAATCTGTGTCACATGTGAAGGGACTGAGAACTGGGACACTCTGAGCTGCAGTGTAGCTGAAGCCTACAAGAGCCAACACTAATGAAGTTCCTGTAGGTGGGTTACCAGCTTGTTCGGACAGGGAAGGTTAGGACAGTTAGGACAGAGCTTTATTCAATGTGAAGGAGGCAGCAATGCTGTTTTAGAAGCTGAATGTTTTGGGGCACTGGGAAAAGAACCAATAATAAAAAAAAATTCTAATAATATGAAATAATTTAAGATATTAAAATTACTAGATTTAAGATATAAACATTTCTAGCCCCTCAAAAAAATATCTATATATATTAAACAAACAAAGCGTTGGTGGTAACATTTTTTTAATAAAGTCACATCATTACATCATTCTGCTGGTTTTAGGTGTTTTGTCAAATATTTTGGCAACATTTAGTTAAAAATCAGATGAAACAGAAAATGATGTGTATTAAGTGCAACTTACAAGAAACTGTATACACTAGCTGTGTTTACATGCTCACTTTTTCCAAAATCAATCTGTTTGAAAATTTGGGGTCAACTGTTCACATGGGATGTCCTGATACAATCTGGTGTGCCGAAGCATGTAAATGAAGCAGCTGTGTGACATGCACAAAAATTATGATTAATTAAGATTCTAGTAAGTTGACAGGGCTGCCAACTCTCAAACTGACCATGAGACACACGCAATTAACACTTTTCAAGCACTCTCATGCCAAAAGTACATTTTGTTGCAGTGAAAAATAAATAACTTCTGATAGCATCACAGTGCTCTCTCCCTCTCCTCTTGAGAACAATACAACTTTATTTGTATAGTACCTTTAAAAACACAGCTTTACAAAGTGCTTTGACAGGAAGCAAAAACAGAATGAAAGACCCAAACACAGAGGAATCCAAAATGGATATTTGTCATCTGTTCAGTGCAGTATTTTGGGTTGTTTTAGTGCTCTTAAGGAACAGCATTTAATGTCCAGACATCCAATAATGTTCAGATCTTTAAGAGTTCAGCATGGTTAACTTCAGCTTGGCAGTAGCTATTTTCTGAAGGTGGAACATCCGTTGTCACTTCCTCTTATGTGAAGATGAAACATGGGCAGAAAGAACACAGCCGGAGATGATTCAGCTTAATCGTTTACATGATTCAATTTTTTTTTTATGAAAAGGTTTACCATACCCATCTGCAACAGCTTGAAAAGATTATCTATGTTAATTTTGGTAGCCTTTGACTGAAGACTTTTTGAAATATTGATGTTTATTGACTTTGTATCGTCTTAAAAATATAGAGTGATGGGCTTCTGAATTGACTATAGGATGCAGTGAGAGAAATGTCTGATCCCTAAGCATGCACATGAGCTGAATTGAAAAGTTTGGGCATTTCTGAAACACTGGGATTATTTGGTTGACAGTAGATCCATATTTTTCAGCAAAGTTTTAGTAACAGGAGCATTGAAGAAACATCACTTTTTTAGAAGAGGTTTTACTTTTCAAAGCAAATGCTACAACAAGGATGTATCTGGGTGTACAGTTAATAAGCAGCCACTGTCTGACCATCCCAAAGTCAGGCTCTGATCATTAATGGTTTGACACTTCTTCTCTTCTCCTGTTCTCATCTTTGTTCATTATCATGTGCTTTGCTGTAGCAATTAGTGTGTGATTTGTCCAAAGATATTGTAAGGCAGGGACCGGCTTACAGTGATCAATCGCTCTTGTAGAGTCCTGCTGCACTGAAGGCAGCAGGACTCTGACGACATGAAGGGCTCTCGGCGGCTCTGATTAGCGTTCACTGATTGAAGCTGTGACTTTGTAATGGATGCTTTTAATTGTCAACTCTTCAGACCCCTGTCTCCTGTGATATCAGCTTCAGATAAAATACTAGATGAATTCTTTTTCTCTGTTGATCTGGGATGCCAGCCAGAGGAGGGACGAGCCATACCTCTTATGAGTCAGCATCCATTTCTCTTCCTCACAGTTTCTTCATTTCACAACCCTATGGAGCGCACCATATGACTTTCAAAGGTACCAAATCACAACTTTGCTGTCGCAAACAACCACAAGATGTAATTTCTGCTGAGCTGCAGCCACAGAGGCCACAAGAGGAAGGCCATTTAAGGGAATCACATGTTGAATTTCCTCTAAATTTCCCCAGTCTCTTGAGTCTGTTGCTTTAATATCAAAGAACATCACAGCATTATTGAGGGGGAGGAAGGGGATCACCAGCAGGAAAAAACACACATATAAAACATGTCCCCTGGTGTCGTATGGTGTATATACTTTTTGCTTTACTTTTGTGATAAAACTATTGAAATGTTTATCTATGCCAGTGCTCCTCATATGGGGGTATAGTAACCCGTAGGAGTACTACTACTGTGGAGGGTACATTCAACATATTCTCATCCTAGCTTGTCACATGGTGCCGCTCTTCAGTGACCTTCTGCATCTACTTATAAAATTTAAGGTATCCTTCTGCGATAGCTGTTTATGCTCCGGAATGCTGTTATCATAATGCAGCACGTTGTTATGTTTGCACAACCAATGCAGACCGCACAATGTTTAGGATTAGACAACAAAGTCACGGATGGTTAGGTTTAGAAAAAGAGGCACATGGTAAGGTGTCAAAAATAAAAACCTCACATCCACACGGGAAGCAAACACCAGACTCCTGCATGAAAGTCAGTTGTTTGTGGGAACCATCGTCACTGGCAACACTACAACACTTTCATGCACATGTGACCAGTTACGTCTGGTAGTGTCTGCCCATCAGCCAGCGTATAATGATAATACAATCGGTTTTCTCAGCTGACGCCATCCAGCTTCATTCCGAATGGATGCTGAAGGTGGCTTTTGGTATCACACTTGTATACAGAAAGCACTGACAGAGTGGACGATTGAACAAATTTACACAATCTTGCCAAAGGTTCATGCCATATGCATGAACACAGTCAAAATTATCAAAAAATGAAGAATAAAAAGCACATAAGATGCGTCAAACTGTCCCTAAGGGAGATGTGATTAAGGTTGGGAAAAGGCTACATGACTGGTAGAGGCTGCACTGCCACCAGGTGCAAGTGATTTTAGATTTAGATTGGAATTGTAAGGGATTTTAGCACATTGGTGTCTAAAGCAGTGGATCTCAACCTTTTGTGGAGCCAGCGCTCCCTTATCCATTATCCAGGTCCTTTACTGCCCCCACCAATTAAAATGTAGTCCAATTTTCTTCCATTAGTATTAACTTTGATTGTGATTCTGTTTTATAATTCAAATAGCATGTCATTGGATGCCAAATGACAGATTTGATCAAAGTGGACAGTTGGGATATCATTATCATTAATTTTCCAGAGAGCAAGAAAGCTGTGCAAGTAGAAATTATATTTATGACTGTTAAACAAATGCGACGTGCAGACATTTGACATTGAAAATTTAATTTGGTCTTGTTATGTATCCCAAACAGCAGCCAATCAGAAAGCTGCAGTTTGGCACTAGTGTCTAACAGGGTTGGGGATTAGCACCTGCCATCAGCCACATGCTGGTAGATATGCAGGTGGCTGTTAGATATGATTTACTCACCAGCCAAAAAACAATGGTAATCTACTGAGTGGCTAGATTTTGGACATCAAACGCTAATTTCCAAATCTGGTGCCAAACAAGAATCATTTTATAGGAAATTTGGCATCAAAAACTTAATTCCCTGCACTCTGGTGAATTTTTATGCACCAATTTATGGTGGAAATTTCTTTATTTTTGTGAGGGATAATACAATATTCAGCATCAACTGACAGTATAATAGAATATGATGCAGTAAGGCTCTCAGGCACTACTTCTATAGATCAACTTATTTGATGTTATCCTTGGTGAGTCAACGCGCCTGTAAGCATGATTTACTCCTCAGTCCTCTTTTGTGTCTCTTGCTTGGGGTGGCCACCTATTTAAATGTGCATGTTGCACTCGTTTTTATATATGTATGCATTACCGGACTTCAACTGATATCTGTTTCAGCAAGATTTTTGCTCATATTCAACATCCCACATATGTGTGTTAAAGTGAAGTCAAGAATAAAGTCATAATGTTTTGAGAACCTGACCTATGGTCTGCTGTGCATTACAGTATTGCTCTGCACTCAAGTATCCTCTTCAGACAAAGCATGGAGAAGCGGCTGTGCACTGCTCTTCATCTGAGGTGGAAAACTGAAACTAGATCTAAAAAAAAAAAGTCCACTGTACAGTGCACTCATCTAAAGTGAGGTGGACACAGAGCAATCTTACGATCATAGACTGAAAAAATATTATGGGTCTAAAAGCAACTAACCGAAAGAGGGCATATCTCCACCTGCCGTGGTGGAGTCAGACATACTTCCGTCAATGAGTCGATTCTCCCCTGATGCTTGTATACTGGGACAAAGACAGTAATTCAAATAAATGGCCTCATCAAGCGCTTACCAAAGCTCCACTTAACTGTGTATGTAAATGTACAAATGAGGTCAGGAAGCTCTCTACTCTTTGAGCAGAGGACAAGAACAGCGGCCTGTAAATGGTTGTTATTGACATGTTTATGCCGTTGTTATTGCACTACTGACACAAGTGTTATATGTCACACTAGAGGCTGACAATGTTGTGTTAAACATCATACCCATCATACCTATTTTGATGCCATGGTGCTGTCTTGCTGGCTAAAATCACACACTGGAGTGGGATGATGTTGCAATTGTTTGGTTCATTGTAAAAATGCAAAGGCAGCACACAGGGGGGATTTAGGATAAGCTGTATAGTGCGATCTCCACACTCCTCCATAGCTCCAACCTCTTGGCTCCAAAAACAAAGATGGCGATGGTCAAAATGTTGAATTCAGTGCTTCAAACAGGAGTCCACAAATTTATACAGTCTACGGTTAAAAGATTGAAGAGTGCACCCATTGCGCCCAGTGCACAATGTTTCATAGTAAACTGAAGGCTGCATGCAAGTGATTCAGAAAAAATGGACTTGACTTTAGCAGGGAAACCCTCGTGGAATAAAAGCCTCCAATGATGAGGAAAATGACAATCTACTGATAAAAAGGTAAAAATACATACGCAGGACTAAACTGGCATAAAAAAAGCAAACACACACAAAGACCCTCCAAGAACACCTCAGTGCCCTCTTTCAGAAATGTTACTTCCAGCACCCCCTGACATTCTCTGAACACCCCTTAGGGGGTGTTACCACCCCTGGAGAGAAACACTGGTTAAACAATGGCAAAAGAAAACACTTTTTTCAGATGACTACACTGTGTCAGGTGCAGCTTGGCACAGCAGTTTGCAGCCTGTGTGCTGATGTGTGCACCAAAGAAAAAGAGCACCAGATGCCACATTTAAAGCAAAGATCGGCTGTGTGGAGGCAACAACTGCCTCCTCTCTGTGTGCGCTCCAGTGAATCTGCACAATATAAACAGTGCTGTCCAGCTGGGATGTCCAGTTTGACCCCTGAGCTGGTACTCAAACAGGAAAGGGTGGCAGATTGCATTATAATTGTACTTGAGCTGATTAATGCAACACGATACAGAATCAAGAAGCTGTTTGCTGTGTCAGGTAAGCAGGAGATCAATTATTAAGAGAAGCTTAATGCTGTCCTCTCTTCAGTGGGGCTCTTTATTGAAACTGGCTAGTTTCTGTTCATTGAATTAGCAGATATTGCTTCTATACTTACTGTAGTTTCATTAAATTAATAACTGAAATTAACAACAAATAACCCACACTGTCAAATGCTTGATGATACAGTAAATTACTGGCTACTAATTGCATTATAGTAAATTAGTAGAAATAGTAAATTACTGTTTCAATTGTGAAATATTACAACTACATCCTGTAAAATCCTGGACATAAAGCATCATCATATCAGTATCACAGTATCATTTTACATTATTTTTTGTGACATATTACAGCTACATCTGTATTCTGGCATTTTAAAATTAAATCTTGTAAAATCATGGAAATAATCACTGCATTTTTCTATCTGTATCACTTTATCATTTTACAGTTATTCATCATGTAACATCCTGCCTCCTGTAACATCCTGGAAATAATAATCAGTGCATGTTTTACATCAGCTGCATATAACACTGTTGAAGCCAAAAACTTTAGTGTTATTTGTAAAGTTTAATTTTTTTCCTATCGCATCCTTTCTTTATCTTCCACCCAGGGAGGGTCTCGATATTTGATCCCTGAGATATTTTATCAGTTCAGTTCAAAGGTGCTTTGTTGGTTTATCTCCTTTATGCAATCTCTAAATGTCAGCACCACGCAGTGTTGTATATGGGAAAATAGATGGGAAATGACAGAGACGGAATCTAAGAAATTTTTGACTCATATTGTAATGCATTATTTATCTTCCACATTCAGCACCACATGAATAGAACTCAGCGTGAGGCACCAGCAGTGATGGCCCACCATATTGTTTTCCTGCAACATGAAGATGAACAAAACAGCTTTCAAACAATGACCGGAGATTTGCTGTTTTTGCACTTTAAATTAATTATTTTTATTGTTCAAACATGTTTTATAGCAATTCAGCAGTGGTTTCATTGTGCTTTCATAGACAAAACACTGTTTCAAAGGCTTTAAAACCCTGACAAGACTCACACACACTTTTCACATACATAGAAATATTTGTATTATTTTCCACTTCCATAAAATAAAACTTCTTTGGCTGTCCACATAACAGTTTCCAGGGCCAACTGAAGTGCTGAGCAGTGGAGAGCTATAGATAAAACCCTGGCAATTCCTTATCACACAAACATGATCAATAATCCCAACAGAGAAACCTGACTCACGTTTTAATGTCAGTCACACACAGCACATGATCAATCTTATCAGGAAGTGGAGCTGCAAACATGCCGACTGTTGCTCTGGGAAACCGGGTCGATGGACGCAGCCGGTGTCACAGTTTAGAGCCTTTTTGACATTTCGATCTGAAATATTCCTGCTTGCTATTTTTTTCTTTCCTGACTTTTCACTAACCTCCATCCATCTATTTGATTTTGCATCATTCAGCCGATCAAAGAGTAATGTTTGTAAAAATTGCATTAAAATTCTGTCTGTGAGACTGTTGCTCCAGCTTCCCTCTATCTTTCCCTGTATCTGTCCCACTGGACACATTTCAATCATTTTAAAGGAATTCTTCATCACACAAATGTGAATTTGTTTATTACTCACCCCACGTTTACGGAGGACCACAAGTGCCATGGCAATTGCAATAAAGGACATGTTTGGGTGCTTTCTTCAAGCTTCGCTACAAAGCCAAAAGCACTAAATACAAATAGAAAACATATTGATTCAAACGGTTAAAATGCAGGAACATGAACAAAATATTTATTAACATTCTATAAGTTATTTGAATTATGTATATTATCTAGTTTTTATGATATGTAGTTTTGCACCACAAGTAACATAGCACAATGACATCATTGTGAATGTACAATATGATGTCAGGGACAACAGAAGCCTTTTTTTGAGCAAAAAAAAAAAATCTAGCTTTTCTGGATTTTATTGGATTAAAATTATGCAAACAACAAGCTCCCACTGCCACTACAGGGCAATTCTGGCATGATCTTGGCAAAAAGGTATCATGAAGGTAGGGCATGATGATGGGAAAGACAGAAGCCTCAATTTTTATAGGACCATGCGAACAACTCTTGTGGCTGTCCAACATGCTGCCACTTTGCAATTTATACGTCATATTGTGCTCTAGGTATCCTTCTGTGTCTGCTCTTTACATTCCGAGATGCCGCTATTGTGATGTTAGCACAAGCACATGGTGGGATGATGCTGCATGTGCTGATGTTTAGGCAACAGAAGCACACTGAAACCAACGCGGGGACATCAACAAGTGGACATGCAGGCACAAATGGTTAGGATTAAGGAAAGGAGGAACATGGGTGCACATTCAGATGAGAAGCAGCAGCATTTCAACCAATGGTAGTTGGTTTTATTCCTGTCTTTTAGACGGAACCTCTGTGGTCACCATAGGTAACAACACATCCTCTACCTCTTGTATTGCCTGTGGTGTACCGCAAGGTTCTATTTTAGGTCCACTTTTATTTATATGCTCCCACTCGGTCATATCATTCAATGCCATAACCTTTCTTTCCATTGCTATGCTGATGGCACACAGATATACCTTCCACTGAGACCTGGTGACCAAAAAAGCTTAGCTTTTGTTTTTAACTGTCTCACAGACATTAAATGTTTGATGGCCAAAAGTTTTTTACAGCTGAATGAGTCAAAATCAAAAATTGACACACAACAACACATCACAAAAACCGTCCAGTCATGTTACATCCACATAAAATCCATATCTAAAATCAAATACATTCTGCAACCTGCTGACCTTAAAAAAGTCATTCATTCCCTGATCTTCTCCCGTCTAGATTACTACAACTTCCTTCTCTAAGGTATCACTCAAAAATCCCTCTCCTGCCTAAAACTGGTCCAGAACACAGCAGCTAGGCTTCTTACTGGTTTTAACAGACGCCATCACATCACTCATATCCTTGCTTCCCTCCACTGGCTCCCTGTCTGCTTTAGAATTGATTTTAAGATTTTACTGATTATTTTTAAAGCGCATCTGGGTCTTGCTCCAAAATACATTTCTCAAATGCTGACCCCATATGAGCCAAAGCGCAGCATTAGATCCTCAGGTGGGAAACTCCTGGTTGTTCCAAAGTCGAGGCTTAAATCAAAAGGAGACCGTGCCTTTGCCATTAGGGCCCCTCGGCTTTGGAACAATTTACCTGAGGAGAAGCAGAATCAGTGACATCTTTTAAATCACTTCCTAAAACTCACTTTTACAGACTTGCTTTTACGTGATCTTATAGCCATTTATTTATTAATTTTTAATAACTCTTAATCTGTTTATTCATTTTATTACTCATACTCTTTTTAGCCATTCTTCATATTTCTGATGTTCCTGTTCTTAATTTTTTTTCCTCATTTGTTAATTTTTCTGTCTTTATCTACCTACCCCTCTGATGTGATGTCGTCCTCTTACACTACTACTTTTATTGTTTTCTACTGCTTATATTCTTTAATTTTCTTAAATTGATTAATTCATTTTTTTAACTGCTGTTTGAGATATGCCAGCCCAATCACTTTTATTCCTGTAAGTGCTGTACTATTGTTGACCTTTTGTATATACTTTTTGTTCTTGCCTCTTTGTTTGACTGTTTTAGCCCTTTCTCTGTTTGGCGTGTTTGTCCATGTTTATTTTATTGTTCCCTGAGTTGCTGCCTTTGCTTTGTTTGTCAAAGCACTTTGTAAACAATAGTTTTTATAGGTGCTAAATAAATAAATTTATTATTATAATTATTCTTATTATAATGCTGTCCTGCTGCATTTCATGCAAATGCAACAGGTTCCATCTGGCTGTGTTCTCAAGTGACACCAAGCGTCAGCAAATCAGGCGGATTCAGCAAGTGCCCTCCAGCTGTCAGGAAACATATAATAATACCATGGCTGGTTACCGTCCAGGGGCATATTATGCGGTGGCTTTTGGTATCAGGATCTTGCGCCAAAAACACTTTCAAAGCGGCAGTATTTGATGACTTTGGAGTGAGAATGGGCTGGATATGCTCACAGTGACTCACATGCACTAACATGCAACACAGCTACATAATCAGACAGAGAACCTTGGAATATAACACCTAACACACACACACACACACACACACACACACACACTCCACCATATCCTCACATAGCAAGAAATGGTTTGCTGCTATATTAATGTTTTGAATGTCACATACAGAATTTTAATTGCCAAGATAATCTGGTGGTCATTCAGAATTCATAGAACCATAGTTACATACTAACTCTCATACTAAAGGCAAACTTTAACCTGATTTTTATTGTTTTAATGTTGGCACATGAAATATGTCAAATTCCTTATACTCCTTTATTGAAATATGTCTCTGCCTCTAACTTGCAGAGAGCTGCCAGATGACACAGTGTACCCAAAAACATTTCATATTCTGTTCTGAAAATCGATAACACAACCAGGGTGAGTTGTGATCTTTACACATTGGTATCACACAAATGGACAAAGAAGGTTTAAAAAGAAAATTGTGTGACTCAGGTTAAGCCTCTGTTCTATCATAGACACAGTTACTCATTGCTATCTCATTCTCTCATGGTTTCTCTGTTAACCAATCAAAAATCCTTTGCAGTCTTCATCACCTCAATCTCCTTTCCTATATCTTATCCCCAGCCGATTTGCATCGTATCACCTCTGGCCTCAGCACTTGCATCTGCATACCCATGGGTGTTTACTCTAACAGACCAATCATAGCATTCTCGCTCATAACTGAGCATCGGTCTCAAATGGAGACCACATCAGAATAAAGAATAAGCTTTAAATCCCGAAACCCCATCTCTGTTGATTTTAACCACTCATTACAGGTAATAAGTTCATACAGCAGCTCGTTCAAGACAAAAAGAATTTATTTCACCTGAGAACAACCCTGTCAGATCTCAGATCTGGGGGATAAGATTGTTCAGAGGTGTCAGTTCTGTCTTTATCAGTTAGAATGCTTAGATATTTATGTTAAAGGAGCTGACAGCATCTGTTTTTTTCTGAATGTGAAGCAGCTGTCATGTCACCTCGGTGCCGAGTCGTCAGCTTGACATCCGCGTCTTAATTATTTGAACTTCCCATCTCTCTTGTTTCCCATCTCTTTTTCTCCGCATCACCCACTTGTGTCTCTTCTAGCTTCACCTTGTCTATAGATCAACCTTGCCAGGGCCCTCAAGTCTCCAACACATATCACTTTTGACTGGTGAATCAATAACTGAATTACTTTTATGAAACCAAACCACTAGAAGTGATGAGGGCTCTGCGGTTGCCTCAAGCCAACCACTTAACATTTTTAATCTCGCAGGAGTTCAGTATGGATCAGCCAGTTGGGGAGAAGTGGAGGGAAATCAAACACCCGGATGTTTTTTAATTAGCGGCAGGAGCCAAACAAGCAATGTCAGCTGGGCCTCCTATCAACATTAGTCAGCAATAGTGAATGTGCAGGGAGGTTTGGGGGCACAATGTGAGATCGTACAGGTCACTTAAATAGACAAAAAGATACATTAGCATTTTAGGCATTTGGCCGATGCTGTTACTCACAGCAGTTTTCAGGGAGCTGATAGACAGACAGACACTTAGGATGAGTGGGCAGACACAGACAGCCCAGCTGACAGACGAGTGAGTAATTCAGACTGCATGTACAGGAATCTGACATCCCAGTAAAGTTTCCTTGATTGGCAGGCTGAGAGACATTTAGATTGAAACGGGGTTAAATTTAGTCAGAAAGCAAAATTGTTCAGGATCTACTGTAGGCATTATTTCAATGACTATATTCAAATGTGACCTATCACACTTAATAGTTATTGATATGCTTGTAAAACAATGGTTACATGTACAGTATGTGTACAGACATCCAGAAAAAAAAAGGCTTTTAAACTTCAGTCTACTGAATGTAGTTTGAATTGATTGACTGCTGACTGGGAATAACCATGTTCTCATCCTAACTCGTCTAATACTGCCACTTTGTCAGTGGACCTACTTGTCAAAATATAACACACCAGGTACCCTCATGTGTCAATTTTTTACATAAAAGGACAGTGTGTTAATATAGCCTGTCTCTCTAAAAAAATAATAATTAAAAAAAAAAGAACATGACACTTTTACTAGACCTAGCCACACTGGCACTAATTTTGTACTTGCTCCTGTAGATTGTATCAACATGTTCTCTTCCAAAGTCATCATGTTACTGACTTCAGTAACATGTGATGACTCACGTGACTTCTGTGTCTACATAATATGCTCTAGGTATCCTTCTGAGTCTGCACTTTATGTTCCAGGATGCCGTTGCTCATCTCAACACAAGCACATGGTGGTACTAAACTGCATTTGGTTATGTTTAGGCAACAAAAGCACACTGAAACCAACGCCAGGATGTCAACAAACGTACATGCTGGCAAGGAATGTGGCACATGGTAGGTGTAGAAAAAACATCACGTTAAGACAGGAGCGAACGTTGGACAACCGCATGACAGTCCACGTTTGTATGGTCCATTCACAGCCCCTCCCATGCTCATGCTTCTTATATTACATCATTACCAGCAGGTTCCCTCTGGCTGTGTTCTTAAACAATGCCGACTGTCCATGCATCCTTCTGCTGCGGAGGGTTCGGTCCAGCCATGTTCAACCTATGCCTTCCAGTGGTGGTAGTTAAAGACTCCGGAATGAGAATGGACTCAAACACAATACCCACATGACCATGTGACCAGTGAGATGCAGTGAGATGCAATGACGCCACGCCACTAATTACTGTCCTTTTCCATCTGAGCATTGCTAAAACATAGATCCACATTAGTCTGCACTGAGTTCAAAGAGAGACTGAATAAGTAAGAGATATGTAAAGAGCAGTAAGAATCGTTAAGTTTTCACAAGCCTCGATGCTGCTCTCCACTGTTTATCTGTTAGCTTGCCTGACTGTAAAGTCATACCTGACACACCAAAAAACAGCCATACACACACAGGTAGGCTGAATACACAGCTCTGCTCTACTGGTAATGGGAAAGCAGTCTGTAGCCTATTTTTGGCAGGTTTTGTGTTGATAAAACTTGTGCACGCACTAATTATGGTGAAAAAGCTGTACCAATAATTCCTCCTGTGGGTAAGAGGTATGGGCAAATGACCAACGTGGATGTATAGGTTGGAGGACTTATTGATCTGGAGGTGAACTGGGATTTGGTTTCTCTTCATCAGATCTCTATGTGACTGTCAAGGTGTTATTTCCAGTAAAATCTGTTTCACAGAACCAGTAATAAACTAGCTAGGAGAGGACAAGCTACAGAATGGAGTAAACACTGTGGAAGAATGTAACCTCTGTCTGAACCAAACCATCGCTCTCTTTACACCGCAGATGCTTATGAAAGAACAGCAGTCATTTTGTATGTGGCTGTATTTTGTAATGTAATGAAATAAATCTACAAACGTTATTAACGAGGAGGGCTGGAGATTCCTCCCTTCCTTTTGTGTGATAGTGAAAATATTACAACACTATACTTTCAGGGGAGGTCTGGGAATAGTCATGTATATTAGCCAGTAATGCAGCGCATGCCCTCCAATGACAAAAGCTCATCTTATTGGAGTGTCGACACCAAGCACACACTTTTCCTCTACTACAGCTGTAAATTAACATAGCCTAATTAATTAACAACATGGCGCGATTAAAATTGTTTTGTGTCAAGTAACCTGAAAATTCAATTAAAAAAAGATAACACTGGCAACTGCTACAACCCCTGTCCCCCCACCCCCTGGTGAGCCAGCATGTATAACCCTAGTAATGTAATTACGACAAAACCAGTGTGATGAGTGCACTCATCAGGCCACTTTATTTACACGCACCTCCCTGGTGCCAGGTAGGAGCCCCATTGTCTGCAGAGCAGCCTGAGGTCTCTCAGTGTGGATGTTCTGGACGTGGTCAGAATGTAATCTGGAGGAGCTGAGTCCCCAGGTAAAGATGGAGCTTGCACTTGGACCCCTTTTTGTTTTTTGGCCACACAGTCCTGCTCTGAACCTCTCATGCTGTCACATCTCAAAGGTGCTTTTTTAGGTAAAGATGTGAAGTGTGTGGAGGTGCAGGTGCTAAACTGGAACCCTGATGCTATTTATATAAATATAATTAAACTATATTCATGCAAACGTTTTTAACCAACACGTTCTCATCCCAAGTCGTCACATGTTGCCACTTTGTTAGTGAACTTCTGCATCTACATATTATGCTCTAGGTATCCTTTTGAGTCTACTGTTGACATTCTGGGATGCTGCTTCTGATGGGATGTCAACAAAAGCACATGCTCGTGGTGTCCAGGGTTTGTCAGATCTAACCAACGTCCCTACCGCCTTCCCTACAGGGACCTTACTGCTCCTTATATTAAGTCATTACCAACAGTGTTTTAACCTGATGCCGCCTGTCCAAATATCATGCTGCCATGGCAGGTATCCTCGGGCCATCCAGCGTTATCATTAGGTGTGTATACAGCATGGATTCATCCGGCTGCATTCTCAAGTGACGCCACCCGTGTGGGTATCAGGCTGATGGGGTAGGTGCCGCCCAGCTGTCCGGCAGCATATGTTAACAACACAACTGGCTCTGTCTGGTAGTGTTTTCAACTGATGCCATCTAGGGGCATGGCATAGACACATGGAAGGTCCTCTGAAAGCACTGCTATAGCTGCGGTATTTGACAATTTCGGAATGAGAACAGACTGGTCATATAGCTGTGAAAGGTGGCTTTTGGCACTGGGATCTTGAGCCAAAATCACGGCGGTATTTTACGACTTTGAAATTAGAATGGGCTGGTTCAGCCATGTGAGAATGCGTGCACGTATGAAGATAAAATGCAAAAATGTATTTACTCTATGTAAAATTTGCAGTTCCAGTTGTATTATTAGTTTCAATGGGTAAGCAGGTTGTAAAGATGATAAGTCACTATAATTAGACATGTCTTGAACATATTGTGAGACTTGGCTCTTAGATGCCACAGGGAATTATTCTTTGGCGTCCTGATGTCCGCTCCACTGATCCAACTCTGCTTGTTACACACAGCCGCTCATTTATCAAACTCTGATGGAGAGATGAGGGGAATGAACCTCTCTGCATATTACTTGTGAAACTGTCACACAGCATCAAAGCAAGCAGTGATTGGGATCCAGATTGACAAATTTGATTCAGTTGAGTAAAATAAATGCATTACACCAGTCACTTATTTACATATAATTTACATATAATGCCTTTTTGGCTACTCTCGGCCTATTGAAAGGATGGCTCAGCACAGCGGAATTAGCATGAAATAGATGCAAACACAACAAAGCTCTTTACAGGGCTTCTGCATGGGCACTGGCCCACATGATAATGTATCATTAGTTGGCTTTACTTCAAACTTACATGATGGTTTTCTCTTTATTAATTGTTTTTATCATGTGAAATGCAAATATATCGTTCTTTGAAATATGCAAACACATTTTCTAATGGGCTATTTTATTCAATTGCCTTTATTTTTCCTGGATGGTTCACATAGTATCAAACTACTTTCCTCTGAGTCTTTAGTTCACAGATTATTAAGAGTCTACAACCATGCTAGCTGCTCTGTGGGGCTGCACCAAGAATCCAGTTCAACAGAGCCAGGCTCTCTTTGACTTAGCTGCTCGACAAACCCTGCAGCCTCGGTCAGAGATAACAGGTACCATGAAGGTGGTATCAGTTGTATGTTAACTCAGGCTTTCTGCTTCAGGCTCTGAGCGCGAACACATAAAATGGGTGAAATGACCCGTTCACTCCGTCATTTGACATGTACGGCGCATCATTTGACTCTTAAAAATGATAAATCGCTTGCTGCCTATTTCTGCCTTTAAAGAATATTAAAAAGTATTACCATAAAAAGCTACACTAATGCGACAGAGGAGCACTGGAAGAAAATGACTAATTGTTTGAATGCACAAGTTATGTAGCCAATTTATTTTATTCATCACTGTTATTTTGAACATGAAAGCTGCTCATTCTTCAGTTCTTAAACTTTGAACTTGATGCAGCTGATTTAAACATTATAATCAAGAACTGCATTTAGGTCTGACACTGTCCTGTCATGAGATATGTAATAATCACAGAGATGAACGGTGTGATGAACTCGGTGGTGAACACAGCCAAAAAACAGACAAAGGACAAGTGGTACATACACACAAAGAAGTAATCACAAGAACAAGACACAGCTGGAGAAGTTGGACATGAGCAAAAGGAGGGAAGCACAGGGATTGGCTGATAATAAGGGTGTGGTAGGAAGGGTGGAGCAAATGAGACTAATATAGAACAGGTGTCCAGGGAAGATTCTGGCAACAGGGAAACAATAGCGAGACTGATAAGGAGGCAGGTGTGACAGAAAACAGGAGGGAAACAGAGAAAGACAAGAAGTTGGCACAGGAGGAGATAACCTACAAAATAAAACAGGAAATTAAAAAATTAAAAACAACAAAACCAAGGATCACGACTCACTGTGCATTCCAATCATAGACTGTATATAATGGAGGACAATATGACAGCTCCCCCAAAGTGTTGCTTTTCAATTTCAATCAGCCCCTTAGGTCATAAAGCTGGCCCCTCCATGTTAGTGATTGGACACAGGCCAAACTAAAAACTCAAAGTACATCACAAATCAGTTTTTCCTAATGATAGTTTCTGTCACTGACAGTAGTTCTCGTCACCCTGATGTTTGTTCAAGTGAACATTTTTATGATGGGTTTGGTTTTAATGAGTTATTCAATTCTATAAAAAGGGGATTTTCAGCCATGATTGACAGTTGTGTCAGCCAATCCATGCGCTTGCATTCAATGACGCTACTTGTGTTTGATCGGATGGGTGTTTTGGTGGAGACCCTCCCAGCACAGAGAACGCTACTACCCAGACTCTGGCTTCAAATTACATCACCAGTGCAAGATGGCAGTGGCTGTATCTGGGATATTTAAGCTTGACTAAGCAAAGTGTCATCCATGTTTATACACAGTCTATGGTTCCAATGCCCACACTACCATACTATATAGTATGGTATAAAAAAGATTATGTATATCCCAATATATAGTATGTTAAATGCAGTATACCAAAAACTACCAGAATGTTCTAATATATCAGGTCACAATTTGGAGTACACAAGCCAGCATGTTTTTCTGGCCATTCTTACCCCAAATCCTCTGCACAGCTGCAGATACATCACTTGACAGCTGACTGAAGCCACAATGATGGATGGCATTGAGTTCAAGTGAATATAAATCGTTTAAGTAAACAAACAAACAAAAAAAATCCCAGATTACCAAAAATGATTCTTGCAGTCTTTGGTGCAAGTGCCTTGGTCCTAACTGCATCACTGTCAAACTCAAATAACATTAAAGCTCAGCCTATCATTTAATATTGCTTAAACTGAAACTACTGTGTAAATGGGAGTGGCTGTACTATAGATTTTCTTAGAACCATTTTTTTTCAGGAACAACAAATTTGGTACTGAGCTATAACAAAGCTGAAATTGTTAAATATGGAGGGTGATGTGGTAGTGAAATGAACATATGGCCATTGTGAAGTCACCATTAAAAGTAAGATTTATGAATAATGGCCAGCATCTTAGTGCCGTTTCATGTGTGGAGGAAGAGAGAGGAAATCTTTGCGCTCCTCTGCTTGTCATCTTTACGCTGGGAGTTTCCTCATATGTGCAGTTGACTCTGCAGGGAGGAGGATAGGGTTTCTAGTGTAGGCGTGTGACAGTGGAGAGAACAGGCCCTAGGCCTTTCTGTTGGTTCCACTGTTTGAGCTTACCCTAGAGAGCAGGAGGGGGGAGCAGAAGGAGCCTCTGCTGTTCTGTAGAGCCAGCAGGCGCAAGAAGGGGAGAGAACAATCGGTTATACTCCAAGAGGTGCTTTCACATCTCAGGGTGAAATGACTGCCGGCCTATCAGGACTTGGTTTTGGAAGCTCAGACATAATATACAAGATTTGTCTGGTCCAGGGGTAAAATACTGCAGTCAGAGATGCTTTCGTAGAGTGTAAAACTGTTATCTTTTATGTTTCACTGCCTATGGTCTTAGAGTAGAAACAAATCTGATGTCTGATAATTATCAATCAGGCTTTTATTTCATTACATATTAGCTTTGAGGCTGTTAGAGAACTGAAAGCCAATAATTATGTTAACTGGTGGACCACTTTATTTTCCTTATGTATTATGTTATGTCCACAAGTGGTGTATCATCACCCTGAATTTTTTGTTGCAAGCCAGTTTTTTTTAACTGTGGTTAACATACCCTCCCATGAACAATGTAAACACAGCTGGGCCAACCCATGGCTAATTCATCAGCAGGCACATTAGCTATTTGAACAGCTGACTCAAAAAAAGAAACAAAAATACTAATGCATGACTGGATTATCTCTATAAAGTGAAGCCAATGTAGAAGTGCCTAAAACCTGCATTATTTCTAATGTACAGAAGGGGGTGACTCCACTGGTTGCAAAAAGAAGTCAGATTGTATGCAAGCCTGCGAATATTACCCTGCTTCTCACTTGATCTATAACCTCAGTAAACTTTTTCCTAATGGGTTAATGGCCTCAATTGCTACTAGTTTCAAGTCTTGTTCAATACAGCATGAGGTTCATTTTGCTGCATAAAACCTATTGTGTCTGCATGATACGTTGCTGAACAATGTCAGGTTGAAACACTGCAGATAACAATATAATATAAGGACAATGAGGGTCCCCGTGGGGCGGGGGGTGGTGAATGGATCCAACAGACCCTGGACTTTAATGCACAGTTTATTTCCCATCCCAATGTGGTGTTTTTTTTTCTACAGCTTACCATGTGTCCTTTAATTTGAGCCCTTGTTGCCTAATCCTAACCAAATGCTTCTGTTGACGTCCCTACGTTGGTGGCCATGTACTTTTGCTGCCTAAACATAACTCTGTGCTTTTGGAGCATTATCCCACCATCTGCATGCCAGCATCTGCAGAGGCATTTTGGTATAGCACCTAGAATGTAATATGCAGATATGGAAGTCCACTGACAAGGCGGCAATATGTAACGACTTGTTATGAGAACCTGTTGATTATTATATACAGTGTATGTTACAGAAGTAGCAATCAAGTCAAGGCATCACAAACAATGAGGATAAAATCTTAAATATCCCTTGAGTAGATATGGGGGAAGGCTTCCCAGTATGCACAGGGGCAACTGTATTTTGCATTTTGTTCTAAAACATTTTCATCATTTCCACACTTTAAATATAGCTATACAATTTGCTATTTCTAACAGATGAATTCTCTAGCACATTAACTACTAGTACTTAGGCCAAAGATCACCACAGAAATAAATCCAGCTCTACTAAACCAAACTTTTCCATTTGCCCCATCCATAAGGAGCTTGTTTAAAGATAAATAAAGATACAGTATGGTGGCAGTTGATTGACAGATGATTTCCTTTACATAAGAGTAGCCTACACATGGGGTGAGAGGCGGGGTGCAACCCTAGACAGGTTGACAGTCAATCTCAGGACTGACACATGGATACAGACAACCACTCACACTCATATTCACTCCTACAGATATTTTAGAGTCACCAATTAACCTAACTTGCATGTCTTTAGACTTTGGGAAGGAGCTGAAGAACCTGGAGAAAACCTATGCTGACTCAGGGAGAAAATGCAGTCTCGACACAGAAGGGCCCAATATGTTTTTAGATCAATTACAATTAATGAAAGGGAAATGTAACAGCCAATTTTAAGTGTGGACTGAGAACAAGAGAATGTCACTAACACATTCTGTGAATATCTTGTATTAACTCACAGGTGCTCTGTGATGTAGGACTAGAGAAATTAGTTGAAATATAGGCATTAATGGCATAATTTACTGTGAAGGTTCTTGTTTTTTAAATGAAAACAGAATTCCACATCTATCCGTTATTGCTTTGTTGACAGTTTGTTTGTGTGTCTGTTATTTAGAAGTCACTTTGGTCTACCATCAGGAGTTTGGTGGTAAACCTGGACGTGTGAAGTGTCTCTAAATGTGCACACTTTCTCAAGCACAAGACGAAATGGATTAATCTGATTCAATGTGTTTATGCAGCTCGTTCTCATTCTGAAGTTGTCAAATTATGTCCCTTTTACAGTGCTTTTAGCATAAGATCCTGACGCCAAAGGTCACTTCTTGCATCCCATGATGCACTGGTGGACAGCGTCAGCTGAGAATGGACAGAGCTGTTCACTTTTTTTTGTATGCCATCATATGGCCAAGACTGTGCCTACTGCGGCAGCATCATACGCCAACTGTCAGCTTCAGTTGAAAATGCATCTGGATGGAACCTGTTGCGTGTTGCGCATGATATGCCACTGAGTGGTGTCAGGTTGAAACACTGTCCATAACAGCATAATGTAAGGAGTGCAAGGGCCCTTGTAGGAAGAGTGGGAGGAGTGGAGGATGGGTTGGATGGGATGGGTTTTTTTTCTGTGCCTCCTTCCTCTAATCCTAACTAATCACAGCATGTGCATTTGTTGACATGCAATGTTGGTTGCCTTGTGCTTTAGTTACCTTAACATAACCACATGCATCATTATCTCACCATGTACATGTGTTGACATCATGGTAGCAGCATGCTGGAACAATGCAGAACAATACATAAAGTGTAATATGTAGAGGTGGAAGTCCACTGCAAAGCTGCAATATGTGACGACTTGGAATGAGAACGTCTTTTACCATGTGCCTCCTTTTCCTAATCCTAACTATGTGCATTCGTTGACGTCCAGCGTTGGTTCTCATGTGCTTTAGTTGACTAAACATAACTACATGTAGCGTGAAGTCCATTGCAAAGCTGCAACATTTGACGACTTGGGATGAGAACCAAGATGAAAGAGAGGCATTAAAACTCATAATTTCTTGTGAAAAAACATGTTTTCTAAGTGAAACAGAATCATTGAGCAATCTTATTCTATGTGTATAAATGAGCCATGCATATATTAGGCACACAACTGAGCATACATGCAGTTGATAAATGAGGCCCCTGCTGTGGTGTCTTGCTGCTGTAGTTTATATTCTTCCATAAAGTTTTTGTTGAGCAAAGAATTTTTGAAACAGCTTCTTTACTGGCAGTTCCTTGCGCGTCCTTCCTCTTATCCTTAACAACTGTGGCCAGTCTCCTCTGACCTTTCCTGCTGAGAAAGTGTTTTAGCAACATAAACTGCTGCTAACTGTGTTTTTTTGTGTTTGTTTATCACATCATTCCCTGTAAAGTGTAGACACTCTAGCAAATGAAAATCCCAGGAGTTTCAGCCGTTTCATGACACTGAGGCCCTTGTGTCTGGCACCAGCAATCACAACACATTCAAAGTCACGTAGATGAGACATCTGGCTCATTTTGAGAAACAGTAGCTGAACCTCTTGACTGTGCCTGCATGATGGGAGTATTGAGCTACAGCCACATAATGTGATGTTTGGAGGAGCAGACTGTTTGCTTTAGCATGCAGGTGTTACTAATGAAGTGGCTACTGAGTGGATATTACACTGAGGAAAGATACAACAGCACACCCAAATGTAAGACTCAGACTATTTATCTTGGTTGTGTCTTGTCATCTAATAACACAACTTAAATAGGGTTTCTAAAAAAGACCCTGTTTTTCTCATCATTTTCTATCAGACCACTTTAATGCTATACATTATTAATTGGAATGGCAGCTTTTCAAAAACTAACACTAAAAATTTTATTTTGTATGTTCAAACAAGCTTCCATCAGAGCATCAAGAGGGAATTGTGCACCTTTACTGAAAATATAATTATTCAAAGTCCAGGTGGGTACTGGGTTTTGTTTGGTTGAATAACTTGTTACCACAATTAACTATGAAATCATCAATCCATGGGCCAGATGAAAATATTTAAAGAGGTTAGTTTGGTGGAAGGTGAAATTACAGCATATATGAGGAAAAAAGTAACGCCTGCACAGTTACTTAATGCCAAACAAGTTTATTCCAGACAAGGTTTCGATCCTGCTAATGTGCTATACAAATTAATAAATAAAGCTGCCTTGCTTAGATCTTCATTGTCAAAATACTTTAAAAAATTAAACCACACCTATATTTATAATATGGTGGCACGTGTGGTTAACCGTTTGAATCACTTGGGGAGTAAAATAATTGACAATCAGCGATTAAATAAATAGAAACATAAAAAATACATAGAAAAAAATACATAGGGAGAGAAAAACAATGATGTCAAGGCCATATTACAAAATATCAAACATGTTTTAACTGATAAAAACATTATATCAAAATTCTTTATATCAAAATTCATCTTAATATCAATATACTTACCAAAACCCATTATCAGTCTACATCACCTCTCTCACATCTCTGTGTTTCTAGCCACAAAAGTGCCACCAAAAAAAGAAACAGCTATTGCCAAACATGATCGTTTTTATGCATTGCCAAGTGATTATTGTAAATAAACCTAACCACAAGTTACCCTCAGTGCTGTTGAGACACGAAAAAAGTAAAGTTTCAACATATCAGCTAAATAATTGTGTACGCTACAAAAAATAACATATTTGTGGTTAACAGATACATACAATACCAACATTTATTAATAACATAATTATGTCTGTTTGTTTGAACCTTTGCATGTTCACAATACAAGGTAAGCTTGTCACTACATGACACTATAATGGTGAAAAATTTAATTCAATAACAATTGGAAAAAAAACATAATTTAGTCTAGATTGTTACATTGTATTCAGTTGGTCAGTATCTCTTGGTCAAAAGTTGAAGTAGTTTGACACCTCATGCAGTTGATACCTTTTAAAATCCCCCCAAATATAAGCAAGCTTCCTTTCCAATTTTGTGCATGTTTTTGTCATTTTGCAATAGAATATCTCTGGATGTGTCCATTGCTTGAGTGATGGCTTAGGTACATTGTATTGTACTGTATAGTACGATTGTGACCCAATCAGGAAAAACCCTTTTTGACTTTTGGGTGATTTTTGGAATATCCATCAACTTGTCACACTGTATTGCACTGCCCATACAGAAAGGCATAAAACTAATAGCTCAACATCAAGAAAATTAATGAAATTTGGTCAGAGTTGTTGAGCATTATGAAAATTATAAAAGCATAAAGAGTGCAGCTTGTAAGTAGACTAGTCCAGCAGCGTCTGGGTGTAAACACTGTGGGGATAAATATTGTTTGGCTCTCGTATGGCTGTAAAACTGAAATGCTTGGCCCATATTTTATGACATGAGCACAAGCTATGTACTACATTAAGAAATTAATTCTCTGCAGAAAGAAATATACTGGCCCTCTAAAGTCTAGCGCAACTCATTTAGTTGTAGAAGATGAATTGCATCAGTTATGACAAAACATACAACCTACATATCATTTGTGCAGCGCCTGCAAATGTTGTATCACTCTTTATGGCTAATTCAGGCTGAGTAGAGTACACCAAATGAATCATGGTGAGTGATTCAATGAATTATTGAATTTAATTTCTTAAGGCTCATCTTGTGACACAGTGGTATTTAGCTTGTGTGTAAATTGTATGACTGTTGTCTCTGATGCTCTCCGCTGGCTTTTCTCGTCATAACCTTATTTCTGTCTCGCCTCTGTTGCTGCTTCCGTTGGCCTTGTTACTCGGCCATCTCACCTCACAACTTAATCATTATCATGTCTTCTATTTTTTTTGAACAACTCTTCATATCTGGTCCATGATTCACCTATATCACATACAAACACTAACTACCAGGAATATACGAAAGACTGGCTGCTTTTCAGTTTTTAATCATTAGACATGAAAACCAGTGAAATAAGTCTCGTGCATTTTTTCTCTGCCAGTTTGTCTCTCTCTCCATGCCAGTGCCAGTGCAGACGAAACACAATGGGTGATGCCGTTTGAAAAATAGACAGACGCAACTAACAATTCTTTAGTAAAAAAACACGACAAAAATACTATCAAAAGTGTCCATAAAGGTTCAGTGGGGAGGATTTAGGTAGATATATTGGCTGAAATGGAATATGATGTCATAAGTATGTTGTAAATATGAATTGATGGGATTTTGGTTACCTTAACATGAGTTGTTTATGGAGATCGTTATATTGCACCAACACGTTCTTATCCCAAATTGTCACATACTGACCCTTTGTCAGTGGACTTCCGCTTTGATCTATTACACTCCAGGTGTCCCCCAGCATCTGCTGTTGCTTTTCCAGGATGCCACTAGTGACCCCAGGATGTCAACAAAAGCACATGGTTGTGTTTAGGAAACAAAAAAACACATGGCAATGGCTGCCGGGACATCACCAAAAGCACGTTTAAGCAACAAAGGCACAAATGGGCTGGTTAAGGCAAAAAGGGCACATGGTTGGGGGTAAAAAAGAAAAAAAAAAGAAAAAACACCACATTCAGAAAGGATCAAACACCAGACTCACATGAAAGTTCATGGTATGTTGCATCCAGCCATTATATTATGTCCTTATTGGCAGCGTTTCAACCTGACACTGTTAGGCAGGTGCAGTACGGCTGTCTAGTGCTGTATCATAACACCATGACCGGTTCTGTCAAGACATTTTCTCATACAAGCAGGAAAGGTGTGTTTTGCAAGCAGGATCTTATGCCAAAAATTAATGCAAAAAGAGTTACTATTTTGGCGTATTTTCACTACATGGTACCAGCTCTACTCTACTCGCCTTTTTTGGTTTTACATCAGGAAAAAGTACCTGGTACCATTTTTGGTACCTGCTCTCCTGGCCAAAGAAAGCTAACTGGGTACAATGAGATACTGAAAGGAGACTTGAAACACTGCAGATCACTAATTAATTCAGTCAGAATCGTCATGTAGTTGTTTCTTAAGTAGCAATGATGTGTGGAAGATGAAGAAACCTCCGCGGACACTGACTTGGTTGCATAATAATCAGTTTATCACAACAAAGTTCAGCATCCACCAGGCACCATGGTCTGCCTGGGAGAGGATTCAGGACCAATGCGAATCTCTCTATCTTACAGCTCATGCAAGTCTCTTATATAGGTACAGGCATCAATACATTTGTCAGTAAAGCAACTTCTCACCTGCTGTGATCAATCACAAGACCTCACAAATATCTCCTTATTTGGAAGGAGCCTCATTCCATGTTACTTTTAGCCTGGTGCCAGTATTCTGCACACTTGGCTTCCAGGCCTAAACATCCCTAGACCTCTGACCTCGAGGCCTCCTTGCCTAACCAAAATAGGAACCTAAAGAAACAGAGCATAATACACCACAGTCACTACCCTCGGACTACCCTGAACAGCGCAAACAGCAAGCTATTTTAGTGGCAGCAGTTTTGTATAATTTTTTTGCTTTCCCAAAATGGCAACCAGAAAGATCACACCATGGTCACTCAAGGAGGTGGAAACATTCCTCACCTTGCTGGCCGAGCGTATCCAGCAAGTGCGAGTCTGTGTGTATGCATAGTTCAAATTACGGGGGATCCCCTGAAAGCCTCTCTTGAGATGTTCAGGGGGATATCTAAAAAATTGTTCACTTTAGTGTTATAGATTATATATTTTCTGCACATTCCATTTATGAACATTTGTCTCCACTATTGAACTTCTGTGTCTACCCCTGCTGTGGCCATCTGTGCATGAAGCGGTGCTGCGCTCAACTTAGAACATTTACGTAGTCACCTGAACTCCTCATCACCTGACAGAAGGGGAAGAGAGAGAGAGGAAATGTTACTGGCGTTGTTGACTGCTTACAGTGGTTTTAGGAAAGTCTTAAGTAACCCTGTTATTGACTGCGCGCTGCCGCACACTTTATGAATGTGACATGTAGTGATGTGCAACAGGCTCACCCAAAAGCCACTCTGTAATTCGAACCCTGTGCATATGTGTGTGTCGTGTTGAAACATCACAGCAGTGTTGCATGGCGTGGCTATGATGACCAGCTACACTGAGGTGGTACTATCTTCTAATGGAAAATGGCCCCCAGAAAACCACTAGATACCAAAGGCGAGTAGAGTAGAGTAGGGTAGGGCCGTTACCATGTAGTGGAAAAGCACCATTTGACAACTTCAGAATGAGAGTAGGGCAATTTCACTGTCATGTTTCTACAGTAGACCAGAATTGACAAACTAAACATTGGCTCTAGATAGGGTCTTTTGTGCTTCGAGCCATCTTACATAGCGAGAAGCCCATCTGTGATGAGCAGCATCGGTAAACCATTGGTTTGGAATCTGAAAAAGTCTGTTCTTTTAACCTTATGCTCATTTCTCTGACTGCTGTCAAATGCAGTGAAAAGCACACTCAGTGGTGTGTTCATTTAATGGCATCCAGGCTAAAAATGACAGGAAGTGCAGAATAATTCAATGTAAATCAAGCAAAAATACTACTTTTGCATGAAACATTAGTAATAGCAGGAAGTAGCTGGGGCCAACTCTGTCTCCCATATATTACATTCATATGCATCCACCTATAGTGATTTATGTACATTGGCCATTGCAGAAAGTGAAAAAGAGGGTGTTTGTTTTCAGCACCATCAATCCAAGCTCACATCATGTCTCAACTTTAACCCATGATCACCATTCTTATATACAGGCTGGAAATAATACATTTTACAGATACATTAAATGGACAAAATTATGCGGACATCTGAAGTTTCCATCCATAAGTGATTATTGAATATTCATCGAGAACTTTTTTTCCCAGGTGTTGGACCTGAGTGTAGGGATTTGCCCCCATTCAGCCACATGAGCATTAGTAAAGTCCACTGATGCTGGGTGGTAAGGCCCCCAGTTGGTGTTCCAATTTGTCCCAAAGGTGGTGGATATGTTAAAGGGTTTGCAAGTGCTTCAATCAAATTGGGAAACACAGTTAAAACATTAAAAACACTATAAACTTAGCTATCAATGGGAACATTGCTGTGTTAAAACAGGCTTAAGTTGCTAGAAGCATAACTGGATTCCAGATTGCTGAACAACCTGCACATGTCAGGTTAGAGTGGAGTGAAACTCAGACAGAGTCAGTCATGTCAGGAGATAATTCTTCGTGTATGACTAATGAAGTCATTGTGCATATTGTAGCTATTCATATAAGCTATAGATTTAGGTTACTTTGTGCAGTGGTGCGTCAAGAATCATATAATTTCTCTTTATGATAATTAAGTACATATCAGCAGCTGTAGGTAACAATGTGTGCCATTACAAAAAAACGTCTCAGCCTGATTCAAACTGCTGGCAAGGAAAGAAAATGTTGTTTTATATCAGTGACTACAATTGTTTTTTTTCTTCTTCTCTGATTTCTGGTAATAGCACACCATAACCTTGCAACCTGCCCTGCTGTAGGAGTGTGAGCTCTGCACCAGGGACAAAGTCTGGCTGCACACAAAATTAGGGGGCCAGCTGTTGGCATTGCACAATAAACGTTTCTCATTGGTTACTAACGCGTTTAATGGCAGCTGTGTTGGTCATGTTTTATGAGTTTGTTGGGACAGATAATGGCGTGGTTACAGATGTTACTCGCTGCTGCTGTGTTAGCTTGTGCTAACTGACCGTCCCCCCTTTTAAAAGCATTGTTGACGTTTCGATTATCATTAGGGATGCACAACAATAATGGCACATCATAAATATCATCCAAAAAAGACTTTAAAATCTTACTTTGCAAAATAGATGAATATTGCATACTCTCAACAAGAAAACAGTATCTATCCATAACATATGTTAATTTGACTGCAGAGGACTTGATGGTCACTAACAATGAAACAAAGTATATATATCAATATTGATATCGGAGTCGGTTATCATCCAATTGAGGTGTTATATAAAAGCATATTGTATATTGGTAAAAAATTCAATATTGTGCATCCCCAATTATTATTTTTTTTATTGTTGTTTGCAGAGTGTGCTGAGTTTGCATGTTCTCCTCGTTCTCCTCCTCTCCTCCTTCGGCTTCCTCCCACAGTCCAAAGACATGCAGGTGGACACACCCGATGCCATCAGGCCATCTGTCACCATATAATAACAATGCCTCCGATTCTGTCCGAGCAGGTTCTCATCTGACACAGTCCAGCTGCGTTCCAGTTGGACGTGGAAGGTGGCTTTTAGCATGACACTCGTATGATGAAAGCACTGATAGAGCGGACATATTTGACAAGGGAGAACAGGCTGGAATATGTCACATTTAAGCACAAAATAAATATAAAAAAAGGTCTTAAAATGATACTTTACCTCTGCTGGGCCTTGAAATATGGTAATGCATGTGTTATATTGTGTTTTTTAAGTGATGCGTACAGAACTACAACTCCAATTTACAATCATTTAAATTAATGGTAGACTTCAGGCCTCCTGAATGGTCTGGTTTCTCTGGACAGTGCTCACTGTGACTGGTTACAGCCATGACTATGCAAACCTAAATCAAGAAGAACAGACCAAAAGTACACCTGATTAATTGGGTGGTTTGCCCATATATATTTTTGTATAGAAAATACATGCTGATTTTTCACATTAATACAACTCAAGCATTTTGCTATTGCAGAAAGATAGTCCCTAAATGCAAGTTAGGTCCTCCGAAGTCAGTCCATACAATATTTTTTTATAAATAGTGTATACTGAATTAGATTTTGTGAAAATGTGGTTTCAAATTGATGAAGAATAAGCATATATCAGTTTTTTTTTATCTTTTGTGGGACTGTCAGGCTGCCAGGGCTGGGACCTAATGGTAATTATGGTAATCGCTCTCTCTCACTATCACCTCCTCTCTTTGCAATGGTAACCAGTGGCTGAGCCTGGCACTCACTGAGCGAGCTGTGCTGAGAGCCCATTTGACTCTCAGAAAAGAAAGGGATTATGGCTCATAATTGACAGAGGGCAACAGGATTTGGTAGGATTTATTGCCATCTGAACACATCCTTGCTCTGATAGCCCTCACTGCCTGACCGGCTCTCCAGTCCACTGGCTGTCCAACAACATCATCTCCTCCAGAGTGCCGATTTATTGCAATCATGGCTCAGTGTTCGACAAAACGGCATTTATTCTTTACTGTCTTTGCGCATTGGACCCTCGAGTAAATGGAAGGATTCGGCGATTAAATACACAAGTGAGAATGATGTCTGTAATTATTCACAAGGAGGACAGATAGCAAGGCTCGGAGACATTGACTTGAGAGTTGTAGGTCAAACTGAAAACAGCAGGGCATTTTAAGAAGCTGCTGGGCTGAGCAAGTGGCTGTCTAAGTGCAGAAATTAGTGGCCTTTTGTGCCTGGCAATTACGCACTTCAGCATGCACACACAGAAGTTTCACCCTGCTTCATCACACAGACACACAAGGCGAACCCTGTGTGATCGCAGGTGCACAGCGAGTGGAGAGCCATGATGCGTTTGGGGGCACACGGCATCATCCAGCCACTCTGGGATCCTGAAGTGTCCGGGAGAACAATCCAGAGCCAGAAGGGGGGCCTGACAAGCCAGATTGACCTTGTCTGCGCTAACAGGTCGAGTAGAATAAATGGCAGAAAGGTGAACATCAGTCTTTAGGGCCATGACAGATTTAGTAGTGATGATTTCCAGCCCTCCTCTCAAGCCTACAGTGTGCAGCGAGGGGCCCGGCGTTCTGTGTTCTGAGGCCTACAATCTGTTAGATTCTCATCCAGCAGAGTCAGAGCTCTTGGCTTTGCTCGCACCTGCAGAATCGTACATCAGACGCAGCTCATTCATCTTCCGAAGAGAGGGACCCAGAGGGAATGAGGTGGACGGACAACAAGAACACTTTCAATGGGAGAAATGGACGAAAAGGGGAAAATGGAGGATGGGAAAGGTGGCAACACTCAGTCATAGATTATAAAAGTCAAAGTTTATTATAAAGAGCATTTAGAACAAATGTTACTTACTTACTTACTTACATTTACTATTTTCTCATCATTCAACTTGACTTTTTTTTTCTTTTTCACATATAATGTCTTCAAGAGATACTTCAGCCGCTCCAGGTTTTTCCCCTTCAGCAGTAATTTGTACTTGCTGGGTTGACAATTGATCTGTCGATCCTTCAGAGCCGATCAGATCAGATCGATGGTTGAGAGGAGCAGCTGCTGTGTATGTATGCAAACTTTTTGACCCTGCAAAATCAACGCTTAAATTTAACTTTCTCTGCACCTGATGTTCTGCTGCTTCATCTGTGCCCAGAGTATGCTCTGCGCACTGTGAGTATATACATATATATGTATATATACTTCAACAGCACTCCAAATGAATGGTCCAGCTCCACAACTTTGAAATCTTGTTGTTGCAGCAGATATTTGAATCATTGTGGACCACCACTTATAAATTATTTGTGCTTACTCCACAGATGATCATGACGCTGAACAAGACAGGGAAAAGAGAGCGAAGCAGGAACAACAACCAATTCAAATTTAGGTGCATTAGCCTTCTGAATGTAAAACTGTGCGACTGTGAGGTGAATTAGAGATATGAACTGAGGAGGTAGAGGTTGTGTCCTTAAGGTCTTAAGCATATTGAGATGATCTTTATACCACAGGAACTGTTTTAGTATTAAAACTACGGCAAAAATAATTTCTGCTCCCACCTGGCGCTCGCATAAAAGGCCTCTCTGTGTCACAGTCCTGGGCTGAATTTCAGTCCCAGTTTGCCCCTGATTACATTTCAGTGTTGGGAGCAGCATAAAGCTGCGAATACTAAATGCAAAGCACTATCATTTGTTTTCATGAGGAGCAGGGAGCTTTTTTTCTTTTCTTTGTTTTTACTGAAATAGAAACACAATGCTAAAGCCAAAATCAAAATCAACTGTTCCAACTTGACATGAGCTGATGGCTGCACTGACAGACAGCCTTCACTTTAAAATGATTTTCTGCGAGTGAGACAGCTGGTGGGACACAACTTTTTCCTATATTTTTAGTCACATTTGTGATTGACTGTCTGCAGGTTTAAGGGGTGGATTGTGCTTCAGGAAGACACACAAACAGATACATTTGAGGATCTTCTTGGCAGATAGAGGTTCCAGATACGAAATGGAGGAAGATAATCCAACGCATTTTCATCTCAACTTGTCACATGGTTCCGCTCTGTCAGTGACCTTCCGCATCTGCTGATGATGTTTCAGGTATCCTTCTCCATCTGCTGTTTATGCTCTGGGATGCCGTTACCCTGATATCAGCAAATGCACATGATGTGATGATGCAGCACGGCCCTTATGTTGAGTGCATGGCCGTCATGAAGGTAAGGATTAGGCAAAAAAGTCACAGCACCTATGAGTGCATGGTCCTCATATTAAGTTATTACCGCAGCATTTTGCGACTGGTTCCGTCCAACCGTGTTATCAAGTGATGGCGCCCGTGTTCGTTGCATTTCGATACGCCAAGTGTTGTCTGGCCCAAGCTGGGGTATAATAACAATGCCACTGGTTCTGTCTGGCCGCATTCTCATCTCACGCCATCCAGACGTGTTCCAGCTGGACACAAAAGGTGGCTTTTGGTGTCAGCCTCAAACGCCGAAAGCACTGACAGAGCGGAGTTAAGAGTGAGAACAGGCTATATCTCAGGATTGAATTGTCGATTATTTTCATTACATTTCAACAGTAAGAAATTGCACACCATTCCTAAAAAATGAGAATTGTTATTCATGAGTAGATATATTGATCACAATTATAGTGTCTCTGTCCAGTAGTCCCTCCCATAGCTAGGCCAAACAAACATTATTTTCAAACTCTATCTTTCCATCTGAATGTATCTTTGACCTTTAAAAATATGTGTTTCAGTCATCCAGTGACTAAGTTTGTTTATAGATGTCCAGTTGTGATAGAGTGTTGACCAAACTAAAAAAGAAAAATAGCACCACATGGAGATGCTGTACTCCTAACTCTCAGACTGACAGAGTGGAGGCAGCCTTTTATCGCTCTCTGGAAACTCAGCCTTTAATAAACTCAGTAAATTTGCATTACAGAGACACAATTAAGCCCAGTGCAAGAGTGGATAGAGATGTATTATCCATCAGCCTGTGGGGGAGCCGGTTGTGGTAACGACATAAAAATATAACAGTAATTACAAATGGAGGCAACAGCACGGAAATGAATCAATCAAGCTGTCCTTGTTTTAAGATGTAGTGGCGTTTGCTGAGTGTCGGCTGTTAGGGGGAGCGGGTCTCTTTTAGGACTCATCCATCAGTTCAGACAGCACCAAACCTGTGCTGATGGCAAACAAAGCATCACAGAGTAACTGCGTATTAATCAGTCAATCAGTGAGTCAGTCAATCAATCAATTAATCAATCAATCAACCGATCAATTTTATTTGTCAGAGAAGCTCTGACAAATACAACAGTTCTGCACACAAAATGCACCTTATTATCTTATTATCCATTATCATGATTCTCTGCTTTGATTAAATTTTTTAACCACCATCAGTCCTAATCATAAACATCAAATGTTCAGCAGTCTTCAGAACTTTAACCCTTCAAATGCCTTTTTTTGGTCATGATGCCAATATGTTTTTAGACAAAGAAAACCCAATCAAAAAACACAAAAAGATCAATTATTTACAACATGCTACATGCAAAGGAGATTTATTTTATTTATTTATTTTTTTGTTACATCACAGCCTGGCATATGTCAATGCTTAGCAGCAACATTGATTGTGACCGTGCACCTAGTAGGAATAGCATGTATTTTCTTTATATACCAAGTATGGTTAATTTGATGTCATCAGGTGAAAAACAGTAAAAATGACAAATTCCAAGGCAAAAGCCCAGAATGACACCCAGAAGTAATACAATGCATGTTTTTATACTTTGATGGCTGTGGGATCAAAAATTGCCATATAAATTGGTTTCAATGGTGCATTGTTTGCACTTTCCAGTAGGAATGCAAGTTAAGTTTTTTTATTTATTCAGTTATTTTTAGTCGTAACAAGACTGAGGAAGCTCAGCATTTCTGTGTTTTTATCAATGAACCCTTTGGGCTAATTGGCTCGATTTTCTTTAAAACAAAACAAACAAACAAACAAACAAACAAAGAAGAAGAAAATGAGCAACTGAAGAATTACTGACCTGTGAAAAAACATCAACAAAAATGGTAGGAAATTACCTGAAAAGGATACTTAAAAAATATTAAAAATTCACCCTTGCTTTTAAAATCACAATCATTTTCAAAATCTAAAATAAATAAATAAATCAAATCTTGCATTTTACAGGACATTTCTTGCCAAGTTGCTCACTGCCCCTTTCCCCATGTTTCTGAATTAAAAAAAAAAAAATCAAACCAATTTTTTTCAGGTTTCACAGGATTAAAAACTAATGAAAGCCATTTGAATGAAGCTCAAAAAAAGTGATGAAGATTCACATTTCAAAGGGTTTATTATGTGATAGTGATTTTGTGGTTTGTAATTTTTTTAGTCAATCTCAATAAAATAACATAACATATACATTGCTTTCTATCTGTTCAAGGGAGTAAAGTTTTTTGAAAAGGGCAAAACACAGAAACTTCAGGTCATATAGCTTACTAAACAAAGTGTGAGAAAGAACAAAGGACTTTTATCTATAATGTTCACACTTGGGGGTCCTAAGCAGCTTACTTTACCCACGCCTCTGGCTGCCTTAAAAAATATTCTCTAATATTTTAGCAAAGTATTTAAAATGCTACACAGAACGGTCAGATCGCTATCACAAAATTGAATTTGGGAATGACTCTTTGAGATGGAATAAGTTTTGAAAGCAGTGAAAGTGCAGCCTGTACGGAGTGGGCATTTCCTTAGGCAGCAGAAAAACACCGGTGCTTTGAAACCACTCTTCTGTCTTTCTGTGTTTGCAGCTTGAAACACTTTTTTTTTTTTCTGCTGAGATTGTGCTTACCGCACCCGCTTTCTCATTTGCCTTTACAGTCTGCATTGACATATTTCTCACACTGTGCTCACTTTGCATTCTTTTTTTCCCCTCTATATGCCATGCCATTAAGCGTACATTACATAGCGCCGTAAAATGCTCCTGTGCTTTAATCTCGGAGAAAAAGAGATGGAATATAACAAGGCGTTTCATGAAGGTACTTACAGCGGCGATCTGTGACCGGCTGCACCTGATGGTGCCATTATTAAATTCTATTCACTTGTGTGGTGCGGCTTCATCAGCAGGCGTGGGCTGTGTGGGCAGAGGTCACGATGAATGTAAAGAAAAAAAGGAGAATGTATATGTTGTGCTAATGACTGCATATAAAACCATGCAACAAACAACCTGAAATATTAGCAACTGAATGTGTTGTCCTCGCTATCTCTTGGAGAGGCATCAGTATTTTTTGCAAATGCATTTGAACTGGTTCTCCAACACTTGTCTGACCCAATTTAAATGACGTGTGGAGAGGAGAGAGCAGGGGGGCATTTAAATGCAAGAGATGACAACATGTTCGCCCCCGCATGTATAGACTGTGTGGCTCCTCTCGCTCACTTTCACACCACGGCTCCCTCCCTCTCTTCCTACTCACACTCCTCTCTTCTTCACGCTCTCTTTTTTGTTCACTTTTCTTCCCCCTCTCTCTCTCTCGCTGCTCTGTCTTTTCCTCTGGTTGTTACATTAGCATAATGCAGCCTTTGCCTGCCAGTGAAGGGGAGCGTATCCGGCCCACACTTCCCTCAGTCGTGGCGTGCCAGCCGCGGCTGTATATACTGTCGAGGCGCGCAGAGACAGCAGCAACCCTCGCGCCTCACATATGGAACGGCGTTGACAGGATTATAATTAATGGAAAAAAACAGAGGACCCACAGTGAACTCGCAACAAGTTAACTTCTTAAAGCTGCATTTGGAAAAACAAATCCCACACAGTCCAGTGATGTTTAGTTAAAGTGCCCATAACACAAAGTGCCTCATTTGCATCAACTCCAGGAGTGTGTTAGCTAACATGTCATGATACCAAGACCCACTGCAAGGCAGAAAAAACACTGAGCGCTGACAGTCTGTCAGCTTGAAATGAGAGGAGTTTATCTCAGTCAGGTGCACCTCTGAGATACTGAGCAGGGAGTTTTTATACACTAAAAAAAGGAAAAAAAGCTCATCAGATGAATGCATTTTTATTTTTATTTTTTTTTCCACATAGACTTTTTAGATTAAAATAGCCATATACATATATATATATATATATATATATATATATATATATATATATATATAATTTTTTTTTTTGCTGTGTGCAGTCAAACTTACCTTACATTGGCCTAATCTGATTATTAAGTAAAATGTAACTATGTTACATCAGAAAGAATGTGATTTCCTAAAAGTTCAACATATTTATAAACTGTAAAAAAAAAAAAAAAAAAAGAATCTTAAAGTTAAAATAAAATAGTTTCAAAGATATTGTAGATTTTTTGCAGGCGGATGAGGTTGGAGGTAAAGTAATTGAAGTGAGGCTGATGCTGGGAAGCTGTGTGGCTTACAGCTCTGGTGTTTATAGGCTGAGGCTAAGCAATGTGTAGCTGCATTCTAAAAACAAATTGTTTCGTTAAACAAAAAATATTAACAGTTTGCATCAATCTTTTTGAGTTATGGCAGCTTAAAATGAAATCATATGCAACAAGGGCATTACATTGAGTTAGGGGAATCAGCCTCCCTTCTACGATCAAAGGCATTTTTCAAATTGGGCTTACTTGATTACTGATTGTAAAACACAGGTTCTTGAGTAAGAAAAATTCATTTGTTTCACACTTGTTTGGCCAGCAGGTCACTCAAACAGTCTTTACTGTCTGAATTTGTTCAAACATTTTAAGTGAAGTGGAGAAAAGTGAATTTGATTACCTTACTACAGCTTAAATTTTGTCTCAAGTTTAAACAATTAACTAAATTTGAGTTTAAATATCACACAATATTAAGCTGATGTACTCGTCAACATTATTATGTCAACAAAACTCATCAAAATTATGTTTACAACTTAACAGATTTATCTAGATCAATGAATTCTATATTTTATTTTATCCTGCAACCAATGCATTTAATTAGGCTGTGATGATAGGTCCCCTGAATGACTTTTTAGTGTCTGAGGCTCTGGAGCTCAGCTGAGAGAGGAACTGGAAATGGAGAAAACAGTAAATTGTCATGAACCAAAAACACTGGAGAATCACTCTAGAAGAATGCTCAATGAAAACAACACTGGAAATGAGCCAACAGTACAACAGTGAAGAGCAGGAACAATCTGGCAGCATGGAAGAGAGAGAGAGAGCAGAGTTTTTAAGCTGCAGCTGATGAGTGTGGAATGAGCAACAGGTGTGCATGCAGAGCTGCAGCAGGAAGCCACGCCCAGCCTCTGACAGACAAGAAACACAGAAAACACAGCGAAAAAATCCTGCAAAAATATATGAAAATTACACAAAATCCATACCATCACAGATAGAATGTGATTTCTAAAAAGTTTTTATCTTAAAAAAGTCAGTGCGTGGGATGCCCTAAATTTTTGAGTTGAGTGAATTTTCGAAGACAAAATGGGTCATTACAACTTGTCTTCTGGAATTCAGTCAATTTAAATTTTAAGGCGTCCTGGACACTAACTTGCATGAATTACACTGACCTGCAATTTTCATTAAACTTATTACATTATTACATTATTAAGCTATATTACATTGGTCTAACGTGATTTCCTAAAAGATTAATATATTTATATTACTCTAGCCAAATGCAATTTTGTAATAATTTGACAATGGTAATAGCAATTTGATTTATTTTTCATCATATAAAATATACCAAAATTGTAACTCAACCATACATTTAACTGCCTTATAGTTGTTTGCATGCATACAGTAACAAGCCCTCACAAATAGCCACACCATAAAAAAAAAAATATATATATAATGAATGTAGATAAATCACATTTGCTGATAACAAAAGAAACATAATTGGAGCTACATGTGAAACTGAATAGAAACACATTACACTGGAACACTGATGATAACCAGGATTTTGGTGTCTGAGGTTAAATGTAATATGATGCTGCGTAAACTGCCTGCTGTGGCACAGTAATCAAGTGCTCGTTATTTGCAAGTAAATTGACTGATGATTCGCAGGTGTGTGTGAATGGACTGTAATCATGCTGTGGCAGCATCGTTTAGTGTAATTCTATTTATATATCATTCTTAATCATGATTTACTCTCATGTTCAAACTGTTTGTTAAAATGTTGTAAACATTAAAAAAGGAAATCCTCCTTTATGTGTGACAATATAACATATCCTATGCAGTGTACTGTGTGTCCAAAGACAGCTTCTTCTTTTTTTTGGAGGGGGGGGGGTGGTTAGAGATCAAAGAGAGATATTAATATCAAGATGCATCATTTTAAACATTTCCTTCAAATTCAGCCTGACATCTTTGGTATCTGTGGACACTTTAGCATCTTATTTATATTAAAATAAATATTTAAAATTTAAAATTCTCTTCTTTTAAATTTAGATAGCAGTAATAGGCCTGATCATCACCATTGCTGAGAAGGCCTGGCTGGACGTGTCGGTAGGGTGAGGGGGCTGTCATCATGGGGCAAGGCCAGCAACCTGCTACCGAGTGTCAGGAAAACCAAGCAGCTGGTCGTGGATCGATGGAACACATGTGGAGAGGGTAAATATTTTCAGGTAGGTGGAGTCAACATCACAGAGAATCTCAGACATTTCTCAGTGGGAGAAGCCCAGAAAGCTTAAGAGCTCAGTCTCAAAGACCTTTTGCTCTGCCGCTGTGGAAAGCATCCTAACAGGAGGCATCTCCAACCTTAACAGGGGCACTGAGACGATGGTGTTTCATCTCATCTACACTCCACAGGTATCTGCAGGATTCATCAGGAGGTGCAGAATCAGAGCTACAAGATATGTTTTTTGAGCGGTCCCCATCCCAGCAAATGCACTATTCCATATTATATAAAAAGTAGTTCCAACTAAGCTGTCTGATTGGTCAACAAGAAATTTAGAATGATTTCTAAAAAAAATAAATAAATAAAAAAAAAAAAATTTAAAAAATAAATAAAAATAAATTCAGTTCAGTTCAATTCAATTCAATTCAATTCAATTCAATAAATAAATAAATGAAATGAAATAAATCAGAAACTTGTTGTGACGTGACAAGAAGCATTTCGGGGCAGAATCATAATGTAATAATAACATTGCAGAAAAAAAAATCCCCACAGCATTTGTGAATACAGTTCAAATTATGGAAAATAACAGCCAACTCACAGATTGTGTAAGCTATAAACTAACATAAAGATGACAAAAAATTAGCATAAATCACCATGTTCTCAACAGACACATTATAAACACTGACAAAACAGGAAATTTGCATTTTGGAACATAAAATTGCAAACTAAAACCTACTCAGTCCAGCACTAGGCATGATGGGAAATATAGGTTATTTGGGACTCCAGTGACAAAAGTTGTTTTTGAAAGGCTAAACGCTATCAAATATGGACTGAAGAACATTCCATTGGATAACATGTTGTGAATTTTTTAAATGATTTTATCTGTCGTTTTTCATTAATTTTGACTTTTGGACATTACCTTGCTCTTGAGTAATTGGAAATGTTTGGTGTCCTCCATCAGCCGTGTCGTGACACGGAGCTAAAAATACAAATTGGGAATACAAGTATATGGGAATACAAGTTTGCAGATTTGGTATTTAAATCTGTATATGGAAAAATGTTTTTTTTCTTTTCTTTTTTTTAGCAGATAAAAATAAAAAATAAAAATTATTCATAACCAGACTGAGCAAGCTGAGCATTTTCATGTTTATATGTGGTACATTTATTTAGTTTGGGAAACCCACATGCTCTGTAGAAAGCATAAGCAGAAGTTGGCCGGTGGACTTAACAGGGACTAGAAAACATGTCTGCAGGTCTTTACTTATAATTCACATTTTAATTTTGAGAGCTAAGTGCCTCGAAACATGAATATATTTCCATTATACATTTTTATTTTGTTGGAAATAGTTGTAAAATACAATATTACACTCAAGGGTGTGCTTTAATGTCCTTTGAGCACTCTTGTGATGCCTGCAGTCCTCGGTGCAAGCGCTTCTGTATTTTTTTTGTATTTTATTTTTAAATACGATGAGATGATTGTCAGCTGTAACAAAGCAATGATGCACCTCTCAGTTTGTTCATGCTCATAATTTATTCAATGAAAACCAATACATGCACTGTCATTCATGCACACCAGCCCTTCATCTCTTTGTTTCGCATGCACACACACGCACACACACAAGCAAAAGCATAATGATCTTGTGCACAAAGTGGTTGGTCACAGATGCAGGGCTAACACGTTTAAAGAGGCAGAAGGGTTTCCTTGCGTCCGTAAGGGCTATTTAATCATTAGAGCTTATATTCCAAAGAGAAGGGCATTTTCTGCCTGGCTAAGGTGGAAATGGCCAGAGAATTAACATGTTTTAAAGTCCTGAGAGGAACCCTAGCCGTGAGGTCAGTGTGGCTAACAAGATTATCATGCTTGGCTTGAGTAGCAGCTGAGCAGTAATATTGTTGTGACATCCTGCATAAAAGATCTGACCACAATTTCACAGAAGTCAAGGTGACCGTGCCCACTAAGCTCCGACAGCACCTTTAAAAGAGCTCATGTTAATACACGAGTCTTCAGGAAAAGGCACTTTGAATAGAACAGTTGTGTTTCAACTCGTATGTGAAGAGTATCCTGACTTGAGAGCAAATCAGGTAAACTGGTTTGATATCTCTAAAAATCATGGGGAGACGACAACAAGCACATGGTCCAAAAATTAGCAAGAGACTAGTAAAAAAAAAAAAAAAATACAAGAAAATTACCAAGAAATAAGCAAAAATAAATAAAATGTGAAAAGTAAAAAAAACAAATAAACAAGAAAATCACCTAAAAAGTGGCAGACATAACCAAAAAGTATTTATTTTAAATATTTATGATAATTTTATTCTGCAGCAGATAAGTGCTCTGTGAGCCAGACAATACAGGAGTCTAAATGAAATCAAAGGTCCTCCTTTTTGACAGTGACAAATCATGTCAAAGTGTAACGATTCTGACCAGTGTTGAGTCTTTCAGCTAAATCTTTGAGCTATTCAAAGTGACAACTGATGAGCCAATTAGCTTAATCCTGCAAACTGATGTTAGCATTGCAATTTTCCCTGGTGGATGTTTGGAAGCTTAAAGGCTACAATGCATCACATGACGTGTGTTTGTATATTAAAAAAACATGTGGATTGTGGCTCTTTTTGTTTGTTTTGCATGGTTTCTAAAAGAGTAGGCGTAGCTTCATACATTTTCTTAACTAATAAAGAAAATAACAATGAGTATGTTTTTGATTTGAAAAAATGCAAATGTGTTGAACTACTTTTGTCAGCCTCGTGTGATGGCAATGGTATTTTATAAAGCGCATTTCATTACATGTAAATAAAGGATGCACGATATCGAATTTTTCCAGCAGATACAATAAATTACTCCTCATATCTGATACCAGTGAGATAACTGATAATTTCACATTTTGGTATATAAAATGAATGTATAAACTGTAGTTAAGGCACACCTGAGGAAAAGAAAGACTGGATGTTGTGAGAAATATGAATGATTTCATAATCTATAGCCCTTAACTGACCAATTCTAACTGACATGGAAACACACCAAGCTGTGATGAATAAGTATTAATAACTTCTTTTAAACACTGCTTTGTCACTATCTGACCTGCCCCTCAGAACATCTGAAGAAATATGAGATATGGCTTTCAAATCAAAATGACAAGCTCACTGGTCAATGATTGACAGCTTTTGGTGATGGATAATGCCAAACTCTGAGTGCGGAAAAACTTTAGTTAGATACTCAACATATTCTCATTCCGAACTCGTCATGTAATGACATTTGGTCAGGGGACCTTCCATGTTAACCTATGACGTTTTAGGTATCCTTCCCTTGTCAAGCTATGATGTGACGGGATGCCGCTACAAAGATACATGAGGTGGGATGACATCATGGTGGGATGACGCAGCCCGTTATCGTGATGTCAGCAAATTGTGGGATGAAGGTCAATATTCACACAACAGTGGACAAAAAGCGCACCTGGTAAAGTGTAGAAAACACACACACACACACACGCAGGCATTCACACGGATTCCAGACTCCTGCACAAAACTCTGTTGTTTGTGTGGCCCCGCCCTTAAAATTACATGGATACGCAACCAGTTGTCACTCCAACTCGGAACTTCAAAGCTTGATGTGGCAGGGATACCTAACACATTATAGGTTGACGTGGACGATCATTGCCTTACAGTCACCATGTGACGACTTTGGAGTGAGACTGGGTTAAGAAATTCAGAGTGTTGTGATATGCTGACTTATGTTACAAAGAATTTCTTATGGGAAACATATTAACACGCCTCGAGACCACAGAAAAAATTTAAAAAAGAAGTAATTATTCCGCACAATGCTGCTGCTTTGTATGACTTTTGGTGTAAAGCTGTGAGAGTTACCCTTAAGATTGAGCAGCCTGTTTGTAGCCTGTAAGGAAAAAACAAGGGAAAATAAATATATTTGACTGTAGTTGTAGCAGAATAACATAACATAACATAACCTAAATACAATTAAAAGTAATGTGATTGCTACATGTATAGAATAATAGAATATCTGTCTAAGATAACATTTATTTGACCGGTGTATGCATATTATGGGGTCCATCATGAAACACACAAATAAAAAAATATAAATTTCTCCCTTTTGGGTCGTGTTTTTTTTCTCAGGACGTGATGTACAAAGCAGATGAGTGTGCAGAGAAGAAAAATACAATTTAATTTCAACTGGACATAATGAGTGTTCCCTTCTATTGCTTTTTTTTTACTCTGTGTCTGTGACTATAGACAATCACAATGTTATCACAGTATAATAAACACACCTGGGGTGTCTTGTCCTGATAATCCTGGTTGGGACCCAATTGCAAATGTAGTCTTTATAGGCGGAGAAAGTTTATTATCTTCAGAAGTTTATACTTGCAAACATCTGAGCCGTTTCTGACCTCCATAATTTTAATGATAGCCAGAGTTACTGCAGGCAAAAACATATTGCTTTTTTCTCTAATGTGAACTGTTCATCTCTTCCGTGCATTGTGCCCTTTATCATCAGATAAAAGCAAAAATCATTAGGTTGTGCAACATGTTCTGTGATCACAGGGGCTTGTAATGAATTCGGGAAAGGAAGAGGGACTCAAAAGCAATGTCAAGCTCTTGCCTTAAAGGCACACCAACTGGGAACCAGTGAGCTTGGCTAATTGAAGTTGGGCTTTGTTCTGCATGGTGCCCACTGAAAAACAAACTTCTCAAGTTGAAAATAGTTACTGAAGTTGACTGGGGGAAGGGAGCAGCAGAGAGTTTGGCCCAACTTGCTCCAGTCATGAGCTGTGTTGTCAGTGCTGTCCTGAGATGACCACGTCATTGCCAGCTTTTAGGGCGGATCGTTTAGGATTTGGGAAGAGAGACAGTCAGTGCATTTACATGCACAGTTAAGTGGAGCAACAGTTATAGCTTGATTTGTACACTTAATTGGACTCCTGCCCTTGTCCCAGTATACAAACACTAGGAGAGAATATATTTATTGATGGAATTATGTCTGACTCTGTCACAGAAGTTGGCGATATCCCCCCTTTCTGCTCATTGCTATTGGACCATCTTCCAGTTGACCTTATTATTATTTAACATACCAAACAAGTTAGCGAGCAGCAAACGGGTTACATGTCAATTGCATGGATAACTTTCAGTGCTGTACATTTTGTATGCACTCCATGCTTTAATTGGTACCATCTTCTTGTTTTGTGCTGTCCGACTTTCAGGTAAAAGCCCTGTGCAGGGACTATGGTGTATGCAAAGGCCAGTTTAGATCCAGTTGACCTGGTGCAGGTATACACGAAAAAGTTAACTGTGTTATCTAGGTGTGTTAGTCCAACAAGTTCTCATCTAAACTTCTGCTTCTATATATAATATTTAAGGTATCCTTGTGCATCTGCTATTTGTGTTGCGGGATGCCGTTACTATAATGTCAACAAATGCACATGGTTGGCTGATGCTACATGTGTTTATGTTTCAGCAACAAAAAATACATGGCAACCAATGGTGGGGCATCAACAAAAGCACATGCTGGCACAGATGGTTGGATTTAAGGGGAAGAAGGCACATGGTAAGGTGTAGAAAGAAAACATCACATGAATGTCTGTTTTTTTGTGGAAACCATCCACCATCCCTCCCACCTGCCTTATAGGGGCCCTCTGTATATTGTATATGTTATTCCCGGCAGCGTTTCAACCTGATGTCTTCCTGCTGTGTTTCATGCGCAAGTGACTGAATCCATCCAACCACATTCCCAATAGATGCCACCTGTGCCCATATATAAATTCAGAAAGTGCCATCCTGCCATCTGCCTGTATGTAATAACACCTGAACCAGTTTCTTTCAGCCATGTTCTCACCTTACGTTATCTGGTGGCCTTTCATGTGCATGCAAAAGGTGCCTTTTGGCATTGCAAACTTATGCCAAAAGCAGTATCAAGACATGCTATTTTAGGGGTTTGAAATGAGAATGGACTAGTTAGTCTATCTTTCCTAAAAGAATTTGACCTAGTATAATTTCAGCCTGACTAACATGTTTACATGTATTTTATTTTATATTTCCAGTTTTAGTCAGACTAACACGGTAGTTTGACTTTTTCTACTATCATGTAAACATACTGACTGAGCTGTACCTGTACATCAGAAACATTATGGCCACATCGACTATAAAGCTAAAAAAAATAAAATAAAAAATCATTCCTATTCTTGCAAAACCATTCCCAAAACTCTTGCAAAGCAACACTGCTAGATAATGGCTATGATGACTTAAAACACCATACTTGATTCATTGGAAAACATTCTTTGTTTACCATGTGTTGACTGATGAATTCTGCTTTCTCAATAATCCCTAGTCTAGAATCATCAATTAGCCAAGCTTAGGTTGGCAGTGCACTGTCCTTGTGTACAGAGTGTACAGTGCCAGAGAGGCGAAACTTTGACAAAAAAAAAGACAACATGTTATTTACTCTGTCGACAGACACAGAATTCTCACAGCACACAGAACAAACAGAGAGCAGGAGGCTTCGTCTGGCTGACAGCTGGGCTCCAAAAACCCCCGTTTCTCTTCCCCTTCCAAAACTTTCCAGGAGCGAGTGGATCTGCCATTTGGCATGACAGAACAAGGACAGGACATAGTGAAATTCAGCTGTGCGAGTTTGGGAAAATTACCTGCAGAGGTGAATTAGGGGCAAGCCCAAAGCAACTGCAATGTTCATCACATTGCACGATATGAAAGCTTTGAACAGGACGTGCTCACAAAGTAGTGGGGCTAAAATGTAAAGTTTGACCTCGGAATTGCAAAGCATAACATGGAACCATTTAATTCAAAAATGAGCAGAACTATGTTGAGAAAATGACACAGCAATTGCAAGTGGAAATCTGGAAATCATTGGAGCATAAATATCCACAGCTAATCTCATTACACTCAGATCCCTGGTCATACTGTGTACTCATTTGAACTGATAATGGTGTTAGAGAAAAGGACAAGGAGTGTCCCACTTGACAGAGTTCTGTCTCTCAGGACTGTCTATTGTTAATCTTTACATTACATTTAAACATTTAAAGATGTCTTGTGTTAGTGCCAAAAGAGAAAAAGGTTAGGGGTCACTTTTCTTTATTAAAATTAACTGACTTCACTGTAAGTATACATTAGTTTTTATTATCTAGATACCTCTGTTAATAAGTTTATCTGAATGTTAAGCTGAAAGAAACTTTGTAGAAGTTAAAGCTCAATACATTTGTTGTGATAATGTTGTGATCATATCAATTGGGACCGAGGGTAGTGACTGCAAGACCCATTTTCATGACTGACACATATTTATGTTTGATTATGAATGAACTCAGTGGCCCTTTTAACACATGGTATTAACATGTGTTTTTGGTTATCTGATCAAAAATGTCACTGATGGTTAGGTTTAGGCAAAAGAGGTGCATGGTAAAGTGTAGAACAAACACACACACACACACACACACACACACACACACACACACACACATCCACATGGGAAGCAAACCCTGAACTCCTGCACAAAAGTCAATTGTTTACCCCCCCACCTACCCGCCTGTTGAGCCAGCTCAGGCAAAGATGCTCTGTTGAACTTGCTTCATGGCACAATCTTCAGATTGGTTTTCAGGAGTTTTTTTCAGTCTGTTCATGAATGCAGCATCATTGTCAGTAGCATTCCAAAAGCCCATCCTCAAGACAGCATACCCCATCCTGCTGCCAAAAATAAAATGTAGATAAATCCATCTCTGAAAATAGTTCCCAACAATTGCACAATTTCCTCCTGGTTGGGTAGCCTTTTTTAAAGACTACAGTGAGCAGCTGTCTGGAAGAAAGCCAAATTTTAAAATACAAAAGAAATTGAAAACTATATATAAACTATGTATTGTAATGTGTTTTCAAAAATTTACTATCTTCAGTAGCAGCCAATGAGCCTGGAGGCAATTGCTACAGACAGAGTAAGGAAGTCAACAAGTACTGAAAGATAAACAAATGCTGTTGTTGCTTTTTTCAGGGAAATTGTTGATGTCAAAATATGTAGAATGACATGAGTGCATGCATTATTCATCTAATGTTGAATGACGGTTATAGGATTTGGTGACAGGAGATGGTTGTGTGAGTTAAAAATTAATTGTGGACTTTGGCTGACATAAAACATGCACAAAAAGTCTTAACAAACTCATGTTCGGTTGCTGAGACATCAGGGCCGGAGGAGTGAGTTGTCTATTAATGGCAAGATTTGGAGTTCTATCCTCAGCTCCTACTTTTGACATGTTACACATCCTTGAAGAAGTGAACAAATCCAAGGATAAAAACGCTATATAAAAATACTGTTTATTTCTTCTAAATAGTGTTCACAAAAATGTTCGCCTTTTTCTACACAAACAGTAACATAGGTAATTCTTCAAATGCAAACAATAACAATGCTACATATATGTTCTTGACCTGCAACACCTTAACTTCATCCAAGGTGTATAACACTGAAGATGAATGCTTTTGAGTTCAGTTATTGCAATTTTCATTGTCGATGGAAACATAAAGATGTTGGAAGCACACAGTGCAACATTTTATTGTAAAACAATCAGGGGTGGGTATTGTTTAAATACTAAGATACAAATACCCTTAAGGTGATACTGATACCAATAGAGCAGTTCATTTGATACCCAGAAAGTAGAGTATGGAGTGTAGTCTCACTTTTGAACATTTGTGTGGCATCTTGGCCTGAAATGCCAACTCTGTCAACGCAGACTGTATGTGTTGTAGCTGCTGCTGCGGGACTGTGAGTTCCAGTCAGTTGTGAGACTCTGTTGCCGACTTCCGGCAGGGCATTGGAACCATAGATTGGAAAAATAATGCAAATAACCCATGTGGCGTCACACACTGATCTATGGATTCCCATTTCGGAGCCTTTACTTTGGCATTTTGGTCTTCACCATCGTGGCTTTTGGATGCCAAAAGTGGCCATATATGGACAAGATGATGGTGCTGTGGAAAAGCAATGGGTGAATATGACTCATAGACTATAGTGATGCTCACAGACAGCCTTTCACTGAAATCAGCCATGTCCATCCATCCATTCATCCATCCATCCATCCATCTATCCTCCTCTTATCAAGAGCCAGGTTGTAGGAGCAGCAGGCTGAGCTACAGAAGTACTACAGACATCCCTCTCCTCAGCAATGCTTTCCAGCTCCTCTAAGATAAGATAAACAATCCCTCCAGCTTGTTCTGGGTCTTCCCCGGGACCTCCTACCAGTTGGACGTGCCAGAATAATTAGGAGGTGCCCAGGAGGTGCCCATCCTGATCAATGCCGGAACCACCTCAACTGGTCCTTTTTGACATGAAAGAGCGGGGAGGGTGTGGTATAGAGGACAAAAAATGGTAGATTGCTCCCTCTAATTTGGAAATAGTTGCCTCTCCAAAGAAGGGAGCTCAAATTTCTCTGGGTCCTGCTCACAAGTGAGGATAAAATAGAGTTTGAGATGGATATTCGGTTTGGCATGGCATGAGCAGAGATGCAGGTGCTCTACTGGACTGAAGTAGTGAAGAGTGAGCTAACTTTATTGATCCATCTGTCTTAACCTTCAACCATGTACATGAGCCTTGGGACTAAAGCAATAAGATTTTGGATACATGCAGCTGAAATGAGCCATGCTCTTAAATATAAATAACTTTAAGCCTTGATAAAATGTAAATAGTTGAGGTTTCTAAAAATTAAGCCCTTCTACAGTTGTCATGAATGTTGAAATTAGCTATAGAGACCAAAACAGTTTATTGCACTAGGCTGGAAACATGTTTATTCCTTCTGTAAAATTGGGCATTTGAATATAGGGGTCTGTGGAAATTGACTCACTTGTGGAGCCAACCTTAAGTCTTAAGTGGCCATTCGATGAACTGCAGGTTTTGGCTCTTTGTCTTTGGCTTCACTTCCAGCCTGGGAGTTTGATGCTAGGTTGGGACAGTCCAGGATCAGACAAGGATTGAATTAAGGTAACGTTTTCATTTCAATTGATACCTTAAAATGTATTGAGTACCAATGCCCTAAAACTAATCATACTTTGTGGGTTGAGAACACAATATGGGAGACTTGAACCCAGCACCTTTTGGATTTATTTCTTTAACCTGTTGTATTTTTTTATTTATTATTTCTTTCTTTTCTATTTCTTCCTGCTCCCTCGCAGTGCCTTGGAGGAATGCAGTTAATTGGCTGTTACTTGCCTGTTACTTGCCTCTTTCCAAAGCTGCCCTATAAACATTCCTTTCTTTACATGCTCCATTACACCCCTCTTCAGTGCCATGAACAAAGAAGGATGACTCACAGCATTGCTACGGAATGGTGGAATGCCAGACGGGGCTTCAATAATACGTAACAAGCTCTAGTTTTTTTTCTTTCATTGAGCACAAGAAAAATAAAGTATGTATAATGTTTTGAGAGGTCAGAATCAGGACTTTTGCAAACTTCAAAGTCTTCAGCGAATAGATTGTACTGTCACATAAAGAAGAAACCTTCCTTGGAGAAGCGATCGTACCTTTGAACTCAATGCTTCATAAAAATGGTTCTCTGAAATAGTAAAAGACCTAGGTCAGACTTCTCATTGTCTCTGTTTGAAGCTTGGACTGAGACCTATCTCCTGCAAAGTATGACAAATTGCTTCTGCTTCGCCGAGATGAGCAAACAGAGCGCAGTGGCTCTGTGATTAAATATGGGTGTCTGTATCCTCCGTCTGAGCAAATATGGACATGTCCTTCATTAATATAAAAAAATATCACACCGCAGTCTGATCTGGAGAAGAATAAAATAAAAAATAAAGAAACCCAGCCGACTGTTCAGCGTTCACATCCAGTTATTTAGAAGTTAATTTATTGAAAGCTTTGCCTGTTCCTATAAAATGTCATCCTGTGCTGGCACAGACTGAGGGAAAAAGCGTAGTTAAAGGCAAATGAAGGCCAACTGAGTGCAGTGGGGCTCTCACATAAGTTTTACTGACCTTCATTATGTATATTTGATGGGCAGAATGCACATTCATCAATGTTCCTTTGCAGGGACTGAATAAACATCAATGGGAATGATTAATTTGTTCCCAGGAGAAGAATAAAAACTTGTTAGTAACAGCATGGTATTTTTAAAGCAGAATATTAAGATTAGCTAAAACAAAAAAAGGAATAATTGGGAAATAAACTGTAGTTGGGATGTTGTATTTACTGGTTTTAAACATAGTTCAATGTTTGTTCTAATAATTTTATGTATCATTGGCGTGGTCATGATGACAACATACGTCACTGTGGTCGTCAAGATGTACTAGATTGAGAGCTCCTTTTTGGCCCTACCACACACACTAAGGCTGGATCCCAAGTCCTTTAAATTGCATCTATGTTTCCCTCACTTGCGTCTTTTCCTTGAGTCTAAGTCCCGCCCAACAGGGATGCAATGAAAGAAACAAGGAAACCCCGAGAAAATAGAGGAAAAGAGCAAGTATTCTATATGAGACATGAGACGTTGTTTCCCATTTTTGATGAAGGCAGCAACTGATCAGAGCCACTGCTGGTTGTTGTGTGCCCTAAGCATGGTGTAATGCTCACACAAAACAGTGATACACTTCACTTTAGTCTTTGATCTGTCTTCAATCATGAAAGACTCCCTCCTCGATCCCTAATCCTTGGTCAAGCACAAATAAGGGCTTTGGGACTACCTTCAAGATGATGCATCAAGACCTACTTCCAGTCCAAGTAAGGATCAAGGAGCAAAGAAATGAAAAATAAGAGAAGTGTAATCCAGCCTAAGTCTGTCTTTGTATGTCTCTTGTTAATGTTCAACATGTAGCCTTGGTCTATTATCACATGCATAATCATCACTATCTGTGTGTGTGTGTTACCAAGCCAATGGTCCTAACTCTACAGAAATCTTACCTGACTGACATCTCACATTAGCAACATGGATATCAAGCGAATATGACCAAAGTTTCAGAGTCTATTTTTACCAATAGAAGTATAAAACAATGAAACCCAGCAATCCTCACCTCCTCTCTAGCACCATGGCATGCATCGTACATATTTGCTCTTTTTTGTACCAGATGGTTGGACTTGGACCAGGGCCAAGAGGTTTATTTGTCTAAGCTGGAGGTACATGTAAGTTCTGCTGTTGGAGCATGTAAAGATAAACAAAACTACAGAGTAAGCATTGAGTTTATGAACTGTCTGACAATGTATGATGGATTTCAAGAACTCCAGCTGCTGATAGCTGATTAGATCTGACCTCACACATCATTTCTATGATTCTTGGATAAAAGTGTGTCTTTGAGAGGTCTGACGGAAACAGAGAGGCTCAATGCTGTAGAGGCTGATATATGTTATAAGCCCATGTATTGGTCATGTTAGAGGCCTTTACAAGACTACCTCGACCCAAGACCCGACCCCAGATCTATACAAGTTCAAGTCTTTGTTTTGTTATGGTCAACTGGTCTGAGTCAAGTCCTTTTCTTTCACTGTAGGCTGTGGTCTGTTGTGGGTCTATCATTGTGTGTAATACCCCAGTGGATCTGAGAAGACCCATGATAAGTGCTGATAATGATAGGCATGCATGCCTGTTTGTCTTTGTGAGAAAAATGTTTTGGATTCGGCATGATAGGCATTGTTAATGATAAAACAATATTTTTAGTCTTAAATTTATTTTCTGGTATTGTGAGGTTCATTAAATAAAGTCTCTCAAACATGCACCGAACTGTATTGTGTTTGGCACACTTAGATATTTGGTCACAAACCAAAGTATTGCAAAACTTGAAAATTTGAACCGATGGTGGCACTGAAGGAAATGCCAGGGAATTAAAGTTACAAAAATTAACCCTAAGGGAACATGTATGTCAATAATATTTCAGCAAATATGTAGAAACTTTGACCTGCTGGTTGCGGGATAGGGGAAAGCCGGTGGTCATTACAATTTATCTTCTGGGGATTTTGAAAATATGTACAAATTGTCAAGACGAATCATCCAGTGGATGTAATGTCACTGAACCACAAATTTCAATCTCATGAACCCATGAACATAAAATGTACAAAAAAATGATACAGAAAGATGTGTCTGTGTTGACGGGCATCATAGACCTGAGAATGTGAGCTGTCTTCACATGTAAAGCGACATGATTAACTGTATTAAACTCACAATCTCAGTAAATTTAATTTCACTCAAGTCTATGCTATTTACATTTGTAAAAAAAACAAGCAGCCACTTATTTGCAGTAACAGCAACAATTCTGCAGTATTTGCCTTGGGACGACACATGCACAAAACCAACAAAGCAACAGAACAGATAAAAGGTAAAACTTTACAAAGGCAAATACATCAATGATGTGAATGTTAGTGGCATTCAGAATTTGTAATAAACTCCAGTGAGCGAGAAAAAAAATTGTACACAATGATAAACATTCTGTGAGTATCGAAATAAGCCTCCTTTTAAATTGTATACAAAGTTCTGGTTTTTCTTGTGATGAAATACAATGCATCTTGGACAAAAACAAGGCATGCCAATTTGGCTTCATTTGAGCTGGTGGCTATTGGAGACTTCATTTCTTGGGCATTGGATGGTCGCATTTAAACAGTATTGAAATTTTATCTGTCCTATCTGTTAACATACTTGTTAGTAACTGTAATGTAATAACTGGGTTTAGACAAATGTGATTTGATTACAGTTACCACCACCACTAAGTATAAACTAAACATAGAAAAATAGCATCCACGTGTAGATGTGTTCACCCATAGGTGCACACAGTTTTAGCAATGCTTCAGCTCGCAGTCTTTTTCCACTGGCTAGGAGGGCATCCGATAAGTAACATTAACACTTGTTTATTGCTGTGTATTTAAAAATGAATGCATTTACTAACCATTTAAAAGTGCAGTTGAAAGGTGATGGAACCACTTAGCATTGTGAAAAAAAATCCAAAATGAGCAATCACTGAATCATTTAACGAAACCAATCCAGATTATTTATAGACTCCTGCATGAAAGTCAGGGATTTCTTGGATCAATCCACCACCCTGAACCACCCGCTCACCCTACAGGAACCTTTGTGCTCCTTATAATACGTCATTACATCGTTCAACCTGTCAAGAAGCGTATCATGTGGACGTGACAGGTTCCATCTGTCTGCATCTGAACTTATGCGGACCATCTGCATATCATTCTGCCACAGCTGGTGTCGTATAATAACATAGCCAATGGCACATTCTCAGTGAACGATGCCTAGTGGCATATCAGGTGGATGTGAAAGGTGACTTTTGGCGTGGGGATCTTACGCCAAAATCAGAGGAAACCAGCGACATTTGATGACTTTGGAATGGGAACGGGCTGGGTTGTATGGTTATGATACAGACTGAATTGTGACACCAACTTTGTAACTGTAAATATTTATTATGCACTCAACACCTGTTACACAACTGAGTGCATAACACTGCTCACAGTGAAGAAGTTACACAAGAGCAGGAGATGAAAAGGAACTCTAAAGGGATCAAATTATCTTACAAGTCTGACAGCTGCTGTTCAACTCACTAATGGATGGGGAACATTCAATAAGAAATACTCAAATGTTGTGTAACATTTTATCATGCCATCATAATGTTATTTTATTTAGCAGACCAAATATCAGCAATAGATAATGTGCATTAATGGCTGTCTGCTGATGGCTTAATTCAAGTAAGCCATGCAGCAGAACTGTGAGCAAAATCAGGAAGATCCTCTTTGTACAAAGAGCAGTCGGACATTATATCTCAATTATCTGGCCTGCTTTAATGTACAGTATGTGTGTGCATGAGTGTGGCATTGACACAAATGATATTCGGCCGTGGCCTCCTAATGGACACCCTGCTTTGGATTCTGTGGATGACTCAAAGAACTCAACATTCAGATATCAGACAGTGTTTTTCTGAGAGTGGAAAGAGCTCTTGCACATTTCAAGCAGCATGCAATCTTCCTTCTGAGGAGTCCTATGGCAACACACTGCATCCTGCCAGCTCCAGACCCTGACCTGCGTGTGGAGGGGGGCCACACGAAATACCCTCTCCCCCAGCAATAGACACATAAGTAACAGTATCAGGGCTGAACTTAAACACTAAAGTTTCAATGTGAGACTTTTTTAAGGGTTATGCAGCGGATGGCTCAGTTAAACACTGCCAATTCAAAGTTTTGATACAATTATTCTTAATTTAGTCTCAGCATCAAAGTCCTCCATTATTCTCTACAACACTTCTCCTCTCTTCTAGCAAATCTTGTGATTCTTCTGCTTCTCTTAGCATAATGAGTTCAGGGGATTTGCATCAGAGTTAAGCCTGACTTTTCACCTCTGGACCAAAGTGAAAAATTATAGAGTGTGCTCTATGTGTGTGCGTGTGTGTTTGTGAGAGAGACAGCGAGAGAAAGAGAGAGAGAGTCAGAGCTTATGTGCCACTACTACAGTGTTTTGATGTCTGTTGATGCAGTTGCCTGTCAATATGCCAGCTACTATAATCCTTTAAAAAGATTAGGATTAATGGCCCTTGGGCCCCGCTGAACGCTCCACTTGGAAAGATGAATACTTATGAATGAATATACATTAAAATAATCATTAAGCGTTTGTTTTCTCTCATGTTTGAGAGCAGGGGTCGCAATTAGGTTCGGCCACGGGCCAGTTTTTTTAAGCGCTGTTCTTTGGGGAGCCAGCAGGTGCAGTGGTGCATAGTTTTGATACTTTTGACTGAATGTTATCTTTTTTATCAATTTGGGAATAAATTGACTGATAAAAATGTTTGTCTGTTTTCTATATCGTATCATTGAGGACTCAATGAATGTCTGGTCTTGTAAAAAAGCTCAGACAATTATCATTAAATCATGGGGCATCTCAGCTAAACCACAGCCTTCTGACGTGGACCTCGTCATGCTGTTCAGATATAAACCTACAGTCCACTGATTGTATTCATAGGGTTAAATTTAACTCTGCACTTTCAAACACACCTGAAAGTACCTAGACTGATGGCATTGTTGAGCAGTGTGTTAGTTTCTCTCATCTTATTGGTTACATCGTAGATTATTTTCACTACCATTGGATGGATTGTCATGAAATCTGCTACAATTCTTTTCTGTCTCCAAAATAAGTTCGTATCATGGTATACCAGAGTATTTAGAAATCCCTTCGATTAAATTATTTAAAAGAAGCAGGTGATTGTTGGAACAGTGGACTTATTAACTAAAATTAGAGCAAGAGTAACCAAGATAGTTTGGGTGAGTTTTGTTTTGTTTCTGTCGACTTTAAATGTGTTTTTTTTTTTTTGAGAAAGTTAAACTCAAAATATCTACAGTTGTATTTCTCTGTTTAATAAGGAAAACTGGTATGAGAATATTGCTTTTCCTAACATTTTGTAGATTTCTGTTGTGTATTTATTTCATGTAGATGTAGAGTTTGTCTTGTTGTGATCTTTGGATTGTCTTGTACTCAGCGCTGTGTTTGTATTTTTGTACCTAATATATTTTTTGTTGTGGGATATACCTCTCAAAGCCTTGGCTGCAGGAGGTTAATGGTTTTTTGTGTTTTGTTTGTTTGTTTGTTCCCTAATGGTTTTTACGCCTTTCGCTGTAGGATAATGATGGGTTAACATAGCTTCTGAAATATTTGGTTTGTTATTAATTAATGTGTCTGAATAATCTCAGAGATGGGTCATGCAGATGACCAGCCCAAGAAAACAAAATATGCATACATTTATTTTTAAATTAATCCTTAAATTCCAACCTTTTTTAGGGCTATTTAAAAGACCAGCCAGTCCATTTTACATTACATGTATTAATGTTACACATTAATAATATTGTAATTATCTGTTAATTAATGCATCTTAATGCTAACTTAGCTTAACGTTATATATATTTATTTGCATAAAAACAAACAAGACATTTTAGTCACATCAATTGGTAGTGCATTGCTGTTATCATTATTGCTGCTGCTGTATAGTATCTTGTTTATTTTACTAGATCTTTATTTCAGTAACTTCTGACTAATAGAAGCTAGCTAATAGAAGAAAATGCAACAGTGTCAAATGTTTCTTGCACAATTTAAATGATTTGTAAAGTGTAGTAATCAGTCAGGAAATTGAGTCATACTTTAAAATTCATACGCCGATTGTGTGTATCATCATAGTGGGATTTCTATTTCATTCTTTTCCACAACTACTTTCACCTTTCAAGTCAAGTCAAGCCAGCTCTAAGCAGTTTGACTTTAGGCTTTTGTTACCTCCCCTGACTGCAATCAGCTACGAGAAACTCCATGAACCCCTCATCTACTTGTGAGGCACATCTCATCTCAAACAAGCCTTCTGTAAGGGTTTTTAACTAGCCTCAAAATCTTTGCACATAGAAACCAGGCAAATGCACTTACAAGCGCACAGAACAATATCTGCGAGCAGAAAAGCAGCCTCATTAGTAATCCTGACCCGACTAAAACCTATCACTGTAGAATCTGACAAGGTCATCTGACTTTAGTAAAGGAAAGTCAACAAACTTAATACTTATACTGATATTTACTTAGCCTACCTTTCTCAAGGTAGTCGTTTTCCCATATTTTATTTAGCAAGATCAACTCCCCAGATTTTAAATTGTACCCAGGTAGGTACTGGGTAGGGCGAAACCAAGAGCAAGCATCCAAAATCAAACAAACTGTGGTGCCAGCAGTGACTCACAGATCGTACAATATTGTTTGTTAATTATATCATCCATGGGCACCTATGAGCGCACCAATGTAAATAAAATTTAATTTCCTGCAGAACAATCTTACCTATATCTGAGCCACTAAGAGGACTAAGAGAGTCCCTTAAGTATGTTGCAATGTTGTGATTGCAGCAATTCATGCACATTGATCCAATCCTCATGAATTCTGTGCAACCTTTCCATTTTGTCCAGTCATCCCACCTTACATCAAATTAGACTTTTTAAAGTGGGTCAGATATCATATCATTATAGAGCTGCAGGCAATGTATTGATTTGGTTATCGTGACACTACTGTTACAGGAGTGTAGCTCAGTACTTGCGACAGTCTAACACACACAGTGACAGGGCTAACTGTAGCTCCACTATCATCACATGGATAATGCTACCCAATAGTTATTGATGGGTTTAACGACAGAGTTGATGTGTTTCAGTTTTGATGTAAGAACATCACAATTCTTAATGCAATTTTCACTTGCCCAAACAATTTCATTGCAGAAAAAAAACACCTTTGTACAGATCATCATCCTATGACCCCATAAACAAACTAAATAAGTTTGTACGATAAATACAGCTAAACTGATATTAGGCTGACTTGACAAACCTATCTGAAATGCTGGACTGAAATTGAGCAGACAAATAAAAAAGAAACACTGTTAATGTGAAAGGCAAGAGGAAAACTGTCTCTACATTTTTCATCCATCCAACTTTTCTCCTGCGTGACTCCATGGGACAGGAAGCATGACCACTGACTTTCAATCTTGTTTCATTGTGCTTTGCTGCAATATTACTGCAAGATTCAGTCTCTGGTCTGAAGGAGAGTCCTGTGTAATTTCTTCTTACATCAAACATAATGCAAATACAATCCAAAGACCACCATGAGTGCTTGAATTAATGATTTCCCTTTCAACTTAATATTACACCAGCCTACTTCACACACTTGTTACAGCTGGTGACTGCAAATTGAGTCAGAAGTTCACAGCTTTTGGAATGTTTGAAATTCAATGCCCACTGTTCATGTTAGATACCATCAGAAGTTCAGTCACTTCTGTGTGTCAAAATGCTAGCTGTTCCTTTATCTTATGGAACATTTTGAGAAAACTGTGTTTTTCATATTTTTGTATTTAACACTTCTAAGTTGGACTTTGCAGCAGATGGTGCATTTGCCGCATTTAAAGGATAACTTTGGCATTTTTCTACCTGGAACCTACCTTTTCATGTTTGTGTGCCTGGGTGACTAATCAGTCACTATACAATATCAGTCACAATACATAACTAACTAAATTGATCAGTTGTTTAAGCTGTAAAAAAAGAAAGTGACCTTCTGTTCTGACTTCCAGGCATAAAGACTTACCTAGGTGGCAGGGATAGATTTTTGCAGAACCTGAACAGTGAGCATGAAAAAATAAATATGTAAGCTAATTTGTGAAATATTTCAAAGTGTATGCATGTGTGAAGTAAAGATTCTGGGATGGCAAAGTTATAGATGTGGAAATGCAGAATGAAAGGGAAGATCATGACTTGTGACTTTGCATCGCTCCATGCAGAATAATTCAATCCAATGTCAGACCTGAGCCGAACAATACTGTATCTCCCTTCTATAAAACGACCAGTTTAACTCCTACACAGTTTTGTTCCCTGTGCAGAAATTGTGTTTGGAAAATTGAAACGCACCTTCTGTATGAAAAAACTGTGTACTTTCTTAAAGTGGGAGCAATTTATCAGCACGGTAATCTGTTTTGGGGTTGCATGTTCTGACAGTGTTTGTCAAGGCATTGCTCTGATTAAGATGTATTTGTTTTTCTTACAGGACTGTTGCATTAATTATTCCTGTTTCCAGACAACAGAGCAGACCTTACACAGCAGCAAGGACAAAGATGTTATGGAGAAAGGTGCGCCATCTGCTAAATGACCACTTAGTGCTGTTCAAACACAGGACGTTTGTAGCCTACAGAGTATACAAGGTAGAAGCCGCCCATCCTGGTGGGGGGGTGTCATCTAGCATCAGGATTGCCCTTCGTTTCCTCAAACAACACTTGAAACTAATCATCGGATGAATGAGTTTTACATAGCTTAAACGTCCTTAACTAATTTAGCTGTGCTCCATATAGCTTACAACTATTGGCTCAATGGCATTAACTCAGAGTGTGTGTTTACACGGACAGAAAATGTTTGATTGCATTCTGATTGCATTCTGATTGCAAAGGCATATTTTGTTGGTCAGTCCACCACATTACTCCAGAGTGAACTGTCTCCATAGATATGGAATGGATTGCCATTAATTTTAGTTCAGACTTTAATTGTTTTCAGAGGGTGAAGTCTGCTAAAATTAAAGGCCCAGACACACCAATATCAAACCAACATCGAAGAACTGGGGGTGACGAAGGCCGACTGTTGCAACACCTCATGTTGCCAGTGTCTCAGCATAAATGTTGCACTTGAACACACTGCAAAGACTACAATCAATGACCTACTATCACGTAAATTCTGTGCCTGTTGATAAAACTCTCCCCGTCTGTATTTAACATTCAAAAAAGGAAACCGGAAGACTGAAAGGACTTATTTGTATATGCTAGCAAGTTAGTTAGCACACTAACAACACTAACAGATGCTGAAAGATGTTTTGATCTCATTCCCTATTGACCTTAGTTGTTTGTTTTCATTTGATTCTGTTCTCATTAGGAACATGTAAAATAACACCACTTTGACAGTCCTTTTGGCATAAATTTGCAACGCCAAAAGACTCTTTTCGCATTCACATGAATGCTGCTGGGCTGTGTCAGATGAGAACGCGGTAAGACAGAATCAGTCAGGGTGTTATTATTATATGACACCAGATGGCTGGACGGCACCTGTGATGTTCACATGATATGTACACCGTTTGCATCAGTTCACAACGCAGCCAGAAAGAACCTATCACGTGCACATGAAATGCGGCAGGATCAGTGTCAGGTTAAAATGCTGCTGGTAATGATGTCAAATAAGGAGTGTAAGGGTGCCTGTCGGGCAGGTAGGAAGGAGGTGGTGAATAGGTCCCAGCAAAAAAAAAAGAGTCTGGTGTACTGTTTCTATACCTTACCATGTGCCTTCCTCCTCAATACTAACCGTCCGTGCCCTTGTCGCCTAATCCTAACCACCCCTGCCAGCATATGTTTCTGTTGACCTCACAGTGTTGGCTGTCAGCCCATTGTGTTCATTCATGACATCACAGTAGCGTCATCCTGGAACATAAAGAGTAGACAGAGGAATACCATGAACATAATATATAGACGCAGGATTCCACTGCAAAGCAGAAATATGCGACTAGTGGGAACATGTTGGTCTTTCTTATTTCTGTTTCTCCTCTTTGCAGTGAGCTAAACTGCAGTTAGAGTGATTTCTCTCACGGGTGGGCTGTGCTGCCAATTCACCACAAGGTGAATCAGCTAAAAAGCAACTAGAGCCAATAGAGCCGGACACACCACAAAACTAGAGCAACACATTCTCAGCAACAGCTCGACATTGACCAACAGTCAGCTGTTGGCCTGATGTGCAAGTCCTGTAACTGAAATTTCTGATTTAGGTTATCTTAAAAAATGTTAGATGACAAACAGACAAGTTCTGTCTGATTATTTTGTCCAGATAAGGTATTTTCAGCACCCACAGTCTAAATATTATCAAACCATATCCCGTTGTGCAGCTGCCTGCTACCAACATGAAGCGCTGCCTCCTGGAATAACATGCCACTGTGGGCTGCAGGAACATGTTACTGGAGGCCACTGTGGATGTGTTAACAGATGCCCTCAAATTACCAGCCACGATCTCAGACTGAACTGTTCAGACTGGAATCAATTGTGGCAATGACTCAACCTCTTTACCTGCAGGACAGTCCTCTGTGGTAGAAAATAATCTAGCATTGTGTAACAGATCATCTCTCCATACAATGGGCTGCACCAAACAGCATTTATCATGTGTGACATAATCTTGTTCCAAACAAAGGCAAACTCACGGGGTAATAAGTGCGCCTGCTACTCACTTCTGTTAACTTTAAATTACAAAGACAATCAAATTCACGTGTAATGACACGGGCCATTTCAAACAAAAAGTTGCTCTTTTGCCTTGAGATTTACTGCAATCTTGGGCAACCTCATTTAGCATCTGATTGTCTATCTCCAAAGATGTTTGCATTTATACACATCTCTTTGAATTCTTGCCATAGCGCTGCTACTTGGAAATCTCTTTAGCCCTGTGTTGCCATGGCAATTCAGCTCCACTGAGCTGGTGAAGGGGTATACATGTGTGTGAGTGTGTGCAGTCGTGCCAAAGCAAAAGGGACAAAAGCATGATTAGTGAAATGACTGAGGAGATAATCTATAAAATGTTGACAGTTTTTTGCGTAAGTTCTTGGCACCCTGCTTTCTTCACTCTGTAGTCAGTTATTTGTGGGTATTTTTACAGGTGACTCATGATGTTGGATTAATGGAGACCTTGACACTTCTTACAGCCCTACAGCGGTGGGGAGGGCACATTAATCTCTCAGCATTAAAGCCTCTCGAGCTGGTAAGTGTTGGTAAGATGCAGGTTGGGATTGATGTGAGGGAGAGTGGGAACTTTTGCTTGTGCACTGCCTCATGTGTGGATGGTGGACTGGAAACAAATTGCATGTTAACTGGTGAAAGTAAACTAGGCCTTTGTAGCTACTGGGCTGACTGTGTTCCTTGTCGGAGTGGGAAAAACATACATTTTCTTGATACTACAATTTAATTTTGAAGATGGATCCTAGAATCAATAGGATTGATAGCATGAGGGGATTTTTTTCTTAAAAACTGTATTGAGGTATTTTGGATCAAATTTGTTGTAGGTCCTTTAAAAACATACAAAAACAGCATCAATAAAAGAAAAAAATACTAATGTCCTCTACAGCTAACATTTATACCTTAAAAATGGGCTGTTGTTTACATGGCCCTGTTTAGTTAGATCTATAATAAGAACGCCTATAGCTTTACAGTTATTTATAACATTTATTCTTTTGTAGAGGAATGGAAAGGCTTCTGTCTTACATTTCATCAAATTGTACACTCGCAATGACATCATTGCGCTATGTTGCCTGCACCTTTGCACCCTGCAAATGAAGTTAAGCATATCTCAAAAAATACATAATATGTATACAATTAATAACTTATAGAATGGTAGGAAATATTAAGTTTTATCTTTTGGATAAATATGCCTGTGTGTTTATTTCGTGAAATCTGATGAGAAAGTATTTTTTATGACATAATTTTAATACTTTCATCAGTTATTATGGTTTATTAACTTGCATAACCATTTAGCTTAGGTTGTACAAGGTTTAGGGGTATGAAGCATTTGAAGATACTGAAATGACATCACATTGAGTATAAATACCAATGTAGACACGCACCTTGGCGTGTGACAGCAATGCCAAACGCCTACGTTAATGTATTTGTGAGATGCAATGGGCTTTCAACTAAGTGCAATATAAACTTATTAGCAGCAATATTTGATGCTGAAAACAACTTAGATAAAATAAAAAAGGGCAAAATTCTGCCTATAGGGCAGGAGGCACAGGGAGGTGAAAAGGTCACACAAAATTGGACTGTCATCCAGGAGACTGGCAGTTTGTGTCCTGTGTGAAACCAAAAGTTTTGCAAAATGTTACATAGGTCATTCAGCCTGATATGAATTTACATCACGTTACCTTTCATAACAAACATACTTATGTTAAACCAAAGCATGATCTCCTTTCTGAACCTAACCAAGTAGTTTTCTTGTCTAAAATTAACCATGACCATTTCACAATAACCAACAATTTGTTTCAACTGTGCATCACATACATAACCTCAAGGGTGCTGTGTGCATCTCTATCAGATGCCAAGGGGCATGACCAAGATAACCTGATAACCTGGGAATGAGAACAGGCTGCTTCAAGGTAATAAAGAAAGAGAGTTAATTTCCAAGTGCACTATGCTATGGAAATTATACATGTCAGAAATTAAATTTTGACATTTTGAAATGTATGCTATAAAAAAGACCACATAGGAGGTTGTTACATCAGTTATTTCTATTGTTTACATACACTGTCTGGTGCCTGGTGTATGGAAAAACCTCAAGAAGCATATTAACATAAGCAAGAGGGATATCAACCACTAGTGGAGAGGCAGAAGGAGAGCCAACAAAGCTCACTGCCTTTCCTTGAGAAACCAGTGAGGCCCAGAGTTATTATTAGCTGACCATAATAAACTGACCATTAAGCCCTGTATAAAAGGCTATGGATCACATGTAATGAAAACATGATAAACACATTTAGACCTTTAGGCCAGACATGTATGATGAAAGCTAGTGCAATGAAGAATAGTATTAATATTCTTTACAATAACATTGTAATATCAAACCCATCTCCAACGTGTAGACTTGAGTGTGGATTAATTATAGTAAAAAACAATGATTTAAATTTTTAGAGGAACACAAGGAGCACAAACATTGATGTGAAAGTTATAGCCATGAAGAATCTTTAACAAATATTGTTTAGATTTGCTTTTTTTTAAAAAAAAAATAAAATTTATTTCTGGTGACTTTGAGAATTAAAACCTTCAAAACCTTGGCAAATTGAGTTGACTATGAAAATGATCATAGCTTTTAGGACATTTTTCTTAAATTCTAAATCTACCATTTTCTTGCAATTTTCAAAACATTTCTTGCACAAAAACTTGCACCCAACACTTTGATGTTTTGGGGGTTTATATACTACCGAAAGGTATTTGAAAGCAACACAAAGAGTGAGGATGATCAAGGCTTTAAAGGGTTAAGTAAACTGCCATTTCTTCACTTTCTTTTTATTATATAAATGAGATACAATATGTTACACACTCAGTTTCAGCTACATATTGACCATACAGGAATGAAAGTGGTGGTAAAGACCTCCTAATTTAATAGCCAGCAAAAGATTTCAAGATTCAGATCAATCCTTTAGGACCAGACGAAAGCATCTTTAAAAAAGTATGTGTATTTTAATGCATCAACAGAAAGAGCACAACCATACAAACAGCAGCTGTATGTGACCCTAAAATGGATTGCGCATTGAAAATGATTCAGCCAGATCTCACATCTGCTTCACAACCTGTTGTTACACTGGAGAGGGTTATTATTATAGAGGAACTGTTATTACAGTCGAGACTGGATATCAGAAGACACTTTTACAGTGGTTTGATGTCAGAGCAAGACTCCTGCAATACTCTCTCCCTTTTCTAAAACATTTTCCCGAAACCTATTAAAAAGGGGAAAAAAGAAACATCAATCCATTATAATGTAATTGTAATGAACACATTAAAGTTGCTATGAAATGAAAGATGACTTTTTCGCCTGGTTAGGTAATAAACAATAACAAAATGAGAATGCCATTTCCTGGCGACTTTAATAAAATGCCTTCATTTCACAAGTTGAGATGTTAAAAAAACAGTTTCAGACTCATTTCAGCTCAATTAAGTCTTCATCAGGATGTAGTGAAGACAGGAAACAAGCCACTTTAACGTCTACACTGTTGACACTTCAGTGATAAAGGCAGAAAATTAAAATGAGAAAAAAAGTACCTGAGGACGAAAGAACAGGTGAAATAATTTACAGTGAAGCAGTGAATAATGTGAAAGACAATTACTGCATGAAGTTTGTGTCCACTGAGACAAAACAAGGCTGTCATTGTGTCCTGTGTGAAACCCAAAGTAAGTGTCTCAACATTACTTTACATAATTCACACAGAGGATGTTGATGATGGCATTGCTTGATGTAACTGGAACAGCCTGTTCTAGTTCAAAAGTTATCAACTATACTGGCGCCAAAAGCCACTTGTCCTGGCAGTATGACATGCTGCAGGGCAGTGTCAGTTTGTAATATTACCAGGTGAAACCTTTAACAGTCATGTGATATGTTGCCAGATGGCATCTTGTGCGGCAATATTATTTGCGGATGGGCGGAATGGACGGGAGAGATGGTTGTTGAGTCAAACTAACCCCTGATTTTCAATTCTGGTAAGAACTTTTTATGGTGTTTTGATATATCCCTGGTTGGGCAAATGGCACCTGATGAAGCCATATGATATGCAGATGGGCGGCGTCAGTGGATAAAGCGACCAGGCAGAACCTGTCGTGGCTGTGTGATATGCTGCTGGATGTGTCAGGTTGAAATGCTGCCTTTAACCATATAATATAACAAGCTGGAAGGCAGGCAGGCTGGGTTTTTGATGGGTCCAACAACCCCGGACTTTCACGACTAGGCGGAACCTTTCACGGTAATATGATATATCACAGGTCAGGCAGACAGCACCTGGTGCTGACGTATGTATGCAGATGGGTGGCGTCACATGTTAAAGCGGCCAGACAGGATCTGTCATGGCTTCATGATACACAGCAGAAAAGAAAAAAAAAAATCAAAAAGCTGCTGGTAAAAATCTAATATAAGGAGCGTGAGGGTCCTCATAGGTTTGACTGGAGGGGCTGTTGTGGGTCAAACCTCGAACTTTCACCTGGGAGCCCAGCATTTGTTTTTTGCATGAATGTAGAGCCTAACCAAACCTAAACCTAACCACTCATGCCTTTGTAACCTCATTCCAAACCATGTGCTTTTGTTGATATCCAGGCATTGGTTGCAGCATCCTGGAATGTCAGCAGCAGACGCAGACAGATATAGAAAGCGTAGTATGTAGACACAGAAGTGTACCGAAAAAATGCAATATGTGACAACTTGGAAAAGAATGTGTTGGTTGGAATCACCACTACTATCAAGTATTTGCATTTCTTTGTGCAATTATCTTTCAAAATAGCAGATACATTCAGATAAGTTTGAGTTGAGAAAACTGAGTTTTACAGTAATTTACAATGATTTCTGTAACACTTTTAGAAATGTAAGATGGGTCTTTTTAGCAGCCTCATTGTCCTGCACTTAGACAACCTTTATTTTAAAATAATGCTGTTATATTGTAACCTGGTGTATCCCCCAGAAATGCAGTTAGCCAACATTCCAGAAGCTTACTGTCTGTGTGGCGAGTGCAAAGTTAGCTTAACTGAATGTATTTTGTTTTTGCTTCATGACAACTTATTGTAAGTACCTATACATCCACCTAAAGCTCCCGAAGACCAACTTTAGTAAATAAATCTTCTCAGATTTCAGCATATGTGAAAAGAACAAAATATATTAAACACTAAGTCAGAAATTGATATCTTACAGAGTACTGGAGGCAGATTTTGCCTCAATCTTCCAGCTTTATTCTGCCATGATACACAAAACAAACGAAGCCAGCAGATGGAATATACATTTTTATTTATTTCACACTTACAGAGTATACAGTACCCTCAGGAGATTTCAAACAATCAGACCTAAAACCATTTAGACTGACTTTGTAACTTCACTTACATCGACTTTTCATACATTTCCAAAGAGAGGTATACAGCTTTAATTTAAAAAAAAAAAAGCAATAATGTGCAACATCATTTGGGACTCACAGCAATATATATTTCTTTCTCTGCTTTGAACTAAAAGAGATAGAGGTGAGCTACAAATCAGTGGACAGATTAATGGGTGAACTTCGTACACTGATTTGTCTGAATACTTGTTGACTTAGACACCCCTACACCTTTCATTAAAATGTGTTTCCTGTTCAGAGTGTATCTTGGTGTGATATGACCCGGTTGCATTTATTTGTCTCTGGTGTCAGCATTGATAAGCAAAAACAATCTAGCAGGGTGGAAGAGAAAGTGTGTTTTTTATGCTGTAGCTGATGAGTATAGAATGAGCAACAGGTGTGCATGCAGAGCTCCAGCAGCAGGAAAACATAGCATAAATCAAGTAAAAATATACGAGAAAATACACAAAAAATCCTTACCACAATAGAAATGTTCCCATCATCCACTCAATTCAAAATATTCACCCTATTTGAAGCAGCTGTACTATAAATGACAATATAGTATTGGCAAAGCTCTGTTTCTGATTCGATCTCAGGCATTTTATATAGCCACTTCCCAATGGGTGCACTTTATACATGACCTTGCATTAATACCATTTGGTCCATGCTTTACTAATAACAGACTTTGATAAAAAAGGGAAAATTGGTCATTTTTCCTCATGATAACTACATATTTCAGATATTTTGAAATATAATGAAAGCATGTCAGAGACAGTCATATCTACGAACTGGTGAAATTGGGAAAAATGGGTTTCCTTCTCTTCTGTTTCTTTAATCGTCTCTTGAGAATGACTTCTTTGAGTTTTTGTCAGTCGTAATAAATGAGTTAACCTTCCATTTCTGTCTCTTTTATGTCTTTTTGATGAAGGCAGTCAGATATCCCTTTGCTCTTTGCAATATCCATTAATTCACTGCTTGGGAAACAATCCGATGTGAGATTATTGCTTTGAATATTGCAACTCTTTGAGTCTATTGATTTGGTTTGAAATTATGTTTGCGTGTTAAGGTGGTGAGAAAACATTATCATTTATATTATAAAGCCTGCTCAGCTTGCATCAGCTCAGAGCGTGTTGACCTTTCCAGGCATTTGTGAGCTCCTGACAGTTATGGAAGTATCTCGATCAAGGTCTTGTAGTGTTTTAGTTGTTTAATAAACATTTACAGAGTTTGGCACTGTGACTGCAGATCTAAACACACACAGAGAATCCAATGATCCAGATCAAGATATAATGACATATTAGTATCGAGCCAGTAAACCAGCATGATTTGCATCCAGAAAACACTACATAAATGAACACTTGAGAGCATAAACACAAAGACAAAGACTTGTCCATTATGACACCTGAGGCTAGTGCTATTCCATACCCGGTTTTGGACTGCTTTGAATGGGGGGCAGTAGGAGATGTTGGTAATATGAGTTATCTTTAGGAATGTATGCCAAATAGCTTTATGTTTTTATACAGAGCTAAATGAGCATCTTTTTTTTAGGGTTTGAGGACATTTGGGGCTTGGACCTGACCTCAGTAGGTGGACTCTGAGGTCAGGTGAACCCTGACATGGTGCTGCATTTGGCTGAATTTTCAATGTCTTTGGTGTTGCACACTAAGTACATATACATGCAGAAAATATCACAGCCTTTGCCCTTATTCCAGCATTTTAGAATATTTAAAAGCACATTTGTCCATTCAACCAGAAATGTAGACTTTTTTTTTTTGGCTTTGCGTATAAACCACTACCTTGCAAATTGTTAGCAATTTGGTTTGTGTGCATAATTGCTTATGACAACAAGATAACAAGAGGGCGTGAACTGTGACGAAATCTCAGCTGAGATGCAAACCCCAATTTAGATCCATACAAAATTCCTGATATCGTCATATATGGAATAATAGTGGAATAATGATGTTCATGTAAACATACTTGGTACTTCATTTTGCATGTTTTTTCACTCTCAAAAGAGCCTAAAGTTGTTTTCATATGCACCATAGTGGAAACATTACTTAAACATGACAATATAGTGTTTGGTCTTTTTTATAAAAATATATAATATTGCCAGACTTATCCTTAATGGTAGAAAACTCTCATTCGCATCAGGCATATAGTGGGTTAATTAATGTTTATGCATAAATCGTGTCCAGGAAGTTTCTTAGATTCCTTTAAGTCTGAGTTTAATCAATTAAAATGATGGAAAACACAAAGAGACCTGGAGCAGCACCATAGACTTTAGGCCATTATTTTTAATTGCCATGCAGGAAAACACAAGAAACACATGCAAGAAACACAACATAGGTTTCTCCTTTTCAGTCCACTGTGGTTTCTTTTCCTCTGATTTCCATATGATACTTTAAATAATTACTATAAAACCCCAATATAGATTGCAATCAAGATCTGATTCACATTCAGGCACTGTGTTACAATGGCAATTTTACTATATTCCCCTATGGACTGTGTGAAATCTCAAAGTATTTTACCTCAACAAAAGAAGCAATCTCAGAGGTTTCCCGCTGATGTTCAAGATTTCAACATTTTTTTAAAATGAAAAATGTAGAATTTTGGGCCTTTTTTACCATTGAAAACAAGTGAGGAGCAACATTAGTGCTGCTGCATGGAGTTAGGACAGCGGAGCCTCGCCGTGAAGGCAGACAGAAGCGTTTAGATGGAGAGGATGAGAGAGTTTGAACTGATGTCGAACCATCACAGGCGAGAACGAGGCAGTGTTCTTCACAGAGACAGCCTAAAGGAAATGTATTCAGTTGGCTGTGAAAAGAAGTGTTGAAAGAAGAATTAGCGCTCCACTATCTGGCTGTATGTACAGATACGAGTGTTTTGTTTGGAAGCGGCCAGTGGGTTCAGAAATCCCTCCTGCTGAGGTTTAATAGGCACAACGTAGAGGAGACTGGCAGCATCCAGTGTACCCCAATCTGAGAAATCGCAGGCCCTTTCTTCTGTTGTGTGCAAATCTCATGTGAAATGGCTGGCAGCTATTCAGATGTCATTAAATGCCTGCGACTTGGCAGCCCATGATTCCATCACGCCGATCTGATGGAGAGACGCAGCTTGGAGACAAAGGCAGACAGATAAAAACCGAATCAGTGTTCTGTATATAGTTTGAGTTCACAGGAGTTCAGCCCTGCGGTCTTGACTGAAGCTTAATAAAGACATGTTTCAGTCTCGCTGTCACTTGGACTATTTCCAACCAGCAGCAGCACATGCAAAACTCCAACATGTCAACATATGCTGGATGTCTTAATCCGCCGTTCCGTTACTAAATGATGAAATATACATGTGCGCTTATTGGTTCAAGTGCCGCCTGATGACTTGAGTGTTGTCGCGTTAAGCGCCTGCAGTAGCACCGAGTTAATGTTAAATAGCTATGACTTGCATACTGAGAGGCAGCTCAAAGCATAAATAATCAAACAGGACTCTGCAACATGCTATAAAGTGTGTGTGTGTGTGTGTGTGTGTGTGTGTGTGTGTGTGTGTGTGTGTTGGTGCCCAACATGCCAAAGCACTGCTGCTTAATCAGCCATTCATGGAATAATTAGTTATGAAAGACAAGAAGGATTTATAAGCGATTATACAAATGTTTCCATAAACGTAATGGTCATGAACCCAGAGGTGGAGCCAGATGTTGCAAACATTCAGGGCATGGTTAGGACGATTTTTATTCCCATTTAAAGCAGCTATATGTATTATTTTTTCCAGCCATTTGATCTGATGTGAAGAAATGTTGGAAAAAACCATAACATTTGCCAAGGAGAAAAAATTGTTCTGTCAAGCCTACAATAATTTTTTTGTCTTATTATTCTCCAGTTGTCTTTATTGTTCTGAAAACAAAACCAAAAATAACTGTTGAGGATGACCAAATTTCTCTCCTGCCACCTAAAAAGGAGCAATAATTGTCTAATGTTACTATTTTTAAGTAACTCGACATGCGAGCAGCCTTACAAATCTTGAAATCTGTTTCTGTTAAACTACACTGGAGTAGAGTTCACAGAATGAACTTTAAACAGAAACTTTTAACTTAACTATATAAATATATATGATGCTTTCCCTGGGGGCCCAGGTGCTCCCTGTCAGCCCAGGTGACCCCGTAACCAATTACATGCACCTGCAAGAAAGAAGCGAACAAGGCACAAACTGTGCTTTTTACAACCAAAGTGTCTGTGAGTTCAAGAGGTCAGGAGACAAAAAATATATATAAAATTCAGCTGAATTTCTGGTCAAAAGTGGCAGCAAGATTGACCACAATTTATGGATGCCTCAGGTGGGACTTAGTCAAGAAAAAAAATCCACATGAAGGCACAAGAACTAACAAAAACAAAAATCAAGGTTAAAAACATGCAAATAACAACTCCATCCTATATGATCACATATGTTAATCATTCCTACCCTCTACAACCAACAGAGGTGTTTCATAAAATTACATTAACGGTTGCAGTTTTTTACATGTAGTTCTCAAACATTCACATATGTACAAAAACTAATTGGCTAAGTTTCTAAAATATTTTTTTTTTGCTGATATGACACACAAACAAGATGACACTTATGCAACTTTACTTGATTTAAATAGGTCAAATTTCCCTTTTTTTGTAGCTCAGTATTGTCTCAGGGAAAGCATCATCCAAGCCTATTAAAGCGGCATGAATTTTACAGTTTCTTTTCATTTTTTCAAATTTGTTACATACAAATTAATATGGCATGTTTTACATGTAACCTAAGCTTAAAGTAGCTTTCCTTGTTTTGCCCAACCAGTGTGTACATTTTAAAAAAACAATGTATTTTTTTCTGCATCTGCCACCAGTTAGCCATCCCAATAAGAGTAAAGCAGAATATGTTAATTCTACCACAGGAGAGACTTGATGTTCTCTGCAATTAGATGGAGAAAAATATGTTTATATATCAGTAACAGGTGAGCAAGAGGTCACCCCACCAACAGAAGATCATTTACTCAGTATTGGATTTTTTTTACAGAATAGCCTAGATTTGGGGCTTTTGTGGTAACATTCAGGGCAAGAGGGTCAGAGGCCACCTAACCCGCTGTGCCCCTGCATGACCTCAGAGGTCAACTGTGCATGTTCATCAAAATGAAAGAGCGGCAGCTTATTCAAACCCTGCAACTTATTAAGTCATTGTATTCTGAATTCAGTCTTAAAAGCTTATTTTCTTGCACGAAAAGTCTGCCACCCCAGAAAAAATATGTAAACATTGATTTTCTCTTACTCTTTCAGGTCACAATGTTGTCATGTTGATTGATTGACAAATTAATTCTATACTTTTTTAGTTATTGAAGGTAAAGCAGCTTTAACTGTCATATAATATGTACATTCAGATTTGTATGTCATCTCACTCTTGTTATTGTTATCAACTTTGATAATACACTACAGAGGGAGCTTTTTGTTATTACAAACTAGCCTATTGAAGAATATAAATTGCCATGATGACCCAGCTTTGACTGACCAGCTGCCTCACACACCTCTTACCAATCTAAGTTAGTAACACGTAGAATATGCAGGAACCAGTAAGCAAGCAAACATAGAGGTTGAAATTAATAGATTTTTGGCTAATTTTACCTAATTTAAAAATGACTACACTCATACTGTGCCTGCATCATCTGCTATATGGGATTTATCCACTCACATTGTCAAATTCTGTTGTATATTCTGTACTTGTACATGTTTAAGTATATTGTATTATTATTATAGTATAGCATTGTGTGTATATATAGCTATATCTATCTATCTATCTATCTATATCTATATCTGTCTATCTATCTATCTATCTATCTATATATATATATATATATATATATATATATATATGATACCTTTTAACATCAGGCAAGGGACTCTTGTTGAAAACTAGCTCCTCAGCTCACTTGTTTGCATTACATTTGTTGAAATGTGAATTAATGTACACTGTCCCTTCTTAAATACATAAATTACAAGCTACAAATTACTGATGGCAATGGAAAGTAATTGCCAAAACAAACAAAAGTTCGAAATACTTGAAACAAGGAAGGTTAAATGTCATTTAAAATAATAATAATTAAAAAAATTACATCAAACCTGAGCATTTTTTTCATATAAAACAGGTTGAAAGTGAAAACAGTGAGCACATTAGAGTAAGGGATAAGAGTAAGGAAGCTTTCAGCATCCCGCCTTGTCTTTAACAAAATGCTGCTCATCAGTTCACATGAGGTGTTCAGTATTTGCATTTGTTTAACATAATGCTGAATTAACACCATTAAAAGTTGCTGTTAGTTCTAGGTATCTATTCAGGCATTCATGCATTACAAAAGACTCATTATAATAACATCTCATTGGTATAGCATTTTTTTTTAAAGAGCTAAGGTGACAAACAAACACGTGTTAAAAAAAAAAAAAAGTTAAAAGTTAAAATGATCTGTTCAGGCATTCAGCTTAATATGCATCACTAAAGACTCATTTTAAAAGTTTAAAAATCTAATGTGTATAAACATTTTTAAAAAAACTAAAGGATCACCAGTAAAGTGAAATCCAACATTAAAACACTTAATCATCAATAAAGTGTAACCCTAATTTCAAAAAAGTTGGGAAGTTGTCTTAAATCTAAGTAAAACCTGTCTTTGGTTCCATTATAGGGGTCATGTTTGTCTGTCCTCTTTAGATTTGAGTGTAGATTCAGGAATTAATGCAACCCTCTCACCAGATAAAAACCCTTCACACCAAGGGATTTGGCAAAATCACAGTTTATGTTCAGTATGCTAATTTCATGATGTTCAAGGACGACAAAACGTCAACAAAAAGTATCTTTCTGCAATGTCTGCACATAGCAGTTATAGCATGGCAAAGGTCAGGAATCTAAAAAAAAGTTGCTAAATACAGGTGCATTACTTTCAGCATTGGCACTGAATATTGGCACTGAGTATTGGCACTGGGTGTAGCAGAATCATCCAATATGAGGATAATTTCCTATGGATACTACTTTAATTAGAAAGCACTGTTGTGATGATTGCAGACATCATGAAGGATACTATGGGCTTAAGAGCTCAGCAAGGTACTCCGGGACTTTGCTGGGTAATGCTCTGTAGGTGACTGAAATAATTTAAGAATAAATTCTTAAACAAATTGGATGGCAGTGTAATGAAGCTAAAATGATTAGTATTTTCTCACAAGTCAAACAGTGGACTCCATAATAAAGTGTCTGTGTCGGCTCCCATGGAAAGCCAGGGTAACACTTGGCTGAGTTTTGTTAGTGAGAGAAAATGCTGTGTGTGTGCTGGCCTGCAGAACGGTGCAGTCATTTGAGTTTAATGGTGCAAATGTGTGTGTAGCTCTCCAATTTCTCTGCTAAACTGAGTGAGGCATTGGCTTCTTTCCTGTGTGCACTTTTTGACAGACGTTGACAGGTCCCGTTGGGCTCTTTTACAGTGCTGACTGCTGACAGGAACATGGTGGAAACGAAACAAAAAGGTTCCCTGTGGCTCCCCATGTGATTTCTATTCTGCCTGTACCCACTCCTGGCCAGGGAGCGACGTGCACCCCTATCAAACAAGCTTCTCCTGATTGACTGATCTCAGCTGCCAGGGAGGGATTGAATGCTGCACCCCACTGTAAGCAGCTCTTACAAATTCAATGGAAATCTGCTCAAATAAGCCACATTTTGAGAATGTGAATCTGATTTGCACAGTGGCTATGACTTTGGTTGCTAGAAACATCATTTTTAAACTTTGATTATCTAGTTACCTCAGCATAAAAAAAAAAGTCTTATCGTGACGATAACAAAACTGAGAAAATAATATCACAGTTTCTCCAGACTACAAACTGTTTTTTAAGGTGCTACAGTTGTCAGCTCAAGACAACAAATCTTGACATATGTCAAGATGATGGATGATACTTTCAAGTTGTTACAAGAAAAAAAGTGTTTGTTATCTCTAGATAATATAAGAATGAAATCACCATAAGGCAAAGACTGTTCTAGATCTAAAGATAGCAAGATAGTGGGCCAGAACATTGTTTCCTACAGAATTAGAATCTAATTGGAATGTTGATGTTTTGATTCCCGGCTCCTCCAGTCAACATATTGAAGCGTCTTCTTTTAGCAAGATACTGAACCCTAAATTGCTACTGATGGCTGTTCCATCGATGTGTGAATGTGTATGAATAATTAAAAACTGAGAAGCAGGCAGCACCTTGTACGGTAGCCACAGCCACCTGTGTTTGAATGTATGCGTGAATAGGTGAATGTGACTGGTAGCGTGAAAGCACTTTGAGTGGTCAAAAACAGCCAGAAAAGCAATATACATGTGCACGTTGTTACGGCCGGCTCACACACCGCAACAAATAACAAGGATGCGCTCAGATGTAAAGCAAACAACCAATATTTATTAACATAAATGAGGCAAAAGGTAGTGGGATGTGGACATGAATATCTGGGGTGAAAGCAGGTGTATAGCTGCAATGATCATGTTTGGTGCGTGTTGTAGAGTGCAAAAGGAACAAAACGTAAGCAACGTAGAGTGGTGTGGCTGGCTGACAGTGAAGCAGGAGCGACAATGGGACCAACAACAGCATGGCTTAAATATTCAGGAGTGCTGGACAGGTGGTCCTGATTAGGCAGTTGGCTCCACGTGGCCCAGGACCTGGAGATACAAATCACACACAGTATACATGCCCAGAGGACTAAACTCTTTATTACCCCAGGCCCCTACTCTGGGGTTGTCACAAAGTTTATTTACCATTTACCATTTACCATTTGTGTGTGTGTGTGTGTTTGTGCGTGTCCCTTTTTTATCATTCTGTGCCCCCTCTCTAAATTAGGACATTTTTGTGGGTCCATAAATTCAGCACAGGCACAAGTTTTCCACAACATCAGTTTTAGGAGATTGAGGACTTTGAGTCTTTTATGGGTGGCAGACTTTTATCTACTGATCTGGTCAAAGCTGATCAGATCGATGGATGAGAGAGGAGAAGCTGCTGCAAAAGAGAGTGAAAGAAAACTTTTAGACCCAGCACAATGAATGGTAAAACATCACTTTCACTGTGCTTGATGACCTGCTGCTCCGTCTGTGCCCAGGGTAAGCTTTACATTTTGAGAGTGTGCTGCGATGCATAATTACATTATCCTAATGAATGATCCAGCTCCAAAAATACAAAATCAATATGTGGTGGTTGATGTTTTAATCGTGGAAGACTACCACAAATAAATTAGTGTGGGGGAAACCCTGTGAGAGAATGTATTTTCTAAGTCTTAAATTGGAAAATTTTGCAGATCCTTAGGTTTTGTTAAATTTAACACTTTGAACATTCATTGCCAGTGCTTTCTTTTAAAATATCTAAGTTGGCAACTAGAGTATGGCAAGGGTTGGAGAATAGTTGCGGTTGGTCAAGAATAGCGAAAGATGAAGCTTTTGGACACAAACTCTGGTTTACCTCATGAACACTTGATGTGTTACACGCCCACTCACCCCTTGATCCCTACACCTTTTACTTTCTGACTTTAATGCCAGACGTCTGACACTATGTGGTCGCCTGGCTGTCATAATAACTGTTTATTCAGATGCAAGGACAGAAGTCAAGTTCACCTGTGTTTAATGGGACTACTTTGTTAAGTGTTAGGGAACCTTTGGCATTATAATTACAGTAATAAACTATAAACAGAGAAAGTAGAAGAAGTATTTCACTATTGGAAAGACAGTCTTTTCACAAAACAGAGCTGTCTCAGAAGTCGAAAAACACCTTTGAAATTGGTGCTACATGACCTGAGAAAACAGAGAAAAAGGGTTGTGGGTTTTACTTTTGGCAGTTGTAGGTAGAAACTACCAGAACACAGTGCACCACACCAGACCAATAAACGCTCCCATGAGAGGGTGATGTAGTGTGTTTGTTGTCTGAAAACAAATTGCCAGTTGGTAGCAAACAATCGTGTATTGCAATTAAAATGTAAGCTTAAATATTGTTCTGAAAACATTAGGTAGTTTTACAGTTTGACTGGAGTTTGAGAGAGAGAGAGAAGCTTTTTTGTTCTTTGTGCCCATGGTGGCAGGTCAACAAAAATACAAGCCAGCAAGCATCAAACATGTTCTCATCCCAAGCTGTCACATACTGTAGCTTTGCAGTTGACTTCAGCATCTACATCTACCCCTCAAGGTATCCTTCTGGGTCTGCTCTTTATGTTTCAGGATGCTGCTACCGTGATGTCAACAAATGCACATGGTTGGATTACGCTACATGTGGTTATGTTTAGACCACAACAGAACATGGCAACTAACACTCGGACGTCATAAACACACATGCTGCCATGGATGGTTAGGATTAGGCAACAAGGACACAGGTGGTTGGGATTAAGGAAGGAGACTTATGGTAAACTGTAGAAAAAAAAAAACAGCAAACACCAGACTCCCATGAAAGTCAGGTTTGCTGGACCCATCCACTACCACTCCGACTGATCCCATAGGCACCCTCATACTCATACAAGTATTACATTGTTACTGGCAGTGTTTCATCCTGACGCTGTCTTGCCATGTTTTATGCGGACAGGAAAGGTCCTATCCAGTTTTCAAGTGATGCCCATATCATACAAAGATGCCAACTGGCCACCCTCTGGTGTATAATAACACTACAGCTGGTTCTGTTCAGCTGCTTTCTCACCGGACATCATACCGTGGCGTTACATGCAGATGCAAAATGTGGCTTTTGTGTGTCACAATCTTACACCAAAAACACTGTCAAAGCGGCGGTATTTTACGAAATCCAAATGAGAATATTCTGGAAAATCCAACGGATGATGTAAAATGCAATTCTGACTGGCAAATTAGCAAGAAGATCTGGCCACTGGTAAGATGGAGGGAAGTTTACCACAGTTCATGCAAAGCGTGTTTAAAATTGGCAAAATATCCCTTTAAGGTTATGGAACAATTGCCACTGTGCTTTTAAGTAAACATTGACTGTCTATCAGGAACATGAAACAAACATTGGTCTGCTATGTTAAAGCATAATGTTTTCTTGACCTGTTCGCCCTGATCTCTTCCCTCTGAGGACTGTCACTGTATAATAATATCATCTTACTTCCTCCTATGCTCTTATCATGAGAACTAGAACTATTCCAGAGCTTTATCACTTAAACAGATGTCATTTTGGGGGAACTTCCTGAAATGATTGCTGCTGTCATTTGTTTTGAAAGGACACTTCTCACTATTACACTTCTATATGTGTATATTCGGATTTAAATGCTATCCAATTTAACACATACAGCTGAACGTGGACTAGTTCTCCCAGCAGATTCCTCATTGCTGCTTACATTCACTTAGGACTCCCTCAGATAGCAGAGCCTTTTCTGCCAAATCTAACTGTTTCACCATTTGCTATAATGGTCAATTCCTTGACGTCAAGTGTCTCAGACTGAACTCAGATAATGTCCAAATTAAACGACAATCTCAGGCAAAGATTGTTATCTAGAGATAATGAGATAATTAAGTTGTGATCTCAAGATAACTGTTGACATCACAACGAGATCAATAGGTAGTGATCTCCATATAATGGGCCTAAAGAAATAATTGTAACTCTCAGCCTCTGTGTAGGTTTGCTAGAAAAGAACTGAGATAAAACAACACAACCTCTCCGGCTGTGACTCTCAAGTGAGAGCTCTTACCATATTCCATATTTAGAGATTTGCTGTGCTTTCCAACCATCACTGTAATTTATTTGCACATGATGTACTGCTAGATGGCCCTGCGAGTCCTTGAAGCTAAAGAGGAGGACAATAAATAACATTATGTAAATGAACTTGCCCACTCTGCGTTTTAATTCAAAATAAATTTTAATTATTTTGGAACAAATAATACAAATATGGACAAGCTATGGCTGTGTGGAAGCTTTCTCTGGCCCATTTTATTGCGGGATATTGCTTGATAGCTCAAGCAGAGCTCAAATGGCTGTTTAACAGTCTGCCTTGAGGAGAAGGCAACATCACTCTGGGCTTTGATGGAGGAAGAAGATGGCCCATTTACTTGCTGTTTAATTTGGATTCACCAGTGGTGGAATAAGTGTTCAGATGCTCTGCTCAAGTAAAAGCAATGCCACATTATGAAAATACTCCACTACAAAAAATGTGTAATGTAAAAATATGAAAGTATTATCAGCAAAATGTACTTATAGTATCGAAAATAAAAGGAAGATTTCTTGTAAGTGTTTTACTATGAATTATTGTCTTTTTCTGTTCACAGTTGTCTGCACACTGTGTTGCTGGATGCTGAGCTTCTTTCCTGTATGCAGACCCATCATTGGTGAGGCCAACCACGATCATCTGAGAACACAGTAACAGTATTATAGCCATATACAGGTGTCCTTTAGGCTCAGTGCAGTGTATAATTTGGGTGCCAGCATGATGGAGGTGTTTTTAAAGCCAACCCAGTCCCACTTCAAACTGGTCAAATACTGACCCTTAGGCAGTGCCCCTTGGTGCCAATTTACCAAGTTAGATGTACAAAAACAATCCATTATTCCCAACAGTCTCTCTCTATCTCTGGCTGCCGGCTGTTTACAGTCCTGGGACTTCTTCCTCCACCACTAGATGTCGCTGTGTCTTTCAGCTCAGCTGCCTGTTCCACCAGTAGGGACCAAAGATGGAGCTCTGGTGGTGCATGCTGTGCACTACATACAATGAGTTTAATAGAAAGAGAAGCAACTGTACTTATGATAGTAATGAAAAGCATACCTTCAGGATTTCTAAATGCCCTGGTATACTATGATACCACCCAAGGCTAGGCAAAAACAACATACAAGTAAATGTTTCTTTCTCATTTTCCCCTCCTACGCACAGGCCTCCTTAAAATGGAGCTCCACTTTGAGGACTTTCACTTGCTCTTGAAAATATAAAGTTTACTTCAAATTCATTTTTGATCTAATATCCGGTGACGCTGTGTTTGGCAGGGGAGGTGGGGGCGAGAACATTTCAGAAATTTCCCCTTATACCTTTGGACGTCCAGGAAAACCAGTCGGCTTATAAGTGAAAGGTTTAATAGGACAGCATTTCGCTGATGGACGGGGTGGCTAAATGAAATCTCAGTCCCCTGAATAAGGGAAAAGATGGAGGGCTAAGCTAACTGACAGGCGGCTCAGGAGTGTCTGTAACCCAAAACACATTACAGAGCCATCAGACTGAGTGACACTTACCCCCCTCTCCCTTTACAGGAACCACAATGAATGGCAACCCCTTGTTCTCCCTCTCGAAATGACAACCGCAGAATATCAAACGCCAATTAAAGGGAAGACAGGCACGGCTGGAGGAGTGGCATCTAATTCTCATCAATGTGATAGGAAGAGAGGAAAAAAAATGCAGAGAGAAGGGTCACTTTGAGAGGGTGCTCTGGCCATTCTGCCATGTTGAGATATTAAACGGGAAAGGCAGTGCACAGGTGCTAATGGAACCCATATTAAAGCTGCTGGGACTAAATCAGAAGTGAAAAGTGTATCAAATCTGGTGACAGAAACAGGTGAACAGGAGTGTGTGTTTGGACGTGGCTGTGTGCTCTTGTTTAGCAAGCTAGCTGTGAAAGGAAGTTAGATTTTCAGTTTGACGATATTATGGCTGGGCCTCACTTCTTTAAGGGGAGGTTCAGGACTTAGTCAATTTGATTAACGCTATGGTGTGGTTAACATCAAAATGAATGACAGGCCATATAGGGAGGTAAGATGTCAGTTTAGATAAAACATTCAAATCCCAAGTTGTTCCATATCACTGCTTTGTCAGTGGACCGTTGTGTCTACATATTATGCTCTGGGTATGCTCCTGCATCTGCTGTTGATGTTCTGGAATGCCACAACCAGCGAGGATGTCTACAAACGCACATGGTTGGGATTAGACGACAAAAGATCGTGGTTAGGATTAGGCAACAAAGGTGCATGGTTAAGTTTAGGAAAACAAAAAACAAGAAAAAGAAACCCATCATGGTTTGGCTCTACATTCATTTAGGAAGCAAACACCAGGCTCCTGGGTGAAAATCTAGGGTTTGCTGGACCCTTGAGACATTTCAGCTCCTTTTATTAAGTTGTTTAAAGCAATTTTTCACCACTGTCCAGCAGCATATCATATAGCCATTCCGTCTGGCCATGCATCAACTGCGCTGTCAATCCACGTATGATACTGCCACAGCTGGTGCCGTCTGTGCAATGCGCTGAAACATCCCTTGCTGATCAAAATGCAGAGTGCTCATTTTAAACTAATGCACATATATTCTGAGTGAACTCGCTGAAACATGAATGACGACACATTGCAGAATGGTTGCTGTTTGTGGTTAATCATCAATCTGGTTAGCCACTGGCCGTAAGGTCGATAGCTCATCTTGTTAAAATTAGAACATAATAGAATATGAATGTGGACACACACCTATGCAATTTCCTCTTCCATTCAGAGGTGTGAAAGTAGCATGGATCATTAGTGATGATTTTGAAACCTGAGTTTGAAACCTAGCAGAATGAAGAGCCCAGGCTCATCTTGTCTCAGCCCATCTTTGGACCACAGGCTGCCTTAAAACTCCTCTGCTCCTAGAGCTATGAGGTAGGGAGAAGGTGAATGCAGTACCAGAAAAATGTTTTAGCTTTCAGTGGAAAAAAAAATACTCACATATTCCCCAATTCCTACAAGATATTTGGGCATTTATTCTACAGCACTGTTTGTTGTTTCTGAATGTTTAAGGATGATCTTGTAGATTGTTAAAGTTACACTGGTGGTTTCCAATCAGAGGGAAACTCCATTGGGGTTGCAAGATGACTGGAAGGAATTATGAGACAATAACTGAAGTCAAAAGAAAGAAGAAAAATCTGCAGCACTAAATTTGTATATTTTTCAAGCCGTTATCTATCTTATCTGCGAGGGAATTTGGAAACAGGGTAGATCACTCCTCTGTTGAACTGCTTACAAGGCGCTGACATACAACCTGTAAAAAGAGGTCATAAGCAGATGTTGACTTGTATATATTGAATAAGCTTGGCAATATACCATATTTTTTTTCTGCAAACTTTTGTTGTATGGTTTTTATGCTTTATTACTTTATTGGTGCTGCAGAGCTACAGGCTACAGTAGATAAGAATCTCCTCAGATAGGCCTACCTTGGCCTCTTTAAACATAGATTTCAAATTGCATAATGCCAGATTCATTGCTAGTGTATGGGTGTTATGAATGTGCACTATTAACTCAGTGAAAAAGTTTTCTATCATTTAGTGTGTGCAAGGTTGGTAGACCCAGTTATAGAAAAGAAAAACATTTAAATTGCATTTAGAAGTACTCTTTAGAACTTCTTCTAAAACTGCTTCAGAGAGCACTTACTGATGCTCTGTGAAAGTGTTTCATTTTGTCCAACAAGGACTAAGACTTCTAAGTGAAGCATTGCTTGCTTTACGGACTTTCACATTCATTTTTCATCTTTTTACATACCACATTTATTTTGCATTCTGAAAACTACTCATCAGTTTGACCTCATGTCACAGAAAAAACAAAAACAACAACAATAACAAAAACTATGTTGTGTATATCTTCCGTAACCTGAATGTTGCTAATAACACCACTTAGCTTATAGTAGTCAGTTTTTATTATTAACATAGACACTCGAACTGCACTGGTTAAATATCAGCTAAATACTATTCAGCATGTGCATACAACGGTAATATGTTATGTCATATAGTCAATGCATAAAGTCACATCTTTGTTATTCTTTTACACACACACAGAGTATCCTGAACCTCCTCTCTGGTCCGCAGTGCACATGTGCAACTCTCTGATAGCAATCATACTGCTTTCACAGTTTCTCTCCTCATGTTCAGACATATCATCACTAAGACAAACACATTGTGCATTTCATTTCCCCGGATTTTGACAATGTTGAAAAACAACTACAGATATTTCTCTTTGCAGTTGCATTTGGAAATTTGCTTTGCTACTTTTTGAAAGCTCCACTCTATTGTAATTCAGTTGCAAAAATGGATGTCAGTTTCAGTCAATTTTGCTTTTTTGCCCAGCCAACATTTGTATGTGGGGCCCATGTGGGTAGTAGGTAGGCTGAAAAATGGGCTCTACATTGGATTGTCCACAGATTCCATAATAGCATGCCAATTGCCCAAATGGGTGAGTTTACCCAAGTGGGCCCCACTTTGCTTATGCTCAGGCTACCTGAGGCTCTTATGGGGCCTGCTAAGGTAAACCCACCCATGTGAGCAATTGACGGTGGGTCATTATGGAACTCATGGACAGTCCCATACAGGATCCATTTTTCAGCCCATTTATTAACTAAATAAGCCCTATATAAAAACGTTGGCTGGGTAACAGCACAACACCGATAAACCAGCCAATAACCAGTTAATTTTTTCAGAAAAAAAAGCAAATTAATGTCAAATACTAAGTGTCCTTTCCCTTTGGTCCATTCCACGACACAGTCAGATTTAGCACCACATTTCAAAGTGCTATTCACTTAGAGATAGTGAAACTTTAATGTTCTGTGATGTAAATGTATTGCCTTTAAATTTATTTTCTATTGGCTTGGCTGACAGACATGCAGCTAGCTGCATTAATGTGCAGAAACATGGTGCCCACTGCCCACCCTCTGGTCTGAACTGGTAAACTAGCCTTTGCCGCTTTGGCTGGGCACCACCCGGGTCATGTGACTCCCGCATTGCTTCCCTTTCCAGGAGAGCTTCAATGTTTGCCGATAAGCCCGCCAGTCCCAACCCCAGAGAAAAGATTACATTTGCACAATTTATCCATATGATTCAGATCTTACTTGGGAAGAAAAAAATAAAACACTCAATACATCATTTGTGAATCAGACTGATTAGGAAACATCAGGTCTGTGTCACATGTGAGTTAGAAAAAACAAGAACTGGGACACTTGAAGCAGCAGCACTGCCAGATTGGAAGTGATTGAGTCGCGACTCTCCAGTCAGGAGTTATTGCCTCTGCAGACTAATTTATGGAGTCTTGTTAAATTATCCTCATTGCCAGTCAGCTGAGTGATTTAGACAGATAGGGAGTTTACATAACTGAAGGTCAATGATAGAAAAGTACTCCACTTTAGGCCAGTAATTAAAATTTTGTCAAAATGCTTGCCATGAGGTCGTGTTTATTTCCAGTTCTACAGGGAGGCTCATGAGAGAGGATCTGCTGAGTATCTGTTGCAGACTTTTAGAAAATGATTTCATGTTAATATTGGTGCCTCTGAAATGAATAAAGATGTTTAGACATGTTTGAGGACACAGTGAACGTGGATGGATAGAAATGCACTTTAAATAGACCTGTGAACGTCTTTAACCCTTTAAATGCTCCTTATATTATTTTGTTACCGGCATTGTTTCAACCTGACACCGTCCAGCGGCGTATCATGTTTGCACGACAGGTTCTGTATGACTGCATTATTTCCACTGAGTCAAGTCTGTTACATAAGTGCCTTGGGCAGAAAGATGCATTTGTGTCTTTTTAAAATGTGGCTCAAACTACCAGATTTTCTCACTTAATCAACTGCTGAGTTGTTTTTCACATCTGTTCCTTTGCTACTTGAACACATAGTTGGCTGGTTATACCAGCATAGCACTCCTTCCTCAAACCACCACCACCAATCAATCTGTCTCAATAAAACAAAAATGTTTGCCCAAGATGCATGAAGCAAAATTAAGTGTAAATGGGGTTGTTGATATACAGAGACAACACACTTGTGTATCCTTTGAGATCATACTCAAGAGCATTTCCATAGGGCATGTGTGGATACAACCATGGAGGATGAATTAGGCTTAAATGAGGATTTCAATTTGAGTGCTTAGTTTGAATTTGTTATATGTCTAGAAAAGTACCATACACTATGAGCATAGACCTGATGTGTTTTTTTCAAAGCATCATTGCAGTGTTGTATTTGTATTTGTTATGTATTCTCCATTATGGTGGTCAATGCATGCCATATGAATTCCCACATTCTGGTTGCAGAGATTTGACTGAATCGAAATCATTGAACATGGTGATCAACACTGATGAACAAAGAGCAGCACTTTCTCTCTCCACAGGGGCGTGTTGAAAGCAACTAAAGACAAGGATGAATATTTTTGTGCAGGGCCATCAATCATAACATTTAGAAGCAGAATTGGAAAATGAGTATTATGATATAACCCCAGAGGACATACTTCTGAAAGTAAACCTCCCTACAACAATGATGCAATGACCAGAATACGGTGTGTGTGTGATTAGTGATTAGTGATTAGTAATTATTGCGCTGAGTAATTAGTATTTGGAAAGTGCCAGTCATTAAACATTGATCCAGTGTATGTGCAACACTGTACAATATGTATCTACAGCCACTCGCCAGAAAAAAATGTTGGCACTGTATGTTGCTGCAAACCACGAATACATGAATGTGTGTATGTTTCATAGGTATTACATCAACATTGCTAAAGTGACAAGATATGAGTTGACATTGTCATTGGGAGGTAGAGGGGATGGTGTGTCACCTATGTGGTATGCCTGCCAAGCAGCAGAGACCACTGTTCAAGTCAACACAACAATCAACAAAATTAGTTTTAGAAAGTCATCACCATGTTTCAAGCATCTTTTTAGCCATTGAGTTGACAATTGAGTTGGTGTCTACACACAAAATATATAGGCAACTCCAAATAATCTATTCTAATACACAGTATAATAGAGCTGCAACAGTCAATTTAGTGACTGGTTGTCAACTATTGGCTTAATCTTCAATTATTTGGAAATCAATGAATTGGTTTGAGTACATAACAAATAAAAAAGTCAAGATTCTCTGATTTCAGCTTCTTTAATTTTAATATTTTACAGTTTGGTGGCTTAAACACTGCTGGGAAATGTTGCCATGTGCCGGTAACATGACCCAGGTTCAATGCCAGAAACATTGGTGGAGGCACAGCCACAACTCACCAAAAACACAACCAGGTTTGCTATTTGTTGGTTTCAAACAGTAGTCTGCAGTTTAGCAGACATCCCCTGCACCTCCAGATTGCAAAGTCCCCTAAAAAATTATTTCAAGATTTTCCTCTGACAAATGACATGCACTGACCGTCACTGGGCTTGTCTACATCATTGTTCAGCAATTTTCCAGCACACACTGAAACACCAAGCTGTTGTTTTAAGATTTAAACACTCCAGAGGCCATTTTGGTAAAGATTCATTTTGGGGGGAGAAAAAGCATTTCAGTCTTGAATGAGGGCTGAAATTGAGAAAAAGAGATTTGAACACAAATTAGTTCCACTTGGGAAAAAACATTGTTTCCGTTTTTACCTCTGCTAAGGAAGTTACATTTGAATCCCTGCTCCTGTTTGTAATGTTATTTAATATTATTTGACAAAAACCTGTTTGGAGCAGCAGTTCATGGGCCAAGGAAGGGATCAGTTATTGATGTAGAGTATTCAAACAGAACATTGAAACAGTTTTTCCCCCTTTATGACTATAAACTGAATATCTTGGGTTGTGGACTAAACAAGACATTTGAGGTTTTCATCTTCAACACGTTCTCATCCCAACGCATCATATATTGCTGCTTTGCAGTGGACTTCCACATCTTCATATTATGTTCTAAGTATCCCTCTGCATTTGCTTCTTACATTATAGGATGCCACAACTGCCATGTCAACGCAAGCACAGGGTGGGATTACGCTGCATGTTATGTTTAAGCCACAAAAGCACATAGCAACCAACTCTGGGACTTCAACAAAAGCACATGATGGCACAGATGGGTAAGATTAAGGTAGAGAAAAAAAAAAAAAACATTCAGATGGGACACAAACCACAAGACTCCACCACCCCTTCCCCCTGCTGTGTAAGAGCCTTTGTGGTGCTTATATAACGTTGTTACCGGCAGTATTGTCCAGCCTCATATCATGCTGCCTCAGCCGCTGTTTAGTAAAACCACAAATGGCTCTGTCCAGCTGTGTTCTCAGCTAATTTAACAGATGCAAAAAGTGGCTTTTGGCATTGGGATCTTACGCTGTCAGTACTTCAAAAGCGACTTTGAGTGAGAACAGGTCATCATCTTGGGCAGTGGAAAACACTGACAGAAATTTTTCACAACTTTTTGACATTTTATAGATCAAACTACTGATTGATTGATGGAGAAAATATCGACAGAACGAATGACAACAGAAATGTTAGTTGCAGCTTGACTGTATAAATTCTTGGGCCAAAACAGGCATTTCCCTCAAAAGAGAGATTTTTAGTTGGTGGGTTGATGCAAATCTAAAGACTGTCATTATGTAGGAATGTTCGGTAAACATCCCTGCATTTAGGGACTAATTCGATTAGCTGTGTTTCTAAGGACAAATCATTCTTTGCCATCCAGACTAGGCTCTGTTCATCCCGTCTATCTGTGTGTGCACGTGCACCTGAATAAAGCACATTCTTTATGAAAGCCATCAAGGGAGTGAGTCACACATAATGAACGACTTGAATAAGCTGAAGATTTTGTAAAAAGTTTTGGTGAGCAGAATGACGGCAAATAATTGGACAAGACATAAAACATGGGAATAAAACCGCGCTACAAGAAAACCCTGAAGAGCTTCATTACCACCAAAGACAGGAAGAGATGGCCGCTCTGCGAAAATAATTGAACCAAGCAAAAGTCAAGCTGGTGGAGGGAGGAAAAAAAAAAAGGAAATGCAAAATATGATTGCATTAGCTTCGGGGCAGAATATCAATTGCCTTTGACTATAATTTAATAAGTCACTAATTAAGTTACTGTCCAACTTTTTGGAGCCTGCTTTGTCTGACTGACTCACCAGGGAGTTTGTCCCGTCCTCCATGGACTCTAAGCTGAGCTGTCGCCCTCCCTCCCCCTCGTGATGACAGCAGCAACAGAGATAAGAGGACTACGGGAGTCAGACTGGACTAGTTGTCATTTCCCAGAGCTGCATGCTGCAGGGCAGGCCACATCACACGACAGTTTACTCTGCGGTGGGACACATCCAGCCTAATGAGCCACAACCAGATGGAAACAGGTCATTAATACTGAGCTGATGTTTGAGTCTCAGGGCATAAGAACTGGTGTGAGATAGTTTATGGCTGGTGATGGGTGCATAATAAAGAACTACTTGTAGACTGGGTTCATGTGCTTTTTTTTTCTAAAATACAAATCCAGTAAACTGACAAACATTATAAACAATCAGCCGCTCAGGGGTAGTAACAGAGCAGGAGAAATGTTGTACTATTAAAATCCTCTACTCTGAGTTTATCTGTGCCTGTGTAGTTTAAGAAATTGTGGAAAGTAGGCTGTCAGAAGGACAGGTTTGGGGATGATGGGGAGAGACAAGAAGTTTCTTAAATGTGCCCTCTTTTTGGTCACCAAGCAGTTCTCACAACAAAATGTCCATATTAGATTCAGTTCATGTAGTCATTGGAGCAAATAGATTTGAACTCTGACCCTCTGATATGTGCCATTCACATGTGTGAAAGGTTTTCAGTTGTGTTGGTGAATGGTTTTCAGTTGTGTGTGTGAGTGTAATAATTTCAGTTGTTTGTGTCAGAGCATTTTAGTTGTGTGTGTGAAAGTATTTCAGTTGTGTGTGTGTGTGTGTGTGTGTGGTTTTCAGTTGTGTGTGTGTGTGTGTGTGAATGATATTGGTTTCATATGTGAATATGAGAGGTAATTCTGAATAATGTCTCACATGGCCCCTCATAGGTTCCGTCCGGCTGTGCCCTCAAGTGATGCCACCCATGCACATTGCATGTGTGCATGTTGGTACCGTCCGTATATTCCTGGCATAAAATAACAATGGCACCAGTTCTGTGCTCTCAGATACGTCCAGCCGTGCTCTGGTTGGATGTGGAAGGTGGCCTTTGGCGTCACATTTGTATGCTGAAAGTCCTGACAGAGTGGACATATTCGACAAGTTCGGAGTGTGAAAGGGCTGGGTAGTGATAATGAACATGTTTAATTTCCCTCTAGCCTAACTTTTTTTTTAAAATATTTGTTCATTATCAGTTCCCATAAATAACTGTAAAACATTGTAGTGATGAGCTGTGATTGTGTCCATTTTCCAAGTGAGTATTGTACATTATCTGTTTGTAGAATGGCACTTGCTGAAAAAAAAAGAGCCCTGCTTATGTATTTATTTATTTATTTATTTATTTACAGCTGCCTGGAGCAGGTGTGTATTATTGAGGAGAGAGCAACACAGACAGGAGCTGTGCTTCAAGTGGTTTCTGTAGCGGCACCTGATGCCCTCTGAGAGGGGAGTGTTTCCTGCAGCGCATTCTTAGTCCTTTGCAGAGGGGAGTGATGTACACTGCCAAAAAAATCTACTTATTTAGTCTCACAATCCACCTCTAAGGCTTCCATCCATCCATCCATCCATCCATTTTCTATATCCACCTATCCTGCTGAGAGTTGCATCACAGCATGAACAAGTCATCAGCTTACCACAGGGCCTTTAAACACTTTAACAAGAGACTAAATCAGCATATAGAATTCTACGTACCTTGTAGACAAGTTTATCTGGAGTCTCTGTCCCTGCAGTTTGCCACCGACTTCCTTTGTGCAGAATTCTACTGAATCTGCATGACAACGATCCTCTTGGGCCAAAACAAAAAGGTAATGAAAAGTGTCATCCCCTACATGCTGAGTTAATTTAAGGTTTTGTATAGATGCTTTTGGCTATTCTGCTCCTCCCACACAAGGACATCAGTTTCCCCACAGGACAGCCTTCTGTGGCAGATCCAGTCTGGACTGTTCACCAACACAAAGTTTCCAAATCACCGTGGCAGAAAGCGCACTGCTTTGACTTGAAAGGGAGGGAAGGTGATTCAGTGGGTCATGACCAAATGCCCACCACCATCTCTTCCAGCTGGGCTGACGTCAAAGGAGTAGTATTAATAATGGCTGCTTACTCTGAGTCAGCGGATGTAGACTGTGGCTATAAGTCTGCTGTAGGGCCGCTATTTAGGCCAGCATTCAACAACAACAACAACCTCAGAGCTAACAACCTACACACTAAAAGTGGCAGGTTTTAACAAAGATTTGGATTTTGCACTAAGACATGCCAACTTTTCAGTTCTTTTGGACAACAAATGTACAACGAACAAAACAACTTTGCAATGCACCTCTAAAAGGCTCGACCCCATCTTGCATGACTCTCATGTCCTATATCGATCTGTTTTCTGACACAGCCAGTCAGAGTCAATTTGTCATATTTTCACGATGGCATTCTCTTGCCCTAGTGACACTGACTTCACCAATGTACTGATATATCAACATGTTTCTATCCCAAATTGTCACACATCACTGCTTTATCTATGTACTTTTGCGTCTACATATTACACTCAACCTGCGTCTGCTGTTGATGTTCAGGGATGCCAACCCCAGGACATCAACAGACCCACATGGTTAGGATCCCACAGCAAAAGCATGTGGTTTATTTTGGGCTCAAAAGCACATGGCAACCAACTCAGAGACTAAAAAAAACAACAAAAGCATATTGTTAGGTTTATGCAACAAAGGCACATGGCAACTGACACCGGAACATAAACAAAGCACATGGTTAGATTAAGGCAACAAAAGCACATGGTTAGGTTAAGGCAACAAAAGCAAATGGTTAGGTTTAGGCAACAAAGGCACGGGTGGTTAGGCTTGAAAAAAAATCATCATCCTTTGGTTCTACATTCGACCAGGAAGTGAACAGCAGGCTTCCAGGTAAAACTCAGAGATTTGTTGGACCCATTCACCACCCCTCCTGCCCACCCTATAGGGACCTTCCAGCTGCTTATATAACACAATTTCCAGCAGCATTTGAGCCTGATGCCATTCAGCAGGGCATCATACAGTTGCACCAGGGGCCGTCCAGTCAACTGGCCAAGTACCATAACGCTGCGAAAGGTCCCATCTTGTCCATATTACAAACTGACCCCGTCCAGTGGTCTATCATACTGCTGCAAAAGGTGGATTTTGGCGTCAGTGTCTGACAAAATCACTGACAAAGTGATGTTTCAGGTCTATTGGTGCAAAATGTAATTTTTTTACCAATTCAGACCAACCTGATCGGTACAACTTCACACAAGCTTCTGAGGTACTGTAATACATTCTGCCAGAGCCACACACAGCCAGCAAATGGTAGTTGATTTTAACAGGTCCATTTATCAAATTATGTTTGTCTTTTTAACACTGGAAGTTTGTAGACATGCAAACGTTCCACCAAAACATGTTCCTGCACATTTTGCAAGGGCACCGTTGGTGCTTCCTGCACCATCCAAGACAGTTGTGATTGGTCTAGAGAAATACAAACAACTCAGAGAACACCCCCATAGTAGAGTGCAAAAAAAAGTGTTTCTAGCACTGATACAATACTGTGAAGATTTGTCTGACTATGCAAGACTAATGGCTGCTAGACACATTCAATTTAAGGGTATTTCCTTCAAATTATACCAACTTAAACTATAGTCACTATCTTATTTCTATTATAATTAACTGTCACAATATATATTCAAATTATGTATTCTCACTAGATGCCTTTTCAGGGGTATATTTTTCTCTGAGCACATAAAGACACACTCTACTCTTATATGGGAGTTATTTTCTCACATTGCCTCTATACCTGTGCCCGACAAAGTAGTCAATTTCAGGAGAACAATGGCAAAAATCTCTTTTTCTTCTTTTAAGTTGACAAACAAGAAATCTACACAGGCAGCCCAGATGACCAGATCATTATTTCATGAATGCAGTGTCAGCAGTGGCTACATCAATGTTTAAAATGAGCCATCACAGATGAAGTTAGAGGCAACAAAAACTTGTCCTTCGAACATCACAGCCATACAGTCGACTGTGCCTGCAGCTACGGACTGTGACTATCGCTGCTCTGCTGAGTTACAATTGCACCTCAGTTCTCCTCCCACTCTCTATGGTCATCTAGGCTGTGTTTTAATTCAGCCCAATTCATAGGATAGTAGTTCTCATCTTCACATTTTTTCTGTTTCAGTTGTCAGACAACTGAATGAAATATTTATTTAATTGCGGCTCTTAAACATCACATATTAACCAGCAGTCATTCCTAAGCTGCTGCACTGCAGTGATCAAATCATTTTATTATCATCGCAATGTTGTCTGACAAAATCAACATAAATCTGACTTAATGACAACAGCTCTGTGGTGCATTCAGATGTGATGACATTTTAAAATGATCAACTACAGAGCAAGTTAGATGCCTTCTTCTTAACTGTGACAAACAAAACCCGACCAACTAACGTACTAATTCAGTCATCACATATTGCCGCTTTGTCACTGCACTCTCTCTCTGCATGTTACACTATGGGTATCATTCTGTGTCTGTTCTTTATGTTCCAGGATGCCGCTACTAGGTCAACATAAGCACATGGTGGGATTACACTGCACATGGTTATGTTTAGGTGACAAAAGCACATGGCAGCCAATTCCAGGATGTCTCTAAATGCACATGCTGGCAGGGATGGTCAGGAAAGTCCAGGGTTTGTTGGACCCATCCACCACTCCTCCTGCTCGTCCTATAGGGATTTTTGTGCTCCTTATATCATGTCATTACCAGCAGTGTTTTAACATGATGCCATCCATTGTATCAGTTTTTACCTCTGCTATGAAAGTTTTCATCCTTGCTCCTGTTTGTAAGATTGTTTAACAGGATGTTTGAAGAACATGTTGGGAACAGCTGGTCACTGGCCAAGGAAATGTGAGTGTGGAGATTTGAAACAGAACATTTTTTTTTTAAATTGTGCTAACTCATGAACTACTACACTTTGCTTTGATCAAACATGCATCCCACAAATATCTGCCACGTGTGTGGTTTAATCCATTCTGGGTGCAAGTTAACCCTTTAAAACCTGCAGCAACTTGACTTTTCTTGAGCTGTTTTTAGAAGCCTTTTACAATTAATCAAACTCTGAACTTTGTGCAAATGGTTTGATTTCTTTTTTTAAAACATGGGGAAAAGGCAATGAGCAGTTTGTTTAGAAAAGTGCAACACATTGCAAGAATTTAGTAGATTTAGAAATGTATTTATTTTTTTTAAAGCTAGGGAAAAAATCTCATGGAAAAAAGAATAAAAGCAAAGTTAAAACTGTATTTCTTATTATTGTAACTACATATTTAAATTCCTTCATTACATTATACTTTTAAGCACTTTTCCATATCTTTTTGGCCATGGTTTTGTGGTTTTTAAAAACTATTTTTCAGGTAATTTTCTTGTACGTTTTGCTTGTTTCTTGTCAATTTGTGGGTCATTTTTTCTTTCGCTGCTCATTGCCTTCTTCCCATTTCTTTGAAGATATCCAGAAAATTTGCTCAGGTTTCAAAGGATAAAACATTTCCAATCATCTTCTTGCTTTACTTTAAGCACAAGGCTCTGGAATACACAAAAATTTCTTGTTAACATGTAGTGTTTGTTATTTCCGACATCTCCAATGGATTCCACAAAAAAGGCCCACAAACAAAGCATTTGACAGAGCAGCCTCTGCCCCGGAGTGGGTTTTAGTATACATGTATTCATGTTGCTGTGTCCTTCCTCTGTGTTTCATAATAAAAGCCCCATTCTGGATCAGTGGATTCATGCATGAAAAGTTTTATCTTTGTTCATAGGGGCCTGTTTAATCCTCCCACAAAGTTGGAGGATACTTTCCGTAACCTTGGAATTGAATAAATTGACAGGGATGTGTAAATTCAGCTTTTTGCAGATTGTCAAATTAAAGTTTTCATGTAAAGAAAGAGAGAAAGAGAGTAAAAAAAAAAACAAGAGCAGCATGATTCGACACTCTGGCTCAAATTTTGGCGGTGGCGGTTCTTCCCAGTCACAGCAGGGATGCAAAACAAATCATATCCACTGGCAGTTGTCCTTGAATCCCAGTTTGGAAGCATCGCTGGTGCCCAGTCCTGCTCGTAAACAGCATAATCTGTGGAAGCAAACAGTCTGCTGCTTAACATGCGCGGCACCGTTCCCTGATCTGGCAGCCACACGTGGACAATGTGAATGACCTCTGATCATAAAACAGGCTGCCTCTGTAAGACAACGCCTTGAGATGCCGCGTTATCACCTGGACTCTCGCCATCTAACAAGACCTTTTAATAGAGATTGGTTTATCTATTTATGAGGATTTATTGGAAGGAAAGATATTTCCGGCAGGCTTGATAAGAAGCCTTAAGGGAGGTGCAGGGGGCTACTGCGTGTGTGTTCTTGTCACCCAAAGACTTAAATGTATGTGAGGGACTGTTTGCCTGAACGTGAAAAGCATCTTTTAGATGCAGTTTTCAAGGACATTCACACAGGAGGCTCTGAAAGTGCACTCCCAAACACCCATACAAATGAGAGCTATACACACACACACACTCGTACAACAGTTCTACTACTGTTCTGAGAACCTTCAGTACATGTTGAATAACCCCAATTCTTACCTTAAACCCAGTATCTTTCTCTTAAATTAACTGATACCCTTGACAAAGACTACAATTGATCCCAGTTCCTATTTTAAAGGCTTAGTTCACGTGGTTACACATTTTCTTATTTACCTAAAAGTGTTGTTGATTTATGCAGATAGTCAGAGATGTTGAAAGGAAAACTGCTTGTCACTGCACAATGCAACTACTTGAAAATCAACCAAATTGTGGTGGGGAGTGGCAGAAGGGATTTGATAGAACACAAGTTATATTTCAGTCTACTAATTCTGTGTGGCACTTAATTGGGACTTTATCATCCTGTTAAATGGTCATTATCCGTGGTTGTAAACCTCATAGATATGGGTCAGTAGGGGCCTGCTGCACCTACTTGTGCTTTCAGGAGGCCACCCAGCTAGCAAGGAATGTTCCCACAACATTGGCTAACGTTACTTACAAGTTGCAATAGTATTTTAAAGAAAAGATTTTAAAATAATGGTTAAATAATGTTTAAGAATAACGTTTTAAGAATGTTTATCATTTCAAATAATGCCCCTATAAGGTTTAGTGCTGACTAAAACATATTGTTATCACTGCAACATTCTGAGGATGTTTTGGTGATGTTGAGAGATGACAGATCATAGGATGTTATTTTATAAAATGTTTAGCAATGTTACATGAGCACAAAGGAGGAACATTTTTAAAGCAACATTCAGAACATGTATTTGAGGCCTGAGAATACAGACCATTTTAATGAAAATGTAATGTAATGTGATATGTTAAAACAAAAGAAAACCCTATTTTTAAGAAGAACGTTCTGGTAACTAAAAGAAAACTTGCCACTGTAAACATTACTAAAACATTGCATTTATTGCTTTGTACCATTGTCAGATTGCTTTTAGTACCAAAAAAAAATATTAGCTGGGTAATTAGCCCATTCAAAGGCCATTACCAGTTTGTAACCTAGTCTCCTGGGTGAAGTCCTGTGTTTGCACTCTCATGGCCTAATAATGGCTTTCTTAACCTGATAGTAGGTATGGCAGCACCCCTACTAACCCATATAATGGTTTTCATCACTGATAACAGCCATTTAATGGTCTGATATCTCTATGCTGCCACTTCAGCCATATTTCACAAAAGTAAAAGAAAAACAAACTGCAATTGTGGCTTAGAATACAATGACTGGATTGCATCTATAACATACCACTGACAACTAAAATATGCTAGTGATTTTAAAGGAGAAAGTGTTAATTGTCTTGATGGAAAGAAAACAGAAAAAAATCATGCCAGGTATTATGTAGGACAATCCTTTTATAAAACATATAGTTGTTTTTTATTCAAAGGGTTAATCACCTTTAAACTGTCATTTAAAGTTTTTCATCTGCATTGCTGACATGTATCCTGCCAATATAATTTAGTGAACAGCTCAAAAAAGTGTTTGTGTACTCTGTAACTTCAGATTTCAAGATATCCATCTCAAAAAATTTGGCTTGCATAACATGACTTTCTTTAGAAGAAAGCCATTTCAGCTGTTTGTGAAAGTTGGATGGCTGAAGTGACTCTTGACTGTGTTATGTCATGCTCCATTATCGGTATATTGTGTAAAAGAATGAAAGAGAGAATTATATTCTGCACAGTTCCATTTGTGGACTATGTTGCTAATGATATCTGACCAAATTTCTGAAGAGCTGCGCCTTCTCTGACAATGTGAGCATCAGTGAGCTAAATGAGAGCGGGTTGCATATGCAAAAAAAAAAAATGTTATCCACACACACAAACACACACACACACACACACACACACACTAACACAGTTCTTCCAAAGTGTGAAGAGTGTGAGTGCTGACACTGAAAACTGATAATCAGCATTGTTCAGCAGTATGCGATACAATAGCAACATTAAGCATATATACCTGGCAGGCAGAAATGTGCTAAAAATGTTCTGTTTGACACTATGATGTCTTTTTAATTGTGCCTTAGAGGAAACGAATGAAACTTCCTCCCCTACCACACAATAAAGCTGTCTAATATATTCTTTATCAAAGCTGTTAATACAGTGGGTACTGTGAAGAGCTCTGGGGTTACAGTTGTAGAATGGAAATGTTTTTGTAATCTCTCCTACATTTCATTCTGTCGACTTTTGCCTGGACAACTTCTGCATCAGCACATTCCGCCACATACACTCACAGCAGACAGGAAATCTGTACTTCCTTTGTTCAAATGTTCAAGCTTTTATTACCTTGAGGGATGAAATGAAAACCAATTACATCAAGGTATTTTCAAAATTAAAGTCATGTTAAAAAAAAGTGAAACTCATTTTGAACACAAACTGGAATAAGTGTGGGAAGCTTAAATATCTCAGCAACAAAAATGAGCTCACTGGGTGTATTTGAATTTAAGGTTCACTAATCACATTCTGAAGCATGACCAAAGCTAATTTGCTTTCAACATCACCTTAAGTGAAGTTCTTGAAATTAGACAAATTTAAACCAATGAAAGCGGAGAAAAGGTTATTATATCCGGTGTGTAAATTTTAATATGCAGATTTTATTATTTGTGCACATTCTTATCCTCCATGCTCATGCACAACCACAAAGTTTCATTTACATGTCATAAAATAGATCGTTAAGTCTTGACTAAATGGCTTAAATTGATTAATTTATAAAAACATACACTGACCCTTTGAAACCTAAGCAAATTAGTTTGATTATTTATTTATTTATTTTGCAAAAACAAGAAGGCAAGGGCCAACTAAACAGAAGATGGCCCAAAACATCAACAAGAAAAAAAAAGAAAGAGAAAAAGAAAATTACCTTAAAATAAGCAAAAAAAAAAAAGACGAGAAAAGTTTTTCACCTTTTACTCGTTACCTCTAACTAATTTCTTGCAATGTGTGTACCTTTTCTTGCCAAGTTGCTCACAGCTTTTTTTCTTCATGTTTTTGAAATAAATCAAACTGATTTGCACAAGTAACCAGGAGCACTGGACCTAGGTGCTCCCTGTAAGCCCACATGGCCCTGTAACCATTTACATGTAACTGTAAGAGAAGAACAAACAAGGCATAAACTGTCCTTTTAACAGCTAAAATGTCTGGGAATCCAGCAGGTCAGGAGACAAAAACATTTTAAGAAAATTCTGTTGAAGTTTTAGACACAGTGGAAGCGAAATTGAAGATCATTTCTGGAAGTCTCAGATGAGACTTGTAAATAAAGCAACAACTCCTCCAACATGTATGACCACATAAATCAATGGTTCCTATCCTACAACCCACAGAAGTGTTTCATAAAACAGCACCCTAATGGTGTTATACTTAAATGACATAATAGATCATATATGATCATTAATGGTTGCACTTTTTAATACTTGGTTAGGTTTTGAACAAACCCCAAAAGAGATCAGGGTTTGACTTATAATAATTATGTTGGTTAAAAAGTGATGTAAGGTGACCTATCTCACCTGACATAAGACACATACGTCCCATGATATATGACATGTCACATGATATTTTACATTAAATAGATAAAATAACTCAACATTCACTCTTGGTTTTACATGGGACACAAACAGCAGTCTACTGGATGAAAGCTCTGTGTTTGTTTGATCCAACCACATCACCTGACTTCTTCACTATGCAGACTTTGTCACTCTTTGTACTATGTCACCTGACTTTCTCCTTCATTCCTATTTTAATGGAATTCACCACTTTACAAACCCAGCTGACCACCAACTTTGCTGGTGTTGATATTTGGTTGAATTTACGTTATGACATCAGTTGATTCCAATTTAGGACGTCTAATTCCAACTTCAATTTGATGTACTATCAACAGATGATGTTGACATTTTATTCTTTCTCAATTTTTTTATTCTATCTTGATTGTGTTTAATTCTGTAATTAGTGCCAATATTTCTGTGTTTACTACTCATATTTTTTTTAATTGTATTTACTGTGATTGGTATTGGTTATTACTGTGATTTTTGTTTTGTAATTGTTTCTCTTTTGTATCTGCTCTTAACATGGCACTATTGGTTGCCTGTTATGTTGCTTCTGCAAGTAACTCCTCTTGTTTTTGCTTTGCCTTGTTTGTCAAAGCACTTTGTACACTCTGTTTTAAGGTGCTACATGAATTAAGGTCCTTGGCTCTTAAAACATTCTGAGCCTGGTACAATGCACCAAAGCAATGTTTAAGTAACATTATTAGTGGCAACTTTTCTAGAATGTTCTGCAATGTTCTCCAGTCCTCAATAACATGTTGTGATTGTTGCTTTGTTCTTCCTTTGTTCTTGTGTAACATTGTGGCAACATTTTCTAAAAGAACATTCTATGATCTGACACCTCTCAACATCACCAAAACATGCTCAGAATGTTGCTGTAATAACTATATATTATTGCAAGTTGTAGGTAACGTTAGCGAGTGTTGTGGGAACATTCCTTACTATCTAGGATAGTGATTATTTAAAAAGATAAAAAACAATAAAAACAAAAACAAAAAAAACAAAACCCTGAATGCTGACACACATCTATTTTGATAGAATCCTGGTGTGATTCAACACACTTTTACTATCCCTTTACCAGGTACTCTAAGGGAGGTGATAGTGCACCTGAAATTTTAAAACTTTAGCTTTGATTATTTTACTTTTGTTTTTTTTATTTAAATCTACTGGATCTCCGATCTGCTTAATATGCATTAAGTGACCAAATATTAATGCGGTCCTTATAGTTTTTAAGGATAGGACAAACCACCTCACTGTCAGTGTATGTAAGTGCAATGCTAATACGTCAAAGCAGACCATATTTGCCATTTTGCACACAAATTAAAATTGGTGTCTGAGTGTTGCCTCGGACATGCTCTGATAGCCTCAATCGCCTGCAATCTTCATTTCCACACTCTAATTGATGTAATTGTCAATTAATCATGCTTTAATGCATTCACTTATGAATTTGATTACACCCCGTGTTAAATGCTATTCACCTAAGCTTGTTTAAAAAATCGTCTAAGTGACAGCAGTATTAATAAGATACTGCCATCCATTTTTCTTTAGACACTTTGTTTGCTTGCATGGTTCATTACATTGGCCTTTTTTGTTTTTTAGTGGACAAATGCCATCATAATTTCCATCAAAAGTTCTGCTTTTATACCATACTGTGACAACATGTTCTTAAAATACAAGTTAAAAAAGAAATCAATGTTGCCGAGTCAAGTCATGTCATAAAAGATCACTGATAAAAAGTAGGACTTAACATGGCCAAGAAGTTGACAGCGATCTTGAAGATATTATTGTTGAGAGGCTTAGGTAAGGACAGAGATATAAAAAGATTGTGAAGAGCTTTCACAGAAATATTGCGGTGATGGAACCTTCAGGCCACCGTGCTGAGATGGATGACCGTGAAAGAAGCTCATCAGGAAGCTGCTCCGAGGTCAGCAGTAACCTGAAAACAACTGCAGGCCTGGGTGGCACTGAGTGGACGCTACATACATACAATAACACTTTAAGTATTGTTCCTTGCTTTAGCTTTGCAGTCCATCTTCACTGCTTTAAACATCCATACATATGCCTTAAAATACACTTGAATTATTTCAATCAGGAAGACTGTCTTATTCTATTTATTTACATTCTCTCTCTTTTTTGTCTTTTGCCATTTCCAACCTTTCTCCGCTGCTGTCAGCTGTCTTTTCATTATCAGTTGTGCCTTAGGATGGTCACAATAAATAGCAAGTCTTAAATGTGAAGTTTTATCACACAACACAATGCCAAAGATGTCAATTTTGAGTGAGCATGCCATCGGCATGCTGACCACAAAACCATCCACCAGAGCTGCTGCCCATGAATTTAATGTTCAATGTCTCCAATATAGTGTTTTAGAGACAATGTGTATTTTTGGGACAAATCAAAAGTTATCATCACCCTGGTTTCCTTGACAAAAAACTAATAATTTTTCCATTGAATTTTGGATTACACATTACACATGTTCAGCAAGATAACCTTCACAAATAAACAGCACTTTTAGGATTTTTTAAGCACAAATATAGTTGCCAGAGTACAAAGCTAATGTTAGGCTATAAATGAAGTACACTACAGTTGAATGACTTCAGCGTTGCCACCGTTTGCCATGATGACATTCATAGTCTCTTTAAAGGACTTTTTGGCAACCACCTTTTAATAGCGTAATAGCTTTAAAATTTACATTTGAATATAATGTAAGAATCCTTACTTTAGACATCTAAAGAAAAAAAGAAAAAATAAATTTAAAAAATAACTTACTGACTTCAGGACAAGGGAACATAAAGTGCCATAATGCTGACAATTTTTTTTTATTTTGGGACTCATTCAGGCAGCTCTTTATACTGTTTCTTTGAATTTGGCAGTACATCCAATCATCCTCACAACCACATGACTGCAAGATCATCAAAGACTAACCACATAGACAGCTGATGCAACAGTAAATTTGCAAAACCAAAGAATCTCTTCCGAAACTGTCAGAAATGGTCTCAGTTGCCCGAAAATTGGGAGAAAATATCAGAGGAATTTGCGATTATGTTGCTGCATGAGGCCTATTGTGTAATGTGATCAAACTGCATGAATTTAGAGTGGCCTTTTTTTGGGAGCATCCCGAAGCACACCTGTGTAATAATGATGCTGTTTAATTAGCATATTGATCTGCTGCACCTGTCAGGTGAATGGATAAGAAATTTTATTGGGTGCAAATTGGTTTAAGCAAATTTGTGAATGAAATCTAACAACTAAGCCTTGAATGTGCATAAAAATGTTTAAAATCTTTTAGTTCATCTCATGAAATATGAGAGTAAAAAGAAAAGCGCTCCTTTAACAAATCTTTCTGTGATATGAAACAACTTTCCCTTTACACTTTGTTCCTTTGAGAAGCAAATTATTATAATCACAGTTGTGCTAATCACTGTAATGAGGTACAGTACCAATAATGCACTCCTAGCTGTCGATCATAAACAGCACTCATCATTCAGTCTCCTGCCCACGACTGCAGTATAGTCTTACTATGATTTAAGTGATAAGTCAGATTTACATGAGAAAAAAAGCATAATGTCATGGGTTTCATCTCAGGCCTTGCGGTAATAAAAAAAAAAAAAAAAAAGAAAAAGATCTGAAATGTTGAAATAGTGTGTAGACTCTGGATACCCATTCCTTAACAGCCTCGAGCTCTGCCAGCTCCATAATCCAGCATGCGTGAAAGCTTTGGATCATCAATTTTCTCTCACTTTAGCTCGAAATGTGTTGATAAATAATTTAGCCGAGAGAAAATGATAAATAATATAGGAGTCAAAATATTATAGCATTTATTACAGTGTCCGGCAGAAGCCACGCTCTGTGGCCTTTCCCACCTCCTCGGCTGCATTTCATACGTACAGTAACTTGTCTTGTGCAGCAGCTCACCTCCAGGCAAAGCATCTGCAGTCTGTTCTGCAAAGTCAGTCCTTCTAACTCCATCATGGGGGTGTCTCTCCTTCAGCCGCCACAGCAGACAATGAACAGCCCCACCTCCCCTGTAAGACTTTCCAATTAAATCTCTTCCATTTGTCGACTTGGAGATGCCACCTTTAAGTGAATTATGGTGGAGAATGGAGACGGATAAGAGGGGAGGGTTATGAGGGGCAAGGAAGCTTCTGTGTGCCATGTGTGAACTTAAGATAATGTATCCTCTCAGCTCTGAAAGGAGCAGGATTGATAGATGGATAGAGGGAGAAACAACAGAGGAGATAGACAGAGAGAAAGGAGAAAGGGAGGGAGAGTGATGCATGACCCCCAATTTCTCAAGGCTTTGTAATAAAAGGCTGCTGTGTGGTGTTCTCTGTCTCTGTCACATTAAAAGTAAATAAGACTAATAGCAAGATGCTGTTCAGGCTGGAACGCCCCAAAGTGAAACGTGTGTGTTTGTGTTGCAGGCGTGTGTATATTTCACCTGTCAAAAACAGTGTCTGGTTATATTGTCGTTCAACGCCTCCTGCCCAAACAGCGCCAGCCTCATTATGCATTCATGTGCTGGCAGGATTATGAACCACTCAAACGTCCTCCCTGGGATGGGCACTGAAGTCTGGGACATTTAGGATTTTAGGGGGAAATGGCCAAACTGTGACGCAGTTCCATCAGCTTGGACTGTTGATGGTGGAAACTTTTCAAATCACATTTATCAAAAGTCATCAACATCACTCTGAGGAAGAAGAAGAAATCTACCACACAATATCACCAGTTTTTGTTGTTGGTATGTTAATGGTTTTCTAATGCCAGACGTCTTGGGGTAGTGGAAACAAGGACAGCATGACATTGAAAATCCTGACACTGCATCATTTCTCAAACATAGATGTATAGATATAGACTGGAAACACAGCCTGTGCTCATTCCCAGGTCATGAAATGTTTTTGTTATGCCCCTTGTTGGTGATATTACAGCCCGTTATTATTCCATAGTTGTCAATATTGCCATGTCACTGATTTCGGACACTTTTGGCATCCATATGATACGGCACCAGACAACATCAGGTGAGAATGCAGCTGGGCAGAACTAGTTGGGGTGTTATTATATGCCGGCGGACACCTGGACAGCATCTGTTGTGTCAGCTGGATAAGCGGCAAGATGGCTTCAGGTTGAAATGCTGCCAGTAACGACTTAATATAATGAATGCAAAGGTGCCTATAGGTGGGGCAGGAGGGGCAGTGGACGGATCAAGCAAACCTGGGATTTTCATGCGGGAGTCCAGTGTTCGCTTCCTGTGTGTTGAAATGCGCTTCTTGTATTTTTCCACCATGTGCTTGTAATGCAATGTAATGAGCAGACGCCAGAGAATACCTAGATTGTAATATGTAGACACAGAACTCCAAAGTCAAGTGGCAATGTGAGACGACTTGGGATAAGAATGTGTGTAACAGTGATGCAAAGGGCAACCTTTAGCCTATCTATGTGATGCACAGCTGTAACACATTATATCATGTGATTAATGTTATGAAACCATCACGGGGAGGTTGAGGCAACAAAGCCATTTAGGATGCAATATGTATCATATGGTTGTGACAGGTTCTATTCAGTTATGTTCTCAAGTGACTCCATCCAACGCCATTGCACACAGGTGCGAAAGATGGCTTCTGGCATTGGGATCTTACACCAAAAGCACTGTCAAAGCAGAGATATTTGACAACTTTCAAATGAGAATGGGCTGGATCAGAAGCGCCTCGATAGCAGTGTCTATCCTGTCTATAGCACCCTTCATTGTACTCATTACTCCTCATTAGTTCCAGCACACTGTTTAACAATGCTTTAAAATAGCTTTAAAATAGCTTAACAATAGCTTGACAATGGCACTAGTCCTAATGTGGTGCTGATTGGCTAAGCAACCCCTCTAGCAACAATTGTTTGTTTTTTTTTGTTTTAACCAAGAAATGACTGACTCATGTCACAATGTCAACTTGAACTTGGCAGAGTGGGTGGATTACAAGGTCTAGACTCAGCCGAGCATTTCAGAGTTCATTTCAGGTAAGCAACATTATTTAGTTAATCAGATTGACAGCACTTTTATGGTTGTGCTTGTTTTAACCCAGGTCTTTCCTTTGAGCTTCACTTTGTGATTGAGGTCGGGCTGAGTGGCAGTGTAATCATCCTGCAACATATGAAAATGCTGGAGCTAATTGGACTCATGGGACTCGAGCAAGTGGGCTGATTTGGAAGGTGGGTTAGAATGAGTTGTTAGTATAGTTTGGTTTTTTTTTATTCTTTTGTTTCCCTTGTCATTGGCAGTTGAGTCCTTTGTTTGAGATTTGAATGCTGGGGTTTTGCTGAATTTAATTAAGAAGGGTTTTGACAGTGGCAGTTTGCTGACTGTGGGCAGGTGGACAAAACCTGAGTTTAGCAATATTGTTCGTGCATTCACTACTTTTTTGTATCAAAGTTTGGTTGCCTGTGCAGTTTCATTCCACCAGTGTACTTTGAAAAGTGAAAGAACTGTATGATGCTGTGTCCTTACCCTGAATCACTGTGAGATGATCAAGTACAGCTCTGCATAGCTCAAGTTGTAGAAAAGTGTGATGTGACCATCAATGGTATCACACAGTTCATGCAGAGAGAAGGCAGGAAGTAGGGTGTCTGCATTTTCCTGAGCTGTTTTATCCATGCCTGTGCTCTGTGGTGATATACAATAGTTGTCTGCGTCTGTGTCAAGCCAAGGTGCTCCCATAAAGAAGTCTCTTCTTGTACTTCCTTTTTTGCTGGCTTTTGCCCTTGTAAAAAGTGATGTCAAGTATTGTCCAGACTTAAATGCTGGCACTCCTTGGTCCGTTTGTCGATTGACATTTATGAGCATGGTGCCTCTCTGGCTACGTTGCAGTCATCCTTCCTAGCATTCTGCACAATGGAGGCAAGGGCAGAAACAACTTCTTAAATTGAGTGTCAGCAGCATGTGGCAATAACTTTTTCAATTGGATTCAGGCATGCTAGACAAGCATATCTTTCACAATACTTGTCTGTACAACATTTCTTATTCTGTTGGGATATGTGGTACTTTGTGTTCTTGATGTGCAAGCTGATGATTCAGTTTGGGGCAAGAATCATGTGGTGTTTTGTAGCCAGAATTAAACTGCTGTAGAAGCAATGTTTATGTTGCACGAGGTGGTATGGTGCTGGTCATATTAAGACAGGCTATTCTCATGAATTGTTTTGTACGTGTTCCTACGAAGAGATATCCATCAAAATCCATACTTATGTCATGTAATGATAAGCCAGTTATTTTGTGCATAGCTCATGTATTTTGGAATGCTGCCAGCACGTTATCAATGCGCTGACGGTAGTAAAAAAGTAAGAGGTCCTATGCGGTCCAGGTTTGGGCATTGGATGGGTCAAAAACACAGGACTGTCCTCTGGGACTAACCATGGAGAACAGTGTTTGGAATCATGTGAACTTTTAGTCGAGTTTAAATGATTTTAAGGTACATCCTCACCCAGCCTGTTCTCATTCTGAAATCATCAAATACAACTACATTGTCAGTGATTTTGGCATGAAGTACTAACACACAAAAACTGGCAAAACCTGTTGCAGCAGAATGATTAAGGGACAGAAAGGACGGTTTTGGGAGGTGGGAGGGTCAGTGCAGTGGTGAAACTAACCCATGACTTTCACCTCAGAGGCCAGTTTTAGCTTCCCGTAAGGATGTAGAGCCAAACAATGATGATTTGTCCTAAACCTAATCATGTGCTTCTGTTGTCTAAACTTAACCACCGGACCTTTCTAGCCTAATCCTAAACATGTGCTTTTGTTGACATCCCGGCATTGGTTGCACCATCTCGGGGTGTCAACAGCAGACACAGGATGATACCTTGAGTGTAATATTTAGACACAGAAGTCCATTGATAAAGTGGCAATACATGAAAACTTATGAGAATGTGTTGCCTCATCATATTTTTTTTTCTTAACCTAACCACAGTGACCTGCTTTAACCTAAATACGCCTAACCTCATGTTTTGCTTAAACCTAACCTCTGTTACTTCATGCTTATTTCATATTAAGAACATTCATAGGGTGCTAATTTGTAGTATATGACACAAATGGTTGGGTGAGGATACACTGATTTGGTATTTACACTGATTTACACTGATTGATTGATTTCACTGATTTTGGTAAGTGTACACTCACAAAAACTGAGATTAGGAACCCTTCTGATAACAGTTACGAAGTTGGCAGGACATTAAAAGTTACACAGAGTTGACACATTCCATCAGCTTGATGCTTAAATCTCTGCTATTTGGTGTGTAAAAGATTTAAACACAACCAGCAGCGCCGGAGGAGCAGATTCCAAGCTTCCACAACCATGTTCACAGGGATGATTTAAATTTAATGTAATCATGCCTTGTCCTATGCTAATCCAGGCCCATAGGAAGTGGCTCGGACCAAGCCTTGCACATAGGAATGTCCTGTTTATGTCCACACTCCGTGTTCAAAGTGGCAGCTAACATGACATAAGGATGAACTCGAAACTTTGACCTCAGGCAGTTTTGTTCAGCTCCTAAGCCTGGTTTTCATGCTAATGGTCAGCTCAACATTTCCCATGGCTCTAATCTTTGTCTGCGTTCAAACCTGACAGATAGGCTGTGTGTATGTGTGTGCGTGTGTGAAAGAGAGAGAGAGAGAGAGAGAAGCTGCCACTAACGAGTTCCCTCCTGAGCGGTATGTTTTATTTAACAAACAGCCAGACCACAGTTCCAGTTGACACCAACAGCCATAAACAACCATGAAGTGAAACTGCAAGGCTCAGCCAGAGCTACATTAAACATGAGTAGCGCTACATAGATGTAAGGCAAAGAACTAATTTACAGCAGCTTTGTCTGCAATATACAGTAGATACAGCATCTGTTCTTTTAGCAGCTCGCCTCCTTCTGCATGGATTAGAGTTAAAAGCATTACAGTAAAGGTCCTTGGACGAATAGACCGTATAAGGGCAGACTAGAATATTATTTTTTGGTGCAGCTGCACTGGCCATCTGGAATAGCGGTGCAGTGTTCCCTGAGGACCGGTCAAGCTGTAAGCAGCGAGTCCAGAGACATCGATACTGAAACCAGGCCTGTAGCTCACATTCTCTCCCTCGACTAACAGTGGGAGTTGAGCTATTGCTGGACGACAGGGGCTAGATGTCAGAAAGGTCAAAATTTAGGACAAAACAAAATACTGCAGCACAGTACATTACAATAGTATCTCCTAAAAAAACCTAAAAAAAAAAAACTTGCATAAAATTTTGGCTGGTGATGAGGGGCAAGAAGTGTAAGGTGTAGTTTGGATTTTTTGTGGGGTTGTAGTAGGTCCATAGTTAGTGTATTGGATACACTAGATGTATGTCAGCACACCTCCATTAAAGGTAAGCAATGTATAGATGTGGAGGGCGTCACCTAAAATGTTTAAAGCAATAAAAGGGAAACTCAAAACAGCTCAAGTTCTCTATTATTGCTTTTGTCAAAGCTACCAGACTCCATTGAGAAAAACAGTAATTTTAGCTCGCTGAACATGGGAGCTGCTGGTCTATTGCTGCCTTAATCACTTAGTATGTTTGTGTTATTGTGTAACTTCAGGTCAACCATTTTAAATGCCAAAGTCACACAATAGCTCAAGCAAAAACCTGATAGAGGCAGTGACCAGCAACAGTAATGTTAAATCCAGCCCGTTTTGGTCCCTAAAGTTTTATATGCTGCTGCTTTGTCAATGATTTTGGCATGAGATGCAGGCCAAAAGCCACCTTACGCGATATAATGATACGTTGCTAGGCTGTATCAATTTATAATGACGCCAGACCATCAGGCCATCATATGCCACCAGTGGGGTTGATGACAGTTGCTGCAGCTTTATGATACATGGACAGGCGGGATCAGTTGCTAACACAACCAGATGGAGCCTGTTCTGGCCTCAGGTTGAAACCTGCTGGTGACAATGTAATAAAAGGAGTTGGCAGGAGTGAGGGTGGATGGGTCCAACAAACCCTGGGCTTTTAACTGGGAGCCTGTTGTTCACTAATATGAATGTCAAGAAAAACCATGATGTTATTATCATAAGCTAATAATCCATGCCTTTGTAGCCTATTCTTGAACCTGTGCTTTTGATGACATCCTGGTATTGGTTGCCATGTGTCTTTGTTGCCTAATCCTAATCAAATGCTTTTGTTGACTTCCCGTTATTAGTGTCCATGTGCTTTTGCTGCATAATCCTGACCATGTGCTTTTGTTGACATCCCAGCGTTGGTTGCGGCACCCCGAATGTAGATGCAGGAGGATACCTAGTACATAATATGTGGATGCAAAATCTACTGAAAAAAATTACAATATGTCATTAGATGTGATGAGAATGTGTTGGTGAAATCACTGTCATTTTCAATGAAGTCTGGCACTGAAGAAAGTGATAGAACAGTCTTATTTTCCCATCAGAAATCCCACTTTGGTGGTGTTGAAAATATTTCAGTATAGATGTATTTTGGTGGCTTATGCACTCCAGGAATTGAATGATGCCATCCTATCAGCAGCAACATGCCCAAGCAACCAGATGGAATCTTCATAGTAGCTGCTGTTTTTAATCAACTCATCCGTCAACTTCAAAGATGTAGCAGGGTCAAGGATAAATTTAATGTAAAAATGTAATTTTCATTTTTCATTTTTAAAATTTGTTTAAAAACTGACTAATAATCTAACTTCTACCTTAAATATGTTTTGTTTCCGCCCCCTCCACAGCAGTGCATTGCAAAGTTTCAGTGTCAGTACTCCTGCCTGCCTCTCCAAACTGAGGATGTATTGACTGGCATCTACTGTATGTAATACACTGACAATGGATAAGTACCTCATACAATCCCACTTCAATAGATTTGAACTACCTTTTAAATTTTGTGGTGAAGCTGGCAGCTGCAGATGACCGAACCACTTAAAAGCAGTCAGTCTTTTGCTAAAAGGAAAACGGGGGTGGTGATTTCCACTTGATCCATGTGAACTGAACTTAACACTAAGTTTCCCGGTGTCTGCTGTCCTCTAACTGTTCAGTGTAGGCTGTCTTTTGAATGCTGTTTTATAATGTACAATTCCTCTCTGAATGCGTGCCTGTTTTGTTTGTTAGAGCATGCACAGTGTGAACGCTCTGGCAACGAGCAGTGTATCAGTCATTTCTGCAACTCTTAAAGTCTTTGATGTTGTTAGTTGAGTGGGCTTAAAGACCAACTTGTGTTACTTACGTAATTACCCGAGCTTTAAAAGTTCTTCTGAACAGTCAGACGTATGCATGCTTTTGATCTGCTCCATATGCACGGGCCCAGCAACAAAGGCCTTTCAGGAAAGATGTATTTTAAATATCCTAAATGACTTCTCACTGTGACACTGATGTGCTACAGAGCAATGAAAAAGTCATTATTAGCTATTTTATATATAAATATCTAGTCATCCTTTTAACGGTTTGTCTAGGTCAATCAGAGTAGCAGAGATAGCCTTCAACCCAATCACATCTTCCACTTCTGTGTTGTAAATCCTGAGGTGTTCTTAGGTCATAGGGGAAATGTTGTCCCTGTGGTTTGCTCTGAATTTGGCCTCGGGTCATCTCCCAGCTGGATGTGCCCAGAGTACCTCCTCAGGGAGGCATCCTCAGCAGAACAACCTCAAGTGTTTCTTTGTGGGTAAGGTCTTAATCCTGTCTGTAAGAGTGAGCAACATCAGAATAGAACTTATTTTGACACCAATCTTTTGCTGTGCCGCTTTTCAAGGACATGTTGCCAATACTCAACCAGTTCTGTGTCATGGCATCAAGGTCATAGGTTTTGTTTTAACATTGCCCCCTCAATGCACATATGACAGTTTGTTCTCACTCCGAGAGAAAACAATAAAATGAGATGAGATGAGATAAAATACGATAATCCAATCCTTTATTAGTCCCACAATGGGGAAGCTTGCATTGTTACAGCAGCAAAGGGATATCAAAGAAAGGTATGTACAAGATAATAAAGCAAAAAAGAACAATCTAAACAGTATGATCAAGACACAAAACTCAACGGTTAAAAAAAAAACAAATCCACAACAATTGCACATTGTTATAAATTGCACACTGTTATTAGTATTAGTCTTTAGGTAGGTGTACCTTATGAATTGGCAACTGAGTGTGCCATCTCAAGCTTAGATCCACTGCACTGCTGCTCTGCTCTGCAAGTCAAATCCACCTTAATATTTCACCTGAGGCATCGACCACTTATGGCAAATATACCTGATATTATTCATCTTGTTGCCTCATGGTGAGGTGAATTATTTTTTTGTTGAATTTACCAAGGCATTGTGCAGTTTGTAAAATAATTAAGTAACAACTGGTTGAGGAGTAGTTGGAGAGATGGTTCTTTTTCAGAACCCCTGAGGGATTTTGTTCCACAAGATATTCAAGCTTACAATCCATTCCGGTGCCCCCTGCTGCACCAGGTGGTTAGGATAATGAGCTATTAACATTTCATTTTCATTGCCTTGCTTTCATACAGTAAGAGGTGCGGTCACCGCATAGTGGTTAATATTTCAACAAAGCCCTCTGCGATGTATTTTTAGTCGTCTACAAGGCTCTTAACAAGTTGCAAGGGGAGAAAAGCACACTAGCATGAAAGTAGAAGGTTGAGTACCATCCACAGGGGGCAGGCAGTGGAAATGGCGGGAGAGAATGACATTGTAGACTTAGTAAGCGAATATGCACCAGACTGGGGCTCTCTGTTTTGCATAATGTACATTTCAAGGGGTGTTCATCAGCATCTGGTGGAGACTTGTGATGCAGAAGTATATGCACTGTTTCAATGAACGTGCCTGTGCATTTTAATGCTATCTTCTAAGTTAAGTGTTCTTCCGCACTGTTGGCTTAGTCTTAATGACGAGTCATAAGTATATTCGGTGCCGTTTACCACCAGGATTTTATGGCTGATAGCTGTGACATCAGAGATTTAGTGCAGATCTTCCTTGGGTTCGACACAACTGATTGATTTCTGACAATATGTCTTCCACAACTTGATTTTCAAAGTAAAGACAGGATGCTGTCAGCCCCTTATGAATGTGCCCGAGGAAAGCCACTGCATTTTACTAGAATTGCTCACATCACTTTCAAATGGTCCATTAGTTAAGACTGATCACCTTTATTAAGTTTCCTCAGGGAGAGAAACAGCAGAGAGGTGAGACAAGTGAGCGTCTGATTGGGAAAAATGTCCTCTGCATTCGTGAGCGAGAACTTTCACTTTAAGTGCTGCATGACAATATTCTCTTTGGCTACAGCTTTTGCATTCAAGACTATAGCTTAATTAAGGTGACATCAGTATTATCCTTGGACTCGGGAGAGGCTGGTTGTGCTCACTCAGTAATCTAATTGTTGGGTGACATTAGTTGCAAAACGTGAATAAATTTGCACTTAAAGCTACTTTGGACAGGAGTTGTAATTTGAGGCATGATGCAAAGAAAAGAAAACTTTATCTTTGCTTTCTAACTCAGAATGGACAAGTTGTACAAAGGTTCACAGGGTAAAGTAAGAGCTATTTTATCCAAATAGGCTCTGACTGCATGCTCTCATGTAATTAGATTGTGTTTTTATTTCCTGTTAAAAGTCTGGTAAAAATAGCTTTAATTGTGGATTCCAGTAAAATATGACATCGTTATTCCTGGTTTCCTTCCTCTGATTATTATTCTATTGGAAGCAACCTGCCATGACATCAGGCCGTATATAATGTAGGAATAACCACAAATAAATAAATAAAATATGCTTTTAGTGCTCACAGAAGTGCTGTCTGTCTTATATATATTTTTTCTAAAATAAGTTTGTCTGTGTCCTGTTTCATGTTTTATGTAATTGCCATTAATACCAGTTTTTTCAGCAAACACTTGTCAAGGCCACTCTAAAAATCCAGGCTTTTGTGCATTTGTCAGGGCAGTGCAGGCGGAGCTCTGAGTGAGTTCTTTTTTAGTTCCAAAGCTTTTTTTGACTTGCAGTACCTTGCACATGGAGGCACAAGAAGTAAAGTTAGAGGTGACAAAAGTCATAATTCTATCCACCATAGGTTCAAACCCAGAACCCTCTTGCTGTGAAGCAACAATGCTAACCACTGCACCACTATGCCACACATGTACGTAACATAAGATAACAGTGGCAGCTGGCATCAAGCAACAGGCATAACACAACACATTCTCATCCCAAATCACATATTGCAGCTTTGTCAGTGGACTTCTGCATCAAAATATCACATTTTAGGTATCTGGTATGACCATCTGCATCTGCATCTGTTGTTGGATGCTGGTCCCATGATGTCAGCAAAAGCACATGGTTGGATGATGCTGAATGTAGTTATATTTAGGCAACAACAGAACATGGCAGCCAGTGCCAGGACATCAGCAAACACACATGCTGGCATGGCACTTAGGCAACCAAGTCACAGATGGTTAGGTTTAGGCAAAAGAGGCACATGGTAAGGAGTAGACAAAAACCATAACATTCACACATGAAGCGAACACCAGACTTCCGCATCAAAGTCTGGGTTTGTTCAACCCCTCCACCTCATTAACAGTGTTTCAACCTGACGCTGTCCTGCCACGTTTTGTGTGAATGTGACAGGTTACGTCCGTCCGTGTTCTCAAGTAATGCAGCCCATGCGCATATCAGATAAACAAAGCAGTTGCCATTTACAGGTGCATAATAACACCACGGCCGGTTTTGTCTGGCCGCTTTCTCAGCTGATGCTGTTCAGTGGCGTTTCATGCAGATATGGAAGGTGCCTTTTGATGTTGAGCCCTTATTCCAAAAAGAACTGACAGAGCAATGCTATTTTACGTAACAAGAACAGGCTGTGTAACCACAATCACTGGGAACCTGCGAGACAAGAAAGCACAAGATGTACTTTCGCAGGAGTTTTTGTGCTGTACAGTACTTGAGAAAGTGTACTTGCCTTTCACAACTGGCAGTAGCTGCATTTTGCTGTTATACACCATGACATGTACAAATTACTATAAAACCATTTTGTTTTCATCTTTCTTTCTTTCACTGATTCTACTAACAATCCCGTGATTGCATTCTTGCTGACTGTGGGGGTGTTTCTGAAAAGCAGTGAGCATGTAAGCATGTATCAGAGCACGCCATCAAGGTGGCCCTCTGATAACACATCTCTGGGCCCCAAATTGCCTGTCTAGAAGTCAAGGAGATTAGATGGAAACAGGCCCTCCTGAATCTAGCAGTCATTACTCTCAAAATAGAAACAGTCCATAGAGTCCATGTTGGCAAACACACACATACACACACTCGTGTGCACACACACAGCTCTGAAAGTGTCGAACCTGTCTAACCAATCTATCAGGAGAGATTTTGGAGGTGATAATGTCTTGTTTTCTTTTTTTTATTTTCAATGTACTCCATATCACGCTCACCCTTTAAACCCTGTGTATTCTTTTAGTGCTTGTAGAACATGAAACAGGGACAATAAAGCGCAGTCATTCAAAACATTGCAGCTGAATTAGATCACTGTTGCACTCCGGAAATTTCAATATACCGTGTGTTCTGTATTCTGAAGCCGGACTGGTTAATTTTTCACCTCTGTGACTTCAAATGGCTGCAAGAGATCACTGTTTGAAAAATGTGAACTTTAATACCCGAGAATCCTGAAAGGTGATGTAAGTGCACTGCCATAGCCTTGGCAGCTGTGTGATTGCTTTATACCAAAGGATACCAAAGGGATGAGGGAGGGAAATGATTGAATGTTGGTTGATTGTGGTTTTCCCCGGGATGAAGAGCTGCCTCGCGGCCGGTGTTTAGGAAGCACTGCTGGATTCTGCTCTTCAGACTCAATTTGTCCTCTGTGGAGATTTTCCACCAGCGCCCAAACAGACACAAGAATTTCATTTGGTGCAAATAAGTTAAATCTACAGCCGTTCAATTAGTGCTTTCAGGGTGCTCTTATTTGTGAGTTGTGGGCTTATTAAGGCTGATGTTTGAGTCACTGAGGATAATTTTGTCCACAAATTTGGTTCACATAAAGCTTGAAAACAACAACTGGACAAATTAAAAATAAATACTAAAAAAAAATTAAAATACAAGGCAAAAATGACTGCTGTGAATTTTGTTTTTTAGAATGATTCCATTTCCAGTTGTGATCTTACTGGATATATGTAAGTGTATTGTTTATATAAGTAGGCTTATGGACATATTTATTCTCTGTGCAATGGTCATCCACAAACTAGTTCACTGATTACAACAATTTGGTCTGTTCAGCCTTCATCTAGTGATGAATCGGGAATACCTGATGAAGGTTGGACAAAGTAATGTCGTGGTTACATAAATATATAAGCAGTAAGCGTGTGTGGGTTCCATGTTTTCAAGATTGCACCTTCCTCCAATACACATGTCGCACATTTAGGTGTTAAGAGATTTTATTCTAGGTCTAAAAACTGTTAAAAAGCATCCAGGGCAGTGCACAACATTTGGGGGCAGGTGCTCAAGAGAAAAAAGGGCACTGCATATATTATTATTTATGTATAAATGATTAGGTTACAGCTATTTCAGTACTTAACAAAAGTTTTAGTGTCATTACTCTATGAGGGTGTTAAATGACAGTGATTTTAGAAAAAATGTAATGTACATGCAAAAAAAAAAAAACATTGGAAAAACTTCAATGAAAAATTCAAACTTTTTTTGTTTTTGCATTTCATTTGATTTAGGATATTTGATTTTTTATTAACTTTTGTTTAGAGGCCATTGCTGCTAGTCATTTAATCGTTTACTTGTTTTTATTGTTTTTGTGTACTGATTCACTTATGCAGCTGTATAATAAAATAAAAAAAAATCTACAAAATTATCAATTTACACAGGGACACCTAATGGTACCTAAATGGCTAAATGGAGCAAAAGATGATGTCTGTTGGATTAATTGTAAAGCCCTCTGAACCAAATATGCGCAATTTGATTTGGGTTTCACACAGCTGATTCAAACAGTCATCTTCCTGTGACTACTAAAACAATGCTGATATCATTAGAGAGCTGAGAATCTGCTCTTCTCACCAGTTTATCAAACTAAAATGGTGCTTCAAGGATTAGTGTGAATGAAAATAAAGGAACAAGTAGCAAATAGAAAATAGAAAAAGAAAAAGCAAAAAAAAAGGGCATTTGTCTAGTCAGAGGCCAAAGGGGCGAGTGCTTGATCACCATCTATGTGTGCCTGTGGCTGAAGACATTAATGAGCCACACTGCTGAATAGGGTGACATGTTCTTTCATTGGTGCTGAAAGCCACAGAAAAAGTAAGGAAGTCAGAAAATACTGGAGATGGACTCACACATTCTTGGTTTTGGCATTTCTGTGGGATTCGTTGGTAGTGTAAAAAATACAGTATGTCACCATTCAGATGTGGCACACCTGTACCTGCACATTCATTACAGTTATCTCGATGCGCTGCCTGCAAGATACTTTATCTCTGCAGCCCACACACAGGTGAAACAGCTTCTCTTATTAAAGGATAGGGTCACAATGAACAATGCACACATGCACATATGTGTATTTCAACAGTAAATGGTTGCTATAGGTGTTCCTGTCACCCACACGGGGTCATAAAGAGATCCCTTCCTAATGCAGCTCCAATGTAAGTGATGGAGGTCACAATCTACAGTCATCCCTCTGTGCAAAAATACATTTCACTGTTCAGCTGCGGTTAACACAAGGCTTCAGTAGTCAGAATCAGACAAAACAAGAAAAGTTTCTTTCCAAAGTTACAGTCTTTTTAGTGCAAAATGTCGTCTTTGTGGCAGTATCTCTGTGCTGCAGTTCAGCAAGGACACACTGTTTGGGAATACAAAAAGAGGGAGTTTTGTACTAAAAAGACTAAATTTGGAAGATATGCATTTGAACTCAGACTGCTGAAGCTTCGTATTAGCTTTAGCTCATCCGTAGAATACTTTCCTGGAAGAAAACAGAATGGTGGATTTTCTCCCCTATCGCCTACATTGGAGACATGCTCAAAAGTGTATTATATATGACAAAAATAACTTTTGTTAAAAAGTGCCTTTAATCATATGTAGTGTTAATTTTTCTATGTTTACAACCTGCTAAGTAGGCTGTAATTTAGGTATAAAATAATAGTTTTGTTAAAAAATGTAAGATACTGGAAAAGAACAAGAAAAAAAACAAACAATTATATGTTGTAGTGTTAAAAAAGTCAACTGTAAAATATTGTGAAAAAAACTAATACTGTATTTTCATCAAAATACATGATTTCTTCTTTGTTTGAGATGACTCGCTGTAATAAATACTTCTGCGCAGTAACTTGTGGTTTGTGACCTTTTGAGTTGTGGTCACTGCACTCCAAGCCCGTTCTCATTCCGAACTCGTAAAATGGTACTGCTTTGTCAGCGCTTTTGTGCGCAGCGCCAAAGGACACCTGCCTTATTCATGTAATATTCAGATGGTCAACATCAGTTGAGAATGCGGCCGGATGGAACCTATTATGTCAACATGATGCACTGCTAGATGGCAAAGATAAGAGCTTTGAGACGTCCTTCAAGATGCAGCATCAGGACAATATCTGGTTAAAGCGAGGAGCGATAAAATGACAAATAAGTCAACAGGGACACACCTATAGTATGTCGGTAATTTGTCAAAGTGACCTCTTGTGTCACGCCAATCTTTAACCGCTTTAATATCGTGTGTGACAAACTTTGTGTTCTGTGATGTCCCTTTCTCACCTGCAGCTTCCCAGGTGTGCTGTGTTGCCTAACAATGTGCATTGGTCATTAAGGTGCAGCTGGTCTGGGAAGGAGCTGCTTCAGAACTCCTGATCCAGCAGCAGAGGAGACAGGCTTCTGGTGTTGGGACTGCTGGTCTTGCTGCATCTCTGCTTGAGATTTTTATTGCCTTGTTTGCTTATCTTATGTGATTAAATCTCATCAATTTGATTCTTTTAAAAGTGTTGGTGTTGCCCACAGGTGGGCTGAAACAGTAGCCCTGCTGCCAGTTGTTTTTCTTAATAAGAAAATACTTTACAGTGCATCCAGTTTAGAGAGGCATGATGATTACAGAAAATAAAAAAGGCATATTCTGAGATGGATATAGTCTGTATATTAGACTGCTTTGTCACAGTTTGTTAACATTAAAAATATGTTCATTATATAGAAACATAATGGCAACTGTTCCAGCTTTATGTGTTCTATAATGAAGTACCTTTTCTGCCCACAGACCCAGGTTAGTGTCTTAGTGAGGTATGTTGAGTCTAAAGCCACAGTTTCCGGAACTACAACCAGGGCACTCTGCTAGATCTCTGTAGCGGTTATTAATAACTACGTTAGAATTTGGATTTTGCACTCGTTAAAGTAAAAGGGGTACCATTCTCCATTCAGGAGAAAATTAAATCTTAAATTATGACAGTGTTAAAACATGTCATCACTTTAATCAGTCTCACAATCTGTACCGTTTATCCTGTATACATTGATCTTGTTTCTCTCATGAAATAACATCCACAGACAATGAGTTGGCGATAAATGAAAATAATTTACTTAGGCTGATAAAATGATGAGTAAATAGAGGAAGTAGTATGACATATAAGGGACAGTGAACAAATGAAAAGGAACCTAAGTGATGTATGTTCAGGTGATGCAAATGATTAATTATGGATGATAGTGGGGGAAATACGTGACCGTCTAAAGCGTGGATGCGCACTGAACGGTGAATTAGAATTTAGAAATTTGGCATTAAAGCTTCGCTATATGACATCAACTCTGATCACCAGAAAATGTTATTCTGTCGACTTGATTAGACTTCCCCGGGGAGGTCCAGGTCATCGCTTCACTCCAGGGGAGAGCTGCGGCGCGTCTTCCAAACGAGGTGACCCGCTGAAAGGCGGCGCCGGCGGCCGGGCAGGTGGAGTCGGTGTGCGGCGCGCTTTAACTGGCCTCGGTGTTCGCCTCGGCGAACCGGTATAAGTCTTTAAACAAAGTCCTTAAGAGCAGGCAACGGATGCTGATAGTTAGTGCAGCAGGTGTTGCTTCCAGATCCGTGGCAGAGTTGATGGCGTAAGTAGTAGTAGTAGTCCCATTGGTCTGACGGAGTCACTTTAAATTATTGATTTGAGTTTACTTAAAACAAATTGCAAAAGTGTCTTTACTGACCAAAAACTGGTATAAAGAAAAGCGTCAAAGAGATTTAAAAAGAAAATGGCTTCAAAAAGTAAAGTTCAGCAAAGCTCTGGTGAGCTGTTGCGGCTCTGCTTATAAAATTGAAGAAAAGAAAAAGTTGCGAGCGCGGATACATGAGAAACGCCGCAGCAAAAGGAAGCGAAAAGAAGCCTGAAGAGAAGCCTGAAAAGGCTTGAAGAAGCAAAAAGAAGCAAAAAGTGAAGAGAGAGGACTTGAGAAGAGAGGCTCTGAGCTGAGCTCACTCAGTTTTTATCTTTCAATTTGGGGTGCGGATGGAAGGCGGCGTTAGCGAACTTTTGCACCGAGTGATCGCACATCTGGCATTAGTTTCTAAAAGACCTAATGTAATTTAGGAGACATTTATTTCTCTGTACTTTATGACGAATTACGCGATCTAACCTGTTGTGTATAAATTCACGTATCTCATCACCACTTTAGTCTCATCACAGTAACTTCAAATACATGTTAGGAGACCTAAAGGCAATTTATAACGTAACACATGATTCTGAAGATCCTTTGCTCAATTCTTTGAGCAAACATTATACAATGAATGCACAATAAGATGTATCTATAAAGTTGGTTACGAGATTACTGATAATTAAGGTCACTAGATGGCAATAGGGCTCCATCACAAAAAGGGAATAAAACATGCTTTTACCTAAATCATTCAAATTAAATGATAAAAGACTTGTTGTTGGAGTTGGTCCTTCTTCTTCATCAAAGCACATAGACAAACTCTTAGCTACAAGGAGAAGGATTAGAGAATTAAGTTAAACTTTAACTTGCAACCTAGGTCCAAGCGATTCTGTTAGATGTTAGTCTCAACACAAGGATTTATAATGACTTTAAAACATGTTCTGCCTTTTGTCATCTCAGCAGGGGGGGCAATGAATGTCTGTTGCTTCATATGCCTGAGTGACCCCAGGAGGTCATTCAGATGTCTTACATCCTGTTGTATGCTGGATGTGGCCTCAAGAATGCCTATCTCCCACACATCTTATGATGAAAAGGGCCAAGTACTTATACATGTACTGACACTTTCTGTGGCTTAAAAGCAGAATGTGTTTGCAGATGCCTACATGGAGTATCAGTTAAGTTAATCAGCAACCCTCTGTTGGATGCTTTGGGTTCGTAAAAAAGTGTCTCTTGACGTGTCCCCCACTTGCCCAGGGGACGTTGAGCTCTGGAGTTCCTCAGAGGGAAAATGTAATGACCATGCCAAGGCAGTCCACTACAATCTCCATGGTATATATGCATCGCAAGGTTTTTTGAGGTGTTTTTTTTTTTTTTTTAGACCCAAACCTACAGTTTATCAGTAATGCAGAAAATCTCAGCATGAATATTGTTTACTTTATTTACACAACTGAGGCTCTCAGTGACCTGCTGAATGTGTGTGTGTGTAGTGTTTTCTGCTCACGTTGTCCACAGTGACTCTAAAAGAAGCTTCTGTAAAACCACAGATTGCAGTAAACATCAACAGTTCACTATATTTTTTAATAAGGATGCATTAATTGTACATGAAATACAATATGATTCCTTAAAATCATACCACTTTTTCTGTTTATATGCTTGGTTCTGGTCTTATCAGAGTTTGTTTTTTACGCTGCTATTATATTACAGCTGAAGAGTCTATTGGTATTTATCACAGATAATATTCAATCAGTAAAAGTCATTTTACTTTGATCTATCCAAAAACTGAAGTGGGATAGGACAATGTCATACCTAAATATATTTCCCCATTGTTATGCTTAAATCTGATGCTTCAAGATTAAAGTTTAAAAGCTTCAAAATGTGAAGCTGTCGCATTAGAAAAACAAAGTAATAAAATAGCCTACATAGATCGCCCTTATTAACTTGTGCATTCACTATACGTCACTTTATTTCAGCTCTTGCCTTAATTGAAGCAACAGTGTCACTTTGCGCTCTAATACTTTTTAAAATATTCTTTAAAGGCGGAAGTAGGCAGCATGCAATGAATCATTTATACTTGTCAAACGATGCATTAAATGCATAACTGACTCACTTTCTGTGAATGTGCTCCGGGCCTGAAGCAGAAAGCCTGAGTTAACAGAGACAGCTGATAACATTCTTTATAGTACCCTGTTATCTCTGAGTGAGGCTTTTTCAAGCAGCTCAGTCAAAGAGAGCCTGGCTCTGTTGAACTGGCTTTGTGGTGCAGACGCATGTGTGCTGCATTGCCTAAATAGGTGAATTACTCGTTAAGGTGCAGCTGGTCTGGGAATGAGCTGCTTCAGAACTCCTGTTCCACCAGCAGAGTGAAGAGGTTTCTGATGTTAGGACTGCTGGTCTTACCGCCTCTCTGTCGGGGATTTTTATTGCCTTGTTTGCTTATCTTATTTTAATAAATGCCATGGATTTGACTGTTGAAAAAGGTGTCTTAAGTTATTATTTTGGTTCAGTGTTGGAGTGTTGTTCACCTCATAGGGTCATTCACAGATGGGGCATATGAAATTGGGGCTGGTCCAGGACACGAACGTCCATGAAGAGTGGTGAATGCAAATATTGGATCTTGTCGTATTGCTGTCTGTTTAGTTGTGCTTTGGACTGGGTAACTGCTTCTGCAGCATGGAAGTTTTGAGTACCTTGACGTGGGAGCCACAGGGAAGTTTTAAAGAGCTTGCCTCTTTGTTATTTCGCCTTTGTTATTTTTGGTGGTAATTCTGAGTGGGGGCATGCTTCAGTGTACCACAGTTCTTCCACTGAGTTCAGTGTTTAAAGTTGCCTTGAGCTCAGCAGGTCTCCGAAGACTAGTTAGGTTAGTTAGCCATCTTGGTAGGCAGGTCAGGGTTGGATTGCCTCAACAGCTTGTTTTTCCTTTTTTTGGTACTTTTCACAGCAACTGCAATGTGCATCAAAGTGTGGTGAGGTGCAAAAACTAAAGAAATGTATATGTCTCCTTCTGGCAACAAGGTCGTGTCGAGCCTAAATATAGTTGATTATAATGTTTTAATTCAGTGCATCACGTTTAAATGTTTAGAGCTACTGAATGAGCAGCTGTCACGTTAAAAAAATGGAGTGATGTAATAGCCTAAATAGATGTCTTTAAGAACATGAGTGGCTTCTGGTCTTGCTGCCTCTCTGTTGGGGATTTTTATTGTCTTGTTTGCTCATCTTATGTTAATAAAGCCTACGGATTTGATTGTTTTAAAGGTGTCTGTGTCTGTGGTTCCCCCGGTAGAGCTGCCCACAGGTAGGGTGAAACAGCAACCGTGCTGCCAATTGTTTTTATTACTGGAAAATTCTTTACAGTTCCAGTTTGGAGAGGCATGATGATTACAGAGAATAACTTCTTCAATGTACAAAAAAAGTTATATTCTAAAATGGATTTACCAATCTGTACATTAGATTGCTCTGTCACTGTGTGCATTGATTGTGTTTATTCAGGCTTTTTGTGCCCTGAGGAAGGAACACATTGGCAATCAACATCTTATCTGAAATACTGCACCATGTTTTACTCAATACTGTGGACAATTTTTTAGGATTTTTTTTTTTTGCTTTACATGAATTAATTATAATCTGAATATACTAGAAGTGGAAAAAGCAAACCTGAAACCTGAGAAAATTTAATTTCCTTCAAAAACACAGGAAAAAACCTAAATGAGCAACTTGACAAGAAATGTACCCACAAAATCTTGCAAAAGGAGACATGGAAACCAAATTAGCTGGGCATCATGATTAGATGTTATCAAAAAACAAAAATATCCAGACAGCCCATTCTGATTACAGAGTTTTCAAATACTGCTGCTTCTGCAGTGCTTTTTGGCATAAGATTATGATGCCAATTCACCTAACCATCCATGCCAGCATGTGTGTTTTTGATGTCCTGCTGTTGGTTGCTTGTGTTGTTTAAACATAACCACTTGCAGTGTCATCCCACTATGTGCATATGATGACATCATGTCACAAAGTAGAACGTCAACAGCAGAAGGATACCTTTCACTGCAAAATGGCAATATGTGATCACATTGAATGAGTCCATGTCGGTCCAGACAAATACATTTAGAATTATCTCAACTGCATATTTTTAATTTTTTTATGATTTTTTTTTTTTTTTTTTTTTTGCTTCTTTTCAGGTAATTTTCATGTAATTTTTCTAAATTCCATGCTGATTTTTTGGCCATTTCTTGTTTAGTTGCACTTCACCATGTTTTTGACAGAAATCAAGCCAGTTTGCTCAGGTTTCAAAAGGGCAATGTTATCATTTTTAGTGTATCTCTGAGTGCTTTATATAAGCAAATAATAGCTTTATTACAATGTCATTTATCGAATGTAGCACTATTTACACAGATCCTTTTCAATTACAAGCATCTCTGCGTTTATAGTGACTATACATCATGTAATGAGAGGATGCTCACCTAGCAACTGGCATAATCAACCTGCACATGTTCTCTATATCATTACTCTGACCTCCCACGTATTGTAATTACCTCGTCAGAGAAGAAAAGGAACGTGTACATAACACTGAGGGAACAGTGTGGAAGTTGAAAGAGAGCCAGCAGCGGTTTAATCAGACAGCAAAAGCAGCATTTGAGGAGAAGTTCCCATTCCCTACAGTGTGTTTCACATTGGAATCAAAGCTCTGCACCGAGGCTACATGAAGACAGGAAGCTAGGTGTTGACTCAGGCCTGATGGGTTCAGCGCCTCAGATGTGAGGTGTTAGGGAAAAAAAGGAGAGAAAAAAAAAAACAAAAAAGGACCAGGTGGGCAGGCAGATGACAGAGGCTGTGCTCCCAAATATGATAGCGCCTCAAGCTAACCTGTCTGTGGGTGATAAGCGTCAAACGCCAAAGCGCCAGGTAGCTTAAGCACATGTAGTATTTAACTGTAGCTCAACACATGTATGGGATTCTCTCCCTAACTTTGAGTTAGTAATTTTGTGTGCCCGGGAACCACTTTAGCAGTTTTCTAAAATCAAGGACAGCATCAGCGTGCAAGATTGGTAAGACCACAGGAGAGCACATTCTTAACAAACATTTACACAACAAAAAAATGTTGCAGAAAATAAATATACTGCCAAAAGCCCCTCCTTTTTTTCTTTACACATCAGCCATCGACTGCGTTTACATGTGTGCTACAATCCTGGTTTTAACCAGGTGTTTGTGAAACACAAAAACAGAATAACCCATTCAATCAAACAATCAATTAAAATTGATTCAATCTGGGTCCAACCAACCAGGGACTTTTATGTGGGATTCCAGTGTATGTTGCCCAAACATAACCACGTGCAGCATAATTCCATGTGTTTGAGTTGACATCATGGTCGCGGCATCCTGGAACGCAAAGAACAGACGCAGAAGGATACCTAGAGCGGGATATTGGGGAAGTTCACTGCAAAGCAGCAACATGTGATGACTTGCGATGAGAACATGTGGAAATATCTGATACAGATCCTTTTTGCTGAGAAGGAATAAGTTAATTGAGGTGTTGAGAAATCAAAACAGCTCTAGATGATCAAAAAATCGAGACTCTGTTAGAATCATGTATGGAATATGGATAAGCAGGTTTCTCGTGTTCCAGGTAAAGAACACATCCCAAATTAGATCAAAACCAAGAGCAGACTCAAACTGGGATACAAACATGAAACTTGCTCATTAAATACAGTATACAATATATTCTTTCAACACTTTCTCTGTTTTTGTTTGGTTGTTTTTCAGAGTATGTCACCTTGTTTTGTAGATGCATGTTTTTAATTAGTGATCGCAGTCAGTGAAAGTTGGATCTTTCTGGATCCTACTGCACACCTTCACCTCCTCAGCAAGTTATTTACTGTAAGTGTTACTGTGGCCTGCTTTCCGGGTGGTAGACTTCTAACACCGTGTGCAGCATGAAATCAGATCACAGTTGCTCGTGGCATAATGGAAAAGAGTTCCACTGTAAACAGACACACCAGCTGCTCAAGGAGTGTTTGCTGTAGTATTAAACCACACATGCTGTTTCCACCAGTCACTCTGTGTGATGCCAAATGAACTTAAGAATTAAATCTTAAAAGATTAAAAGCTTAATATTTGATTTGCTTATTATTAAACAATAAAAAAAATAGAATTTGAGTGATTTTCCTATGTAATCGAATGCAAACAAAATTCTCTCAAACGTATCTTGTCTGTTACCCCTAAGGCTGACCACAAGTTAGGAGGGAGGCTGGAGGAAGGACAGAGCTATTCCCTGATGTCAACTGCTTGCTTCTGCAACATATGAAAGACAAACACAGTGCGCATGGTGCAGAAATTGAAAGAGCAGTGTTAGGTGTTAGATGAGATAGTTTTCGTCAAACAAGCATGCAGCATCTGGGGAATAAGCCCCTAAAGATAGAGCAGCACATATACTCTGGTTATCTTTAAATTACATACAGTACTTCAGCACCCAGGAAGGTCCTAATGTGTAACAATACACGTGGGCTGATGCTGAAATATATGTAGGGTTATGAATGTATTTCAGACATTACAGCTGCAGACATGAGTATTAATTCCTTTGTTTGCAAACAATGTCTGAAAAACACTGTTGACTGTAATGTGTCACTCAACACCTGTACATGTCGATTTGAAACTTGCTCATTAAAAAGATGTGTCAGCCGTGGCGGAACAACAAGCCGCATGCACGACAATGATCTGCCTGTGTTTCGTCTCTGATACAACAAAACAAATGTTGCATTTCCAACCCAAAGGCTCCAGTTTGACACCTCGTGAAACTTGAGTGATGAGTTGATAAAACTCTGTGCAAAGTCCAACGCAAGCACTGCACACTTAACTGATCATTAAAGCACCGATCATACTGCAGGGATGCTAGTAATATGAACACATGATAACAGACTGAGCTGTCACAACACATTTTTTTTTTTTTGCCTGAGTGGTTGATGGCTATTATTCCCTTAGAGATGCCCGTTCAAATGTCATAAGAGATGAACAAGCAAAATTCTTCCAATTGTTAAATGCAGGCTATATTTAAAATGTGATACATCTTGTGTATATTATTGTTATTCATGCTTATGTATATTTGTTGTTTATTATAGCATTTCACGTTTTTATGTTTTAACTAAAATATTGGTTTTATACATTGCATGCTAGCACAAGGAGCAGTTTTATATTTTACACTCTTTACACACAGCACATTATCCATATTATGATTTAAATATTCACAAACTATTGCTATTTGCTTATAACCATGTCTGTACATTTACATTTTAACACAATTTACATAATCAGCGTATAAAACATACTTTTATTTGAAATATTTACACACTATTTCTTATTGTTTAATATTACTGTATTTCTGTTTCATACTTTATATATTTGTATTCTTGTGCTGGTACTTATTTCTACTAGCTATAATTCTCTGTACTGGCATCAGAGCTACTGTAATGATCCACAATTTCCCTCCAGGGATAAATGAAGTATTTCTGATTGTGATTTTGATATTGCCCATATGCCCAGCTAATCAACAGTTTAAATTAAATATCTCCTCAATATTTCAGTGTCTTGCTTTCCATCTTACATAAGTTCAAAACTGGAGCCAAACCTTGACTATCAGATTGTCATTGTCTCATTTTAGAATGATGTCGTCTGCACCGGTCCCCGAGAGAAGCTGCTCCGGCTGGAGAGCTAAAGTTTGATTTTGTGCATGCCCATATGAGTGCATATATGCAATATGGTACCACTACAAAGACACAAATATTTAATGAGTCCTTAAAGCCCGGAAATGAGTTGAATGGGTTTATGGTTATAAGCCTGAAATAAGGTCTGTGGTTAACACAAGCTTAAGAGACTTTCACATTTTGTTACAAAACATCAGTAAAAAATATCCCACTCACAAACTTTTTTTGTCTAAAAAAAGGTGGATGCTAACACAAGGCTAAACGAGACTACAGAACATCATCATGACGAACCTCTGTGTGGATTGCGTATAACATACGCTTTTACTCTTGGTGATTGCCTTTAAATCTCAAAAACCCTAAAACTGGTGTATATTCATTATGTTGATGACAACACTCAGAGAAAATAAACGAGCAAAGAAAAATAAATGAGAAAAAAAGACAAAGCATTCTATCTGGAATGGACAGACTCTTCCATGATCATTTCCTCCACAGGCAGCGGAAAATCAGTATGTCTCATCATATGTTGAGAGATGTGGAGATTATTAAAAGCATCAGTGTGAAGTGGCACTTTGCGACAAAGCACAGAGACCATCTTTTCAGCAAACACACCCACTCATACAACTGCAGTGAAATGGAGCTGAATAATATTCCAAGCTTTGTGTTTGTGTGTGTGTGTGTGTGTGTGTGTACACCTTTGTGACTGTATCTTTAACCCTTTAACTAAAAAAAGGCCTTTATGACCGAGGTCATTAAATAGAGCACCATTTGAAGGCCAACTCGAAAGTAAGCATCGCTCTGGTTCCCTCGTCATAAAGCCTATGGGATTTTTCCATTGGATTTTGGATTACAGGAGAAAATAAGACCTTTGGCAAACAAATCTTTATTATACTTATGATACTATACTGGATATGAATGTGCAGCTGCCTGTAAGCAGGAGCACCATGAGGGCAGTTCTCCCTGCTGGTCAGCTGCAGTTCTCCTTCTCTGCTCCTTTATCATCACATGAAGAGCTCTGTCCCTGCCTCTCTGTCCCTGCTTGCCTCTGTGCCTGTCTGTCTCTGTGTCTGCCTATCTCTCTGCCTCTCTGTTTAGACACAACATACAAGCATTGTGGAAACACTGGATGCATATTTTATTGTTTCTTATGATCAAATCATATACACCATATTGAATATAACTCTTATAAACTTCATAATAAAGAATTTTGTGTGTTTTCCTGCTAGATTTGCTCTTGGAAAAAAATATAGATGCCGAAACTATTGTTGGAGATCATGAGCCTGCCAGTGTATGTGAATCGATTGCTCAACATGGGTGCTGAAAGGAAGCAGACAGTGCTTCCATGGAAAATCGGTGCACTTCGCCGCTTTTCTACGTTCACTGTGAACCTAGCATTACAAGCACCACTTTTAGGATTTTTGAGCCCTAAATGCAATCACCAGAAGTAAAAAGCTAACATTGAGATATAAATAAACTATGCCACAGTCACATGATTTAACGTTGCCATCTCTACGAGGCTGTTCAGCGCGGCTTGGCATGATGACTTTCTGTAGTCTCATTTAGCCACTTGTGAGCAACCACCTTTTTAAGACACATAAAAGCTTCAAATTTTGTGAGTGAGTTATTTACTAATGCATTTTATGTTGCGGGAAAGAAAAACGTGAAAAACTTTTTTTCAGACTTCAAACTAGAAACTCATTAATAAAAAGGGGGACGGGGGGCGGGGGGACTGAAGGTGCTAAAATGCTAACTCATTTCCTGGTTTTAGGACTCATTACTGGGGCACTCTGTATAAGTACAATATAAAAAGTTATCAAAACATTTTAAAACTTAATATTATTATGATTAATGAAGATATTGAATCAAAAAGTGAACTGCTTTAAAATGTTGTGACATGTATTGTAACACTGCAAAAACATGTACTAAACAACACCGAATTACAGCCTGATTTATGACAGAAAGCAGAAAAAAAGCCTCCTGCTAGCTGAGATGAAATGAGGACACACTGCTGTGGCTGTCATGGTGATAAAGACTTTATTTTAAATGAGGGGAGATGAAGGACCTTTTTCTTTTTTTTTTCCTCCCAAAGTTACCTTGACATGCCAGCTTTGTTAAATGTTATGGTGCAGTGCATCTACCAATTAGAACTACAGAAAATATATCGCATTCATTTTCACACCTGTCTAGAGAATAGGCTGCTACTCAGCACTGTGCAAAAGGAGAGGGCATTCCAAAAAAACAAGATGTTCTTTAGACAAATATAAGTATAAAACAAATTTACAAAAATATGTGTGGGGCTGAAACTTGAACAAGGACACGCTCTGAGTCACTGCAGAGGTTGAGCCTGATAGAGGTGTATGGAGCAAAGGACCAGGTCACAAAGTCAGCCTCAATGACGGTCTGTTTTCTTGAGTATTACCAAGATTCTCAGCAGTCTGGGCGGGAGCAGCCATTCACTCGTCAACACTGATTAAAGATGGTTTTGTAGAGGATCTAAGCGAGTTCAGCACCGGGCCGAGCAGCATGGATTAGAAAAAGTGGAGGGAGGGCGGATACAGACTGGGGCCCTGAGGGGTCCCGGAGGAGACGGTGCAGCATGGAGAGCTCCCCTCAATTAAATCTGAAGTGCGGTGCGACAGGTGGGAGGCAATCCCGGTGAGATCCCCAGGTCAGCACTGATGATGAGGAGCATCTGCTGGTTGACAGTATCAAAGGCAGTTGGTAGGTTGAGGATGAAGAGGATACAAAGCAGGAGCAGCTCGAGCAGAGAATAGCTCTTCAGTCTCACATGAATCAGCCCTTTTAAAGCCAGACAGAACTCTGTGGAGATACAAAGAATTTTACTGGTTCAAGAAAAAGAATTGATTCTTGGAAGTCTGTATGCAGTCGTGTAAGAAAGCAGTTTGTAGAGTAATGTATATAAATAATTAAAAACACTTACTTAGAGAAATCAGGAAACTGTAATATTTGTTGATAATGAAAAGGCTCATCTAACACCAGAATCCTCCACAAAATTGCTTCACACGGGATACATTGTTTAAACAGAGGTATGGGACAGAAGTCCTATAACTGAACTACTATAACCATAACTTGAAAGATGACCAGTATGAAATGAAACGAAAGAAAGCCTTTCATCAATTGTGGTCACAATCATAATAGGGATACTTTGTGAGAACATGCTTGACAACAAATTCATCTCATTGGTTGAAAAGGTCATGATATGTCATGTGTGTTCACGTCCTGTCTCTGCTGCCCCTGAGTGGCAAAAAAACATCAGATATCCTGCATGATATCTGTTTATTATTCTGCCAGTTGCATTTAGTTTTCAGTTAAAAATTTCCTTGTTGAAATGCACCACAAAACTCGTCACATTACTGTGTCCCTCCTCCACCTTCATTTTGGCTCATTTACAGTGTATTAATTCTAAAGTGGCCCATTAAACAGATTACATTCCCTCTTGCATACGAATTATCATTAGGTGTGAAATGTGTTGTGATATTTGTTGTAGATTATCACACTTTATTAGGTTTGATGGCAGCATGTGCGCTTTAATTTAGAGGGTCTGCATCAAAAACTTAAGGTTTTTATCTCTAGAATAACTAAACCAGCCACAGTGCACTAAGTACACTCTACCTGGTAGCACTGTGTATACACCAACTCTGTCTTTTTTGTTTCTGTCATAGGACTCAAGATAAAAAGTTGGTTTGAGAAATATCTAACACCTGCACACTAGAAGTCAACTTTGGGGTTGACGATGTCATATACAACATAATGTTACTTACATTAAATATCTGTGTAACGCTGCATGCGATTTGCAATCCAGAGACTTATTTAAATAGATCTATAATGATAATTCCAATACGGGGCCCAACCTCCAATGCTGTGTTCAGGTCTCTTCAAACATCCATGGATACATGACCTTACTAAACACCCAAATTGTCCTACCAATGAGAAACAGTTTGGTTTGACAAGAGCATATCGACCAACCAACTGACAAACTGACCAGGAGGTGACAGCCTTACAACATGGAAAGTGTTCATCCTCTGGGGAGCATGAGTGCATATCATTCAGCTTTTTATATATTTTATTCTACATTCCTCTATAGAGGAACAGTCAGCAGGTAATAACTATATGCATACATGTTACTTTAAATATGAAAGTTAATTTTTGACTCCAGATAGTAGTTTTGAGCTCTGGAAAAATCGTACAAGTTCACCTTGAGTTCATGTTATATATTATATTGTCAAACAACCCACACTGTGAAGGAATCTGAACAAGAGTCTCAGTGAGTATTGGAAACAGACAACATCAGCTCTCTTCGAAATCCAGACCAAAACCGCTCACAACATCATCATCTGGGAAGGGGTCCAAGGTCATCGACCAGGAGTCTGTGGACGACTGGAGAAAGATCAAGGAGGACATTGACATCTGACACCAGAGGCCATCCTTGAACAGAGACAGTTCAGTCTAGCCATAAGTTCAAGCTCTGGACCGAATTACTGGACTGATATACAGTCCAGTATATAGTCCATGATATTCCTATCCATAGGGCCCTTACTATATACACCAACAGAGATCTGATACAGACAAAAACAAACCTTTCTTGTCTATTTTAATTTGACATAGGTGTTGGTGTCATGGGTTCTGTGACATAGAAACCCAGAACTCTCCTGGGTAATATAAAAATTAGATTGGTTTTTGTCAAGACTTGTTATGACTTTCTTTAAATTCTTGAAGACTGCTACTTTTGCTAGTTGGATGAGAGGAATCTCTTCAAGAAATTCAAGCAAGTCCAGCTGCCTACGGTTTAGCAGTACCTCCAAAACATTCTTATCTCAAGTCATCAGTAGCAACGATTTGGACTGTTGCATCTACATATTACACTCTTACCTTCTGAGTCTAGCATTAACGCTTTGAGATGCCGCCACTGTGATGTCATCAGCACAAGCACATGGTGGGATTATGCTGCACATGGTTAAGTTTAGGCAACAAAAGCACATGGCCGCCAACGCCAAATGTCAACCAATGCACATGCTGCCAACGTGCTCATTCAATATCGTCACATGCTTTGCAGTGAACTTCCACAAAAAAATTATTTGTTTTAGGTAACCTTCTGTGTCTGCTCTTTACATTGTGGGATACCGCCACCATGATGTCAACTAATGCACATGGTGGGATTATGCTGGACATGGTTATGTTTAGTCAACGACAACACATCTAACAGCGTCAATAAATGCACATGCTGGCACAGGTGGTTTGGTTTAGGCAAATGACGCACAAAGTAAGCTATAGGAAAAAAAAAATCACATTCAGATGGGAAGCGAACACTGAATCAAAGTCCGGTGTTTGTTGGATCCCATTCACCGCCCTCCAGCCCACCATATAGGAACCTTTTGTGCTACTTATATGATGACAGTACCGGTAGCATTTCGACCTGATGCCACCCGTCTGGCTGCCATGGCAGGTGTAGCCCAGCCATTGTAAAATAACACTGTGACCGGTTTGTTCAGCCAGGTTCTCAGCTCATAATGTTTAGAGGTGTACAATGTGGATGCGAAAGGAGGCTTTTGTCGTTTGGATCATACACTGAAAGCACTGTCAAAGCGGTGATATTTGACAACTTTGGAATGACAACAGGCTTGATAGATCATAGTCGTCAAGACTTGCTTTAGTTTCTTTAATACTGCCACTTTCATCACTTGGATGAGAGGTGAAACGTCTTCAAGAAAGCACTTAGAACTATGAAAAGTACTTTATACAACCCTTACTTCAAAAAAATCCAAGCTATCCCTGTATTATATTTTTTTTATTTCCACAGACTTGTAGCTTTGACTTTTTAATGAAACAAACAAAGTTCATCTTTCATACTGATGATTAATTCGAGAAAGTTTCATGCCGACCCAAGCAGCACAAGTGCTCAATGAGTCACATCTGTAAGAAAAATGAACGCGATTTCTACTTCCGGAACCAGGGGCACAAAAATAGATCCTCCGAAGCTCCTCACCAGCTTCGAAATAGAGAAGAAAATGATTTCTTCCGTAATTAATTTTCCAAAGTTATACAACCCAGCCTCCAAGGAGCAATCTGCAGTGGAGTGTCTTAGTGTTTGATAGGTCTTCGTTACCTTTTACCCTTAAGCAACACACACACACTCACATCTACGCAGCCTCTTGCATTGCTTTGCTGTACTGCTATTGTTGGTGTGAGGTCCCCTTTGGCCCCATCAGTATTAGTGTATAGTAATTTTTCAGGAATAAAAAGGAAAAAAAAGTACAGAAGCAGTGTGGTGGCAGTCTGTCAGAACTTCTGCCACATATTTCATATTGCAGAGCCAGGTAGTGTATTCTCTCTCTGCACATCCATCCAAAAAGCCAAAGTGAGAGGGGAGGGCGAGGTAGGTGTGTGTGGAATGGGGAGGTGTTGGTGATCGATTCCAGTGCTCAAAGCGAGTCAGATGTGAGTGTGTCCACAGAGGGAGAGAGAGTGGAAAAGCTGCACTGGAGCTGATTGCCTACTCTCGAATTGCTCGGAGATGTGACTCTTCTTCTTGAGCTCCTCTATAGGGTAGTGTGTGTTAAATACTTGATCACCTGGCTTACATCCTCTGCAGAACTTGGCTCTGCCTCTTGTCCTCAGCAGCACGGAGAGACATCTCTGATACATTAGTGATGCTTGTTTTAAAATGAACGACAAATGAGCGCAGCACTCCCACGAAAAACTTTGACCATTTCTGCGAGCCCACAGTGGGCAATACATAAAGAGGCAGTCAATACCAGCCAAACCATTACACTGATAGATAAGGAGCTGAAATTAAAAGAGACCTAAACACTAATGAGGGAGATAGGCGGAGACAGACAGAGAGCTGTTTTGCCTTCTCCATCGATTAGCCAGAGCCAATGTTCCGCCTTATATGCATATGGACAAACTGAATTCGAGGAGACGGGGGGAGGATAGGGATGGGGGCAGAGGCTTAAAGATTTGTTTTATAAATACTTTGGACTTGCGCTGGCAGACGGGGACGGCTGGGCTTTAATGAAACTGTCAGGCCATGTGAAAGCCTAATGAGGTTCCCCTAACGCTACATTAACGGTAGCCCCTCGGCCACCTTCTCATGCCAAATATAATTACATCATCATTACCAGCGCCATCCAGGTCCCTGCTGGACACACCAACCCCCCCCACTGCCTTTCCAACTCCTTGATCCCTTCTGCAACCCCCCCATAATCACACAGTTTCTCTGCATTGCGGCAGGGAAAAAAAAAAAAAAAACAGTAATTGATAGTCTCATTAGTTTTCCCATGTCCTTCCTGTAGTGCCATTTTCACATGAAATGAAAAGAAGGGAGACAAACAAAGTGCTGCGTAAGGCAGAGGGAGGCGGGGGGGGGGAGGGAGGAGAGCGGTTGAAATGTAAGTCACTGTCATCACATTTTAAGTTGGGATGTTTTTCCTGTGGAGTAATATCTGGGGTGTCCCTGAATGTTCACGGGAAATTCAGCAAAGCAGTAACACAATATAACCCCTTGGTGCATTTTATGTGCTTTGCATTCGTCTTTTTTCTTTTTTCTTTTTTTTTCCAAAAATAATTTTGACTTTCATGCATATGATGTCAATTTTGGCAAGATTGTGTATTTTTATTTAACCTTGGAATTTCCAGCTCAGCTCCTACAATAAGTCTAAAGTACACTGTAAACAAAACCAATGTGCAACTGAAGTGAGCCAACAATTATATAGCACAGTCACCAAAAAATGGTCACTGCACTCAAATATTCATCACAACTCTGCAGAACAGAGAGACCAAACAGTCATCATCTCAAACAAAGAAGACATCATAACCAAGTTACTGTTCAATTTGCCAAAACCTAGAACAAGCTGTTGAGGCACCCCAAACCTGACCTGCTTACAAACATGCATCTGGCACTTTAAGCTTTGGAGTAAGTGTGTGTGTGTTTGAAGGGCACTTTGTCATGACATTCTTAGGAGTTGTTCTTTTACTGTTTTTATACTTGATGCTATTTTAAAACTAGATGATAATCATTTTTTATGTATTTATTGTAGTGTTTTTTAAATCTGAATTGTTGTGATGTCCTGTCTTGGGCTGCTGAATTTCCTGTCTGCACAGCACATTTAGCCCTGGATACAAATAAAGAAACCTTGAACTTTCAAGCTGTTTAACTAACCTAGCCAGTCTTCAGAGGCCTGTCAAGCTTGAGGTGATTTTAAATGCTGAACTCAATGGAAGACCAAAAACTGTGATACATTGAAGAGTATCCCAATCAGATTTACGACACAAAAATAAGCAAGGCAAAATAACAAAGAGGCAAGCTTTTTAAACCTGCCCTGTGGCTCCCCAGTTCAAGTGCTCAAAACTGAAATACAACAGCTACTCAGTCTAAAGCACAACTAAACAGATAGAAATACATAAAATACAATAAGATATCTTTAGAAATAATAAAAAATAACATGGTGAGTTAAGTCAAAGGCGAGTAAAAGCTCATTTAACTCCCTAGCCTTGTTTTCTAAGGCATTATCCACATGCTAATTGAAGTCACCAGAAATTTGTACACCCTCATAATTAGTAAAGCACATGAACGGTAGTTCTGATATTTCTGGTAGAAAAAAGGCTGTGTGCTTTGGATGCCGAAAAATAGTGATCAGCAGCATGGAAGAACAACTTTCCAGTAAGATAACCTGATACTCTAAGGATGGTGAGAAACTGCTGAGATGTAGCCGCTTACATTTAAAAAATATCTGAGAAAATAGCTGCCAGTTCTCCTCCTCTCAGCCCCTCACGTATCCACATATTACCCAACAAAGTGACTTCTCGTAAGGTGATGCGGAACACCTGACTACCGGGTCGAAAAGGGACAACCGCAAAGAACACATACAGCACGTCAGGTATTATATACTAAAATCTTGCAACTTTTTCTTTTGCTTCTGAGGTAGAGAACGTAATCCATATGTCTCGAGCTTCTTAACTTAGACCAAATGTAAACATAGGTGGTTTTAGTCATTGGAACAAGAGACCTTTGCTATTGTATCCCTACATGCTTTAAGTATTGTTCTTTTTTTCTAGGCTGCCACTTTCTTTTTGTGGCATGATCAGGTGGTTAAAAGGGTTGCGACAATGTCACCTAGGGGGATTACACCCCCAGGAAAGTAGATTATATTATAAAAAATAATCATTAAGATCACACAAGGTTCATTGGATAACCACTGGGCAGAGGCCATGAATGTATAAGGAAGAAAAGTTATGTAACAGAAATTTAATCTTTACAAACAAAACAAATGTCAAGCACCAGGATAGCAAAACAAAAGTCTAAAAGTAGCACTCTGGATGAGGGACTTATCGCAGCAGCAGAAACGAAAACAGGAGAAAGGGGTCCTTTAACTTAAACACCCGTGACACAGCACACCAACACAAAAACAGGGACCATGAAGAAACACCACCACCAGGAACCGGGAGAAGAAGAATTATTTAAACAAAAAGTGCGATTATAAATCCTGGTGCTGACAAAAATGACCAAAAACAAATGAAACAACTAATCAAACAAAGTAATCAATGCAACAAACAATATTATAATAAATTGCTGATAGAACGTAACTCGGAGAAAAGAAATAACAAGAAAAGAATTAAACACAATTCTCGTAGGAGTCAGTCCTATACAACAGAGGGCCAGTCTCCAACGGCAGAGCTCCAGCACCAGGTATAGCTCTCTCTGTCTCCAGAAGAGTGTGCGCTGGGGTGCCAATAACAGACTGGTGCACCCACACGAAGACAGCTCATATGTTTCAGCCAGGAGAAAGAAAACCAAATGGAAAAGAAATATAACAGAGCAAAGGAAAAGATAAAGGAAAACCAAAAGAGATAACTAAAAGATGTACACGAGAGAGAGCCAAAACAGTCCTCCCTGTGGCTGCCGGTGACTGGCCAACTTAACACTAAAAAATGAGAACAAACAAATTATTATTAAGTCAAAAGGCTAAGGTCACCGTGCCAGCTTAATGAGGATTTGTGCATACCATTTTAATGGAGGAGTTGCGCACAGCCGAGAAGAGCCTTGAAGGCCCACAGCACAGTCACTGCAGCAGAGAGGAGACAATAAGCAGCCAGGAACGCATACAGGGCGGCGTTTCGGTGCATTCATTTGGGGTTTACTGTGTTCACGACACATATGGTATTCATAAGCTCCTAAAGTGGAAATATTATGGAAGCTCCAACTTCACGAGTTGTGAAGTAGCTGACTAACTTAACCCCTTGAATGCAAAGCATGTCAAGTACACAGCTGCTTGTATCGTAGCTACGAGTTTAAACATTGCATTTGAGCGCAGAATTTCACTCATGCAGAGACATGAAAGTTGCTTGGGTCAGGGATTACTTTAAAGTTGTAATAAAATAATAATAATAATTATTATTATATGACTTTATGTATATAGCACCTAAAAAAACTCTAAAAACAATGTTTACAGAGTGCTTTCACAAACAAAACAAAGTAGAAATGGGATTCAAACACAGCGATACAGCAACACAAACAAGACGAAACTAACGGTAGGATAAAATTAAAAGACAGTGATGAAAAAATCAAATCCAAACTCTCACCACTGTGAAAATGGAATGCAAATTTGACAGATCTGTGCAGAAACCAGTCACTGTTGTAATGCATTACATGTGAGTGTAACAGTGACAACAATACCTCAATATCACACCAACAGGAATACTCTGGACACGGATCAGCAAGTTTTATCTCAATCCAAGAACAAATAATGTTTCTGCAGCACCTCAGCGCATCCAGATACAAATATTGACTGAAAACACGGCTGGTGATTATGGGCCGAGTGATTTAAATAGTCCTCCAGTTGTAAGTTTCTCTTTGACCACAAAGGACATCCACACACAGCCTGCATTATGCTCCATAGCCTTTGTTTATCAAAGACTCAATTCAGATCCAACAAAGCGCGGTGCTCGTTTGCATAAAGTTTCCCCGAGCTTTCACTCCATTGGTTTTCTATCACGTTACTTTTTTACAGATGGAGCTTAGTCAGCAGATCATGCACAATGCTCACCTCTCCCCGAGACAAAAGAAAGCGTCTGCATTCCGTTGTAAGAGCTCAAACATGAGTTAGAGCAAACATGGTTTGGTATTGATTACCTGCGACAGGAACCTTTTCAGCGGGCTCCGAGATCTATGTGCATTCACTGAAAAGACATGCATGAGGCGAGTATTGATGCCAAAGCATTATGCACGGCCTATCCATAATAATACCTGAGTGAAAGAGAGGAATTAGCCAGACAATTTCCTCAGACACAGAAGAATGATGCTCTGTGAAAAAAATCCCTCTACAAACAAGTGAAATATTCAGTAATCTGGAGAAATTGTTTGTAGAAAAGATGAGAATTTTAAAAACACAAAACACTTGACGGCCTTCAGAGTTGCAAAAACAATGTTGAAAATTCAATGCAGCTGAGGGGATAAGAAACGTGAAAATTTCTTAAGACCAAATTCTTGTGTTTATTTACACCTGATTGCAGGGTCTTTCATTGAAGGCTGTAATAAACCAACACATTCCACACATTCAAGTACTTTTTGATGAAAATGCTGCTAAATAAAATTATTATTCGGTATTTGAATGTGAAAAAAAAATCATGTCATCCCAAAAATCATCTCAGCTCTTTTATGCATGGTATCCCTTGGAATTATGTTAATATTGGATGATTCAGAAGCGCACCATTTGCGTCCACAGCCAGAGTTCAGTGCCAGTACAGGATGCCCTTTATATGGCAAATGGAAAAGAAAGGTCAGGGTGGTGGATTGGTATGCAGTTCTCTTGACCTTCATTTCACTTTTACTTTTCTCCTTTTTTCTACAGTAACCACAACATTTTTCTCATAAGTCTGATATTAGCTGTGCCATAATATTTTATTCGCCATAATCCATATCCCTGAACTTAACAATACTGCTGATGCAACCGTGATTTTTTCAAAATTAAATTTTGAAAGAAAAAAATGTCTACCATCCTCTGTGGCACAGGCAAGATTAAAAAGTTATGGTTCTATTTAGGCAATTCTGTGAGGTTTTGGGAAAGTCTTGGTTCTTGTTTGCATATTGATCCATATTATGAGTCTTGTCTTATACCTGGTCTGATAGTGCAGCACAACTGTCATTGCTTATTTCAGGTTGATGCAGTTACACTGCCAGCACCCACATGGTTTAAGTAGCACCCATCTGTGTGCTCACAGGCATGTAGGTCTTAAAATGAGGTGTGGTCAGGTGCATTGATTCTGAGGCAGCAGAAAGCAAAAGTGCCATTGACCAATAAAAACCTGGTCTGAAGTCAATTGTGCAGTATTTTACTGCTATTTAAAGGGTGCATTTTACAGATAGTGAGATGAACCTACATAAGTGTGTTCACAACGCTTGAACTCTGTGCTTGTTACCCACACAGGAAAGTACAAATAGGTTGTGAGAGGTAAAATAGCACATTATTAATGAGGAAAATATTTATGACATTGTATTTATGATATCTGTAAAATGTGAACATAGCAGAGAGCAGAGAAGAGCAGAGGAGAGCATGGAGTGCACTCATGGTCCTAATGTGGTTCCTAGCAGCATTTCATGTGAATGCAAATTGGTTCTGTCCAGCCACCTTCTCGGATGCAGAAATCTGATCTGTACACTGACAGAGTGGTAGTTGAGTACTGAACAAATTTCAGATGCTGACTCAATGATGGAGCTAAATGAAAAAGTCAGTGAATCACATATTGCATCATATTTAATTGTGAGGAGAACGTGAATGTATGTATCAAAGTTCATGGCAATCAGTTTCATAACTGTGGAGACATTTCACTAAAAAACAAAAACACTAGCCTCGCAGAAGGGCTAGCGGAGAAGTCAGAGGATCACTGTCATTACGACATATCATCTGGAAACCATGAACATCTGTATGAACATTTGTGCCAATTCATGTCTGAAAAAACTGATACTGGCATAAAGCTAACTGTTAGCATTGCTAAAATAGCAACATGATGTTGACTTTTTAAAAATATATTTAAACCACCATGTTTCATCTGCCTTAACCAAAGTGTTTTTGATCTTATTCTAGCCGCTCAAAATGAAAAACCTAGATGTGTGCTGCCAAAGTCCTGCCGCAAAACTATTTCTGATGAACATCCACACAACAATGAACATATGAGTCCTCTGAAACACATTTATTAGACAACACCGTTACCAGTTAGTGGTTAACAGTTTCTTCATGTAGACTGGGTTAAATTTCCTATTAAGCTAAAAAAGAAAAAACGAAAAACAAAAAAGTGACACAGAATTGCCCTTTTTGCAGTGTACAGAATTCAGAGGGAGGCCTTTAAAAAAAAAAAAAAAAAAAAGACACACATTTAAACTTATTACAGTTTTTGAACAGGGTGAAATTAAGTTTATGCTTTTTTTTATACCATTTCAGAGAAATGCATATTTATGACTTCTCAAAGAACCAAATCATCACACCCTCCTGTTTCACTGGACTTTTTTCTTACCTTACGTGTAATTAAATTCGAGAGGAGCTTTCAACTTTGTTTTCCTTTGCGTTTGAGAAAAAGCATCTGTCTGTCTCTGTTCGGTAAGCAGTCAGGTGCTCATATGCCAAAATGAATTAATATGGTTCTCACTTAGCTGTCAGCTCAAATTACCTCTCAAACTTCTAAATAATTAACTGTGACAAAGCAAAAGATATACGGGGGGGGGTTGAAATGTGCACAACATAATGAAAATGTCAATACTGAGGAACGGCTTCAAGAGAGGAGACATTGAGAACAGTTTGTGTTCTTCTTCTTATTTTACAAACTGAAGTTGTATATGGCCATTGTTATGGTGTCAGTTTATTGCACATTACCTGCCAGATTTCAGTCAAACCCCTAATGTTGATCCAAGTTTTTGTTGTGAAGACTGCAAGGCCACAGTCAACAATCAATTTTATAGATGTGTGTATATATATATGTATATATATATATATATATATATATATATATATATATATATATATATATATGTACAGATAATATGATCCAGTTTGCATTTCAGCCCCCACGCTGGTGATGTGAATAATAAAGTAAGAAGCAGCGCGTCTACCGGACCTGCATACCATAATCCATCTGCTCCGAGCCTGCTGCCGACTGTCCTATTGTTTATGTGCATCTGTGTGACTCTGTCGACGGCATTATTTCCCATTTGTACCATACAGAGGATATTAAAGTGTCTGCATACCCTTTCAAATCTTATAGTTTAGTTGCCTTGAGGCCGGGAATAAAGTCTCATTAAATCACACTCTGAGTTTCATTTAAATATAGTAGCATCCAAAGCAAATCAAAGCGAAACAAAATGCTATTTCTGACTTGATAAAAAGGGATTTATATGATGAGAATCACAGATTTCAGGGAAAAGTGTCACATGCGCTTTTCTCTTTTGATGGTACCGGGGCCGGTGCTTTGCAAACTTGTTTTTGGCGTCTGTTATTGAGGACGCAGAGTGCGTTCATGTACGATCTTCCTTCAACTGTCTGCATTGTTTTCAGCAAGGAGAGATTTCAAAGCACACTGCAGTCAGATGGCCCAGTATAGTTAAATGAGGACTAACTGAAAGGGAAAAGAAAGGAGAGGCAGGTTTGTTTTTTTCTCTTAGGGCTCTCTTTATGCTCCGAAGCTTGGTCTCTGTTCAGGTCCTGAAGGTTGTGATTAAGTTAAGGAGGATGAAGCACTCATCACTGTCCAGTGGGGTTGCTGTACCTTATTATGAATTTATACTTCTATACTACCTATATGTCTTTTAGTTATTTTTAAAGTAACAAGTCACTGGTCAGCATGTTTTGGCCTATTTGCAATAAACTCTGTATACCTTACAACTTTAACTACAGGAATGCTTTAATTTACAGTCTTATTTTGTGGTATTTAGCAATTTTGCTAAGGTAGCATATGAAATAAATTAATGCAAATTTTTAAACCCAACTTTTATTGAATGACTATGGGATGATGATTACTTTTCTTATTAAAACAGATGTTTCCACACCATAACAATAAAGTTTTCTAATAATAATATATGTAGTCATCTTGTTATAGCATGAAATGGTTTATGTAATAATGCAATCCCATATCAAGTCATTATGTGATATTATACATGAAACGTTTTGTCTTATGTGTTTTTCAAGTTTTACAAGATATTTTCATGTTAAAAAACAATGTTTTAATATAATAACAGAAACTTTTCTTGTTTTAACAAGTTATTTTTATGTTATAATATCACATTTTGCCTTGATAGAATATCATATTATTACATGAAAGGTTTCAGGCTACAACAAGATAAACACGTTTATTATTATAATAAGAAATGTCCCTGTTAAGCCATAAAAATATCATGTTATAACATGAAAACATCTTGTTTAGACATGGAAATATCTTGTTTTCACATAAAAAATGTTGAGAAAAAATGTGACAAATGATTTGTTATAACAAAACATTTTCTGTATTATTATTATTATTTTTATTTTTCTGGCCTAGCTGTTCTTTGCCTCCATAGATGATACTGTGACATGCACAGATATATACAGTATATAACAGATAACAACTGCTATCAGGTAAAAAAAAAAACAAACAAAAAAAAAACAACAAAAACTTCCAAAGCCAAAAACTGCACAGTCTGTATTAGATGATGGTCAGTAAAACTACTGTATGCAAATATGCCAGTTGTATTTAAATGTTTTGTACTCATATGGGAAGCTAAGAGCAGCACTTACAGACAGCAGAGTGCTCCATCAGACTGCTGAACAGCAGCCAGTGCTTTGTAATGGGACCCACAGTGCAGCTACTGTTGAACATTATAGGTTTGAAATAATCTTATGGTCATTTTATGCTCTATTTGGAACTCAAAAGCAGCTCTCAGCTTCTCGGAGCTGGACAGGCTTTCAATTCTGGGTTGAAGTAATCCCTTTGACCCCGATGATAGATCAGCTGACTGTTCATCATACATTGCTCGGTCCCGGCATCTTTTTTATGAAAGATGCAGAGAAGCCTGGAGCTTTGAGCAGTCACCTTCTCTTTCATTTTGTTGTTTCCCAGATGAAAAGAACCCTGCCCTCCAGGTTAAATCATCTACTGTCAGTTAGGGAATAGAGAGCCCAAAGGTTTAGTTTGATATTAATGGCTACACATTGACCATGGACGATGACTCAGTCGTCACTCAAACTACAAGGAACTTAGCAGAAGAATAGAAATACTATGCCAATATTAATCCAGCTTTGTATGACCAAAATCAGATCAAATGGTAAAACTAGCTGCTAATCAAAAATAGTCAATATAGTCAAGATCATGTTAATTACTACATTTTCTCCCTTAAAATGTTTTTAGAAACACATTTCAGTGCCCTGTTTATCTGTAATAGCGAGAGTTTGTGAGCAGAAAGTGGGTGCCATACTGCTTCCTGTGCAATGAAAACAGAGGCAGAGAAAAATTAGATCTAACACTAAAACTAAGTGGCGCTGATCAAACATAAACCAGGATTCTGTTACTGCATCATCTGTTTCTTTCCTCAAATGTTTTCAGAGACATGTTTTAGCATGTTTAGCATACACATATTGTGCAGTTTATTACTCTATGTTGGAGAGTGTACCTGCAATCCTGCACCAAATAAAACACATGGAAGAACTATACCACTGCTAATTAGCACAACTGGTGTAGGTTTTTTCCTCTCAGTTCAGAAAACAGACACTGCAGTATGTGAAGGTGTGTCTGACAAAATACAGCTTAAAATTGATAATGCAGCAACAGAGGATGGACAGTGCTAATGTTGGGCTCATTGCAGTGAAGGAACATACCACCCAGATGCAAAAATACATGATATTTGGATCTATGCAGCTTGTTTTTCAGTATCATCAGGGTTAGGCATCAGGGACATTGAGCTTTTTGAGACAATTAATGTGCAGGGCATGCTTTTTAACATGTTATTGTTTTCATTCTGTCAGTGCTTCACTGTTACATGATGTTAGAAAAGTCAATATTTCTTTAGTCAGACTAAAACTGGACTGTTAAATACATGTAAACATGTCCGTGTGACTAAAATTTAAATTTCTCCAAGTTGGACTAACACACACAGATAATAAAGTCGGTTTACTTTTTCGTGTATAGGCCTCAATTGGACCTGAGCTGGCCAAGGCATTCTGCACATGCTCCATATTTCACGCATCGGGCTTTAACCCAGAAGTCAAACAACATCAAGCTGAGAAAATCAAAAGACAAAGAAATAGGGAAGAAAACAAAACAAGGAAAAGGTGCCAAGTCAAACAAAGACCAAGAACAAAATGTTTAGTGCCGAAAAGTTGTCACCGTTTGACATTGAAACTTGAAAAAATAGTTTTTACAGCAATGTAAGATAGATATTAAAGGGAAATGTGTTATTATATATGGTCAAAATAATTTTCAAGCAGTTATTTTATTTAGAAAAAAAGATGTTTGTCATGTGAAGGACGGTTATTTTAAAGGCTGTTTTGTAATAGTTTATTATTGAATTTGTGCTCATTCAAAGGTCATGTAACAAAAAGGCTGAATGGTGAATAGATAACAACAAACAACAAAAAGTAAATAAACAACCATTAATAAAAACAGAAGTGTCAGCTATCAGAATACATAAAGGCCTTGATTTCACTAACAGCGCATTCCTAAAATAAATAAATAAAAATGGCAAAAAAAAACCCAAACAAAAAAAACAACAACACACATTTAATATGAATTTCATAGTGTCAATAAAGATAGGCATATCCTTTTATACGTTCACATGTGCACTTCACACTTTGGAGATGCAGGCTGCTCTGGTAAAAATAAGACTTGGTCTGTAAAGATGTTGCAGAGAAAAGATCAGTGCGTGTGCTCTGAGTGAGATGGGAATTGGCACACATACTAGAATGGCTGTATGATAAATGGACCTTCACATGTGTAGTAAGTTCCTAGTTGTCCAACCACTGAATTGCTTATAGAAAAAAATTAGACCACATTTTGAGTTCTCCAAAAGGCATGTGGGACACTTTCAGGTCACTCTTCCATAAAGCCCAGCTCAGTGGAATGTACCGCTTTAAATGGTCATATGGACAGATAGTTTAGTCTCTGCTTTGAAGCTTTGCAAGTCTTTCAGGGTCATCTTTGGTCTCTTTGTTGTCTCTCTGATTAATGTGCTTGATCCTTGTGTTTTGTTTTTTTCAGGAGCATTTTTTTGATAGGTTTGTTGTGCTGCTATATTTTTTAACACTTTGTTTTAATGGATTTAATGGTGCTCAGTGTGATGTTCAAAGTGTCAGATTTTCTTTTTTTCTTGGAACCAAAACCAGATTTTTACTTCTCCAGATCTTTGTTCCTGACCTGTTTGGAGAGCTCCCTGGTCTCCATGATGCTACCTTCTTGGCTGTAGACCTTGCTTAGTGATGTGGAAGACTCTGGAGCCTTTTAGAACCAACATATTGTCATTCCAAATTGTCACATTTTGCAGTTTTGTCTGTAGACATCACTGTCTATTAATTATGTTTAAGGTATTCTTCTGCATCTGCTGTTTACACTTGGGATACTGCTACTGTGGTGTCAACAAATGCACATGGTGGAATTGCACTGCATGCAGTTAAAAATATCACATTCAGATAGACATCAAACCCAGAACTCCCACATTATAGTCTGTTGTTTGTGGAACCCATGTAATGCCTCTCCCTGCCGCCCTAAAAGTGCCCTCATGCTCCTAATATTATGTTGTTACATGCACACGCGCAAAGCTTTATCCGGCCGCTTGACGGCATCCCTGCATGTATCATGTGGACACAGCAGATGCAATTTGGCTGTCGACTGCAACTAGGTCTGTCTGACTGTGTTTTTACCTCCAGCCATCCACTGGCATTTCATCCACACACGAAAGGTACCTTTTGGTGTAACACACTTGCGCAAAAAACAATGACAAAGCAGACCTATTTTATGAGTTCAGGGTAAGAACGGGCTGTTTAGAACAGGTGTATATGTACTGAAATCATGTGACACTTAGATTGCACACAGGTGAACTTCATTTACCTGATCATGTGACTTTTGGAGGTAATTGGTGGCACCAGGTCTTATTAAGGAGCTACTTATATATTTTTTTTTTCGTTTGTCTGTTTTTTTCTTTTTTTTTTTTTTGTTTGTTTTTTTTAATGTCACCAGTGTTGACTATTCTGTGTTGGTCCATTACCGAGCAAAAAAGAAAGAAAAAAAAAAGATTCAAATTCAAATTTGAGGTTGCAATGCAACAAAACAGGATAAATGTCATGGGAGATGAATATTTTTGCAAGGCACTGTTATCTCTGTCTGTCACTGAATCTATAAAAAAAAGGATGACAAAAATATGTTAAAGAAATCACTGCCTCTGTCAGCCATACATGTGAAGTCAAAAATTGTTTTTTGGTTCAGATGCTTTGGTCCTAAGTTTGTAAATGCTTGTATGTAAATGAGCACTGCAGCAAGGACACACCTGTCCCCTTCAGCTTCAACACATTTACTGATTCTCTGAAATTCTGCACAAAAAAAAAAACAACCAAAAAAACAACGCAATTCTTTGATTTAACAAAACACCCCTGAGCTCCAGTGGACTCCCACATTCGATATTTTTGTCACCTGTGTCTTTGTCTGCTTTCACTTGTATTCGCTTCCTAAGCAGTGGGGAAGAATCTGTCATGTTGCTCAGGAGGACTTCCCAGAGGGAAGCAGATGTTCTTTCATCAAGTTCTCCAGCAGAGTTGAGCAAAGGGAAGGAATTGAAAAGCAGAGGAAGGAGACTGAAAAAAAAAAAAAAATAAAATATATATATATATATATATATATATATATATATATATATATATATATATATATACATATATATATATATATATATATGAGTGCAACACAGAAGGCACAGAAGGAGACAGACTTGGTGGTGAATTAGATGGATGTGGAGGAGAAGGAGAAGAGGGTGCCTTTCTTGGGCCCCGTGCCAGACACTCTCTCAGAATGGTTTTCCTGCAATTTGAAAATTAGCAAATGCTAATGATCAAAAGCATTGCATGGCATCACATTTGAAATGCTTTCTGCTTGTCTTTCTTTTTCTGGATAGAATTTTTATTATGTCAAAGTATTCTTCTAACAAACGCCACAATGCTTAAAGAAGAAATTTCATTCAAAGTGAGCATCTTGGAGTGTTCCTGTTTAATTATTTACCACCATTTGCTTTCTTATTTGAATTGCAGATCCCGCTCGCTCAGAGTAGCGTGTGTGTCGGTCTCTGCCACAACCTCTCCTTCCCTCCATCTCAACTCGCAGCAGACACAACAGGTGCCGTGTTTAAAAAAAAGAAAAAAAAGAAAGAAAAAAAAACAGCTTAATGAGAAGATCAGTAAATCATATGTTTACAGAAAAGCCCCGTGTGACAGCTATTCAGAGAGGCTCGCTTTGCTCTTTGCGAAGCCAAGCAAACAGACTGTCTGGGCAACATGTGTCCTATTAATTCTGTCCATGAGGGTTCACAGACTGCCACTGTCGCCACTCCGGCAGAGGAGGAGGCGCAGTCACATCAGGACACATATGATTTATCTCTGCTCGCCGCCCCTGCCCGCGCTCAACAACACGCGGACGAGGGATTCTCAAAAGGTGGAAATATGACTGCGGCGTTTGCAAATGCTGCATCATTTTGAGAGAAAACAAACTGGTGCTTTGGGCATTGTTAAAATCACAGTGCTGAGTGGATGCCATGTAACGCTGTTGATAAGATGGTGTTAGATAGCTCTGCTGTGGTTTGTTGGATAAATGAGAACTCGTGGAGAAGAATGAAAACAGACATTTCTTTAATCTCGTCTGGGAGCATCCAGATAGAAGATATCTCGCATGGTGACATCATCATTCTATATTCCTGTGGCTCCTTATTCAGTGTTTTCCTCAAGTTTTTAGACAGCAGAGATTACAGGAGAAATTTATGAAAAAAATACTTTCGTAGAGAGTATTGGTGAAATGTATGGACGTGGATCAAACCAGGGTACAGTGATGTAAGTAACAACAGCAGAGGACGACTCACACACACACACACACACACACACACCAAAAAATGAATCAGACTGTGTTCTGTATTTCAAAAGTCGGATTTTCATATGTTGCAGGGCTGTACAGAGAGTGAAACAATGTGCAAAAGTACAAACGTTTCAGTCCATGTTGGACTTTCCTCAGTGTCAAACTTACAGTGATGTCAACTGCAGTTTTTGTTTTTTTTTTTTTGTTTTTTTTTAACATGCTCACAAAGTAATTGATCATCTTTGGTAATATAATGAACATTTAAAATCCTGACAGCAGGGGCATTTCTAAGATTTGAGGACATTGGGGGCTTATGCTGCATTGACATGATGTTGCAAGGTTGTTGTTTCTGAGTTGGAAAGTCATTCTTCCAACTGTCATGTTCATGTGCTTTTTTGTATAATTCATATATTATATGTTTATATTTAATCAAGGTCACTCTACATAGAAACAGTTAACACTAATACCATGTAACACTTAACGTGATCAAAAATTTATATTTAATATGTGAATTAATCAAAAACTTTCTTTCCATCAACCAAATGTTGAATTTTGCCCGCCATGTTTATGCATTTATGACATCAAGTCGGCAACCCGTGTTGTAAAATACTGTTGTTATCAATGTTAGTATACTCACCTGGCATGCTTTATCGGTAAAGGTTTGCTTGCTTGCTGCAGCTAATAGAAACATACACTAAAATGCGCCACTACTAAAAGTAAATGACAGGTATTCGGCATAAAATAACAAAACACATAACTTTTTTACCCTCAGTTGCTGACACTGTTTCCATGCTTTCAGCCATTTCTGCTTTCTGTGTACTGGTAGATCATAAATACAGTAAATATGATATTTTCGAGGAGTAGGTGAGGCCAACGTTAGCCCAAAAATCTACTTTCCCTCCCTGGTATTTAAATAAATTCTAAAAATGTATGAATATTTGATATTTATGAGTAGGACTGATGTTGGTTCAAAAAATAAAAATAAAGAAAGTTGTGGTGGTTACCTTCTGCTCTGTTTTAAATTTAGTCATTTTATTGTTAAAAGCTATTTTATTCTCAAAATAAATCTGATACTCCCCTGACCCTAAAGAGGGAATGTAACAAATTTTGGGTTCGTGCAGGATTGAAAAGGTGATTATAAGAAGAGTTTGTTGTATAAACCAAGTTTTTGAGTTTGTAGAAAGACTGATGAAATTAATGCTGAATAAGATATTGTGTTGAGTTACAGTGGCTAGTAGCCTGAACATGACATCATGACCTCAGGTCTTCATCCTTTCGAGAGGAAAAGGTATTAAACACCTGCATCTCTCTCCTGCAACTTCAGTCTGACATTTGACAATATATGCACATCTAATCGAAAGACAACAAGCAACGCCAGGAATCAAACTAACACACTTAAAATCAAACACCGAAAAGGGAAAGGCAAAAAAATGAGTGAAGGGCCTTTTAGGGCTCAAACAACTGACTATGAAATAGCAAATAAAAATTCATGATGATAATCTATCTGTAATGTCAACAAAACCCAGACACAATACTGAATCTACAACTGTTTTTTCCACTCCATTTAGACAGAACTTTTTGTCAACATAGAAATTGTTGATGAAAATGTTCTAAAGGGGCTGCAAATGGGAAAAAAAAGAACAAAAACAAAACATTTGTTTTTGAGTTGTACTTTTGAAAATACTGGGATACATAAGGCAATATGTCCTGTTATTTTGGCACATTCTCATTTCAAAGTTATCAAATACTGCTGCTTTTGCAGTGAAATCCTGATACCAAAATCCTCCTGTCATGGCGGTATGGTACTTCTCCGGGTGGCATTGGGGAAGAACGTGGCTGGACAGAACCAATCACGGTTTGATATGCTGCCGCATGATATGTGGACCAGCAGCATCAATCTGAACGGCATCAGGTTAAAATGCAATCTAACGATATGTGGAGCACAAATGTCACGAAAGTGTGGATAAGAGGGGTGTTCGCTCCTTGTTTGCTTCTTTTTCTGCTAAATAAATCAAATCAAATCCAACCATGTGCTGTTTTTGCATAAACTTAACCATCCATGCCTTTGTTGCATAATCCTAACCATGTGCTTTAGTTGACATTCCAGCATCAGTAGCGGCATCCCATAATGTCAACAGCAGAAGCAAAAAGACAGGGTGTAATATGCAGACACAGGAGTTTATTGAAAAAGTGGCGATAAGTTAAACATTTTGGATAACACCTAATGTTTTTGGTTTTTTTTGCGGAATTTTCTGAAGAGATCAAGACCACGTTTATGTTTGTACTCTAAATGTTAAGCTAAAAAGCTAAAATTACACAATTACCGATGTATTTGTCTCGTTGGAGGCTGTTTTGCTCATGGTCACATACAGTGAAAGTCTGGCCTGGCTCTGCTATCACTGTGCAAACACTGTAATCACTGTGAACTTCAGAGAGAAATTAAAGCTGTCTTCCATTTGGTGGCATCCGGCAGCACAGGCATTAACATGTTGTCTTTCAGATGAGAGACTCATTTTATGTTCAGCTTCGCTGCCAGCTGGGATTCAGTGTATGAGCGTATGGGAGCTCCAGTCCCACAAATTGTGTTTACACAAACCAACAAAAAAAAAGATTGCTGTGGAACACAACTTTTATGGAGATTCTCTTTCCCAAATGAGCTGAAATTAATGCACGTCTGCTTTCTCCTCCTCCACTTTTAATTAATTTACTGTAATAGGCTGCAGTTTTTATCCACCACAAATAACAACAATATATTCTGATAAACAATGACAGAATAGTGACTAACAAGTCAGGAGTGGATTTCCCCTACATGCACTTTGACTGCAAAGGTGTCTATGCCACTCGTCTTGCAGATTCAAAAGCTTTTAGAAGTATAACCACTGCATTTGAGTGTGCATCTGCATATCTTTGTACTTCACTTTGTGGTTGTACCTTCAAAAATCAAACGATGAAATAATTCATCAGTATCTCACTCACAGCCACATCACTATGCACAATAAGTAGACTAGAGATGGAGAGATACATCAACGACTAGCTGGTTAATCTCTCAGTGAAATGATGTTTGGACTGACTGCAAACCAAATTCCTCTGATAGATAAAAGAACTGAAGTGAACTGAGCTGCAGAGAATACTTGGGTTGAAATTAATGTGGGCTTGAACTAAACTGAAATATGAATTTTACTTAACTGAAGTGATGCTGGCAGAAGAAGTTTCAATGTACGATATTCTTATTCATCAACGTATGATATCGTATGAATTGGCGCCCCAAAAGCAACATAAAGTCTTTATGCAAAGGTAAATAGTTAATCTAAAGATACAGATGCTACTTTTAGGAAAATGAAGTTACGGTGGTAAAGTTTAGAAAAATAAACGTAATGAGGATGTACCCTAAAAAAGAATCAAAGTTTGTGTGGTTCAGAGCATCCAACACGTTCTCATCCCAAGTTGTCATAAATCACTGCTTTGTCAGTGGAATTTATGTCTAAGTATTACCCTCTACGTATCTTCCTGTGTCTGCTGTTGACATTCTAGGATGCTGCAACCAACATCGGGATGTCAACGAAAGCATGTAATTATGTTCAGACAACCCCCAGCACGCCCTTTAGTGACCTTCCAGCTTCTTATATTACATTGTATCATTTGGATTTTGGCGGAAGTATCTTGCATAAAAATCATTGACAAATAAGCCGTATTTGATGACTTTGGAATGACAATGGGCAGCAACATCAGTATCCTGTAATTGGGAGCCAAGGCGATGGAGGATGGCATCACAGCTTGGCAAGACAGCTGTCAGCAAACAATGAAACCAGTTGTTGCTTAGGGACTCATGGCTGTGTTTCCAGCAGGTTTTTAAGCACCAAATGTGGGGTTTTTTCAAGGACCCGTTGCTTTTTTTTTTTTAATGGGTTAAGTTCCCCCCAAAATAGTGCTTGCTTCACAACAAAGACATTGGTCTGTGATTCCTGCTGGGATAGTACCAAGGAAGAGTTTTTTTGTTTTTTTTGAGACCGAGACATCAGTGTGTTTTGTGTCATATTAACGCAACAAAAAACAGTTGCTTTATACAGAGACATAGTTGTGTTTTCTGCTCGGACAGTTCCACAAAAAATGGTTCATTGCTGCATTTGCAGCTGTTTTTTAGCCACTCCACCTTCTTTTTAGTGTCATGAAATTGTTGTTTACCAAGACATCCACAGCTTCACCAGTGATTAAGCCACTAAAACTGTGTGTTTTCAGACCCAAACATAATCTTTTTATAACCAAGTGGTTTTTGTGCCAAAATATTACATACATTGACATAAGCTTGTTGAAATGTAAAAATTTAACATTGCCACTACTTACTAGCATACAAATTTAATGTAGCCATATTTTGTGAAAATGCACAATGCCAACATGTTTTTTGAAGTGCAAAAATCATGGACTTCCCTTAAATAAATATATTTTACCAAGATGGCCAGTTTAGTGATAGTAATTTGTCTTCCACTTCTCTTTGGGATCTATTTTCTCTGCCATTTTTCTACTAAGTTAATAAAATTCATAACTTCAGATTTATCGACATTCATATTCATTGATTTTCTCTCCACAATTCAATGTACTCATGCACATGATGATGTAAGGAAAAGACTGCAGACTCCTACGTTTATAAGATCTGTGAATGGGGATTATGAATGCTTTTAAAATATACACAACCTTTTATTTCAGCAAGATATTTAAGCAGAGCAAAAATAAATTCTTTGTCATGCCTACAGTCCATTGTGATGGCTAGTTAATCCTCACATATGCTTTGGATGTAATTCTCCTGCAGTTTGTATGTTATGAGGGCCCTGACACCCTTCCCCCTGGAGGTATGTGAAGCAGTAGACATGATGAATTGAGTCAATTCAGAGGCTACAATGAAAACAATATTCCATAACACATATTTTTTTCCAAATATAGTGATGTGATTTTGCCAGTATATGCAGGTTTACATGTTCCTGCAAGAAAAGGACAGTTAGCATCTCTTAAGAAAATATGTTGTTCAAAGGAAAATGAGGCAGTTGCATGGATACAAGGCTCGAGCTGAGAAACCGAAAAACAGCCCGAGGGTGCATGTGTATTTGCTGCCTTTGCAACTCTGCTGTGTGTGTTTGTGTGTTTGCACGCGTATGTCTGTGTTTGTAGCACATGTGCGTGTTACATGTGTGGGTTTCCTGTATGTTTTTCCCCCCGTGTGTTTGTGTGTACAAACTTGTGCTTTAATCTCATTTTATTGACACTGCTGCGTTACCTGCTGGATTATAATGTGGGATGATCTTTTTCTGCCCCTCAGCTCAAGGTGCAGCCAGAGATATCCCACATGCTTGCAAACCCCCCCTGTGATGGGCTGGAAAATCAGCAGGAAGGCACGGCTTGTTACACAGCAGTTGTTCACAAGGATAATTTATCGCATTTTTTAAATTTTTTTATTTCATTTAGTAAATGAACAGAAGCATAGCAAAGGTAACATAAGGTTTGGAAATGCATTTTGAGCATGATGTGAACACTTGTTGCGCTTACTTTATGTGGGTGTTTTTCCAAAGACTTCTGTTAACTGTGTGCTCTCTGTCCTTGAGAAACTAAAGCCTGAACAACCTCTTACTTGAGCATTAAAGCAGCAGAACAGAAATTAAACATGGCAAGTAGGAGATTTTGTTAAGATCCATGGAAGATTTTTAAAATAAATATGTGTAACATTAAAACTACTGACAGGAACTCCCAGGACAATACACCCTGCCACACCTCAAAAACTGCAATTTTATTTGTCATAAAATATACATGAAACTGCTTCACCTGAAGACAGTTATCACATACATCTACAACTGTTGAGGATTAAACTTCACAATGAAGCCACAGGCTTATTTCCATTGTGATTCACCAGGGGGGCAAGATGCCAGGTCTGGCAAGACCCGCAGGTGCATACAATATTGATATAATTACATGCAGAAATAAAAGATACATAAAAGGACAGCACTGTACTAATTTTTGCAAGGTCCCTATTTTGAGACTATTTGCTTACCATTTCTTCAAAGCTTGCTTGCAATGCCTTTCTGCTTTTCTGGAATCTAAGGCCACATTTAGATAAGAATGGCTCTCCTAAAAATGGGAAAAGTCTGTATTTTATGGAAAAAAAAAAACATTTATATGAAAACATTGTGAAAATGATCCTTGTATACATGGATCCACAACAACTGAAAACTAGTAGTTTGCAGTGTAACTTTGTAACGACACACCATAGAAGAAGACCACAAAGTGGCTGTGATGGAAGCATTGGCATTTCTAAAAGATTACATTACAAACACAAAAGTTTGTGTTTTTTAGGCCCCTTTCACTGAGAGGAAGCATTGGTGAGACATACTGATACTCCACCTCGCAACCTGCAGGACTCAAAGAACGCCCTGGTGCCAGATACCACAGGACACCTCCAGAGTCCTTCAAGGCATTGACTCAGTCTTATTTTTAGCAACATATAGAATGTTTTTTGTTACTTCCATTGATTTTGCGCAATAGTGTCTTTTTGCCCCTGGGTGAGAATAGACACATTTGACTATTTACACCATTCCCTACAATGTGTTATTTTATAGGGCACACTGCTTGTTGTGATTGGCTAGTACTTGTGAGTTGGCACATCAATGTCGAAAGCAGTTAGGACAGGAGCAACATGTTCTCATAGCAATTCATCACATGTTGCAGCTTTGTCGTGGACGTCGATATGTTATGAGTTAGGTATCCTTCTGCGTCTGTTGGTTACGCTCCAGGATGCCGCTACCATGATGATAATTTGGCATGTGGTTGTGTTCAGGCAACAACAGCACTTGCAACAATAGCATGGATGGTTACATTTAAGCGACAAAATCATGGATGGTAAGGTTTAGGGCAAGGAGGCACATGGAAAGGTGTAGAAAAAAAACAACAAATATCACATTCAAGCAAGAAGTGAACCGTCCCTGTGCTCCTTATACTATGCTGTTACTGAAAGCGTTACAACCTGACACCATCCTGATGCATTTCATGAACACACAACAGGTTCTGTCCGGCAGCATTCTCAAGTGATTCCTCCCTTCCACGCTATCACATGGACGCAGCAGGTGCCAGCTGCTGGCATGTAGTAATACTGCGACCATTTCTGTCTGGCTGCGCTCTCAACTAATGACATCCATTGGCGTATCATGTGGTTGCTTAAAATGCTGTATTTGTTTTTTGGTGTCAGGGTCAAAAGACACTGTCAAAACGTATTTGAAAACTTTTGAATGAGAACAGGCTGGTTACTCACTTCATCCAGCAGTGATTTTAATGTTTTAGCCCATAAATATATAGCGTCACTGGCTATTCGTATTTGGGTGGAAATAGCATTGTTGGCTATGGACACCTGATAATAGCATCTGCCTAACAAAAATGTTGTGTGATAAAAGAAGATTGAGTATGTTGTAATAATCACAAAAGCTTATTTTTGAAACAAAATCATTTCTAGCCATCCATCCATCTACTGTTATCCACATATCAGGAGCCAGGTCATGGGGCAGCAGGCTGAGCAAAGCACTTCAGGTGTCCCTCTTCCCTGCAAGGCTTTTCAGTTCCCTGGGGGACTCCAAGATGTTCCCAGGCCAGATGAGATATGTAATCCCTCCAGCGTATTCTGGTTCTGCCACTTGGCCTGTTGCATTGTAACAGCGATAAAAATATGGCATATCAAACTTAGAAATCTTATTCTAATAAGAACCTGGGAGTTTGTTGTGATGGTGTTAGCACTGTAATGTACTGTAAATCAAGGCTTACCTGAGAACAGATGCACTACAGCAGAGAGCAGGGACAGGAAGAAAGTCAATAGACTCATCAGCTAAAGCACAGTGTCAAATCTAATGTAATGATTATTGAAAACTGGCTGTTGTTATAATCCTTTGTGATTACAAAAGAAAGTGATTTTCTCTACGTCGCTAATGCCAAGGTCAAAGTAGAGACTTCTGTTTAAATTGTTTTTTACTGCATCCTGCCCCATTATTAATAAGACACTAGTTGACGTCCTTGAATCCAACACTAGTTTATCATAATTATAATACTTTAACAGTTTAGCACGACTTCACGACAATCAATAGTAGCAGAGAAATCAATAGCCCATTTATGGTTTGTGTTTATGTGGAAATTAGTGTCAGCTGCTCTAGTGTCAGCTACATTTGTCACAATGTTCCTTCCTCTACAACTGGCTTTTTATTCTTCTGTATTGATAAAAATAGAATTACTAGATACAAAAATTCCACATTATTTTTTCCAATTGTTTAACCTCCACTTTTTTCCTAAATTCCATTTGTCTTTTCTTATAGACATAGAAAATTAAAAACTAATCATACACTAATACATCATTGATGTGTGGTACAGTGGTGCAGGCTGCATTAAAATAAAACAAATCTTTATAACTCCCATTCTTTTCAAATTCATACAGATAAATGCATCATACCAGCGCTAGCACAAGGTAAAAGGCGGTTTACAAACACCACCATACAGGCAGCAAAGCCCAATGGAGATAGATAAGGCATTGCCTGCAAAAGACAGCAACTGGGCAATTTGTTGAGAGATTCTGCTAGATCCAGGTCACTGCTAGTGTGAATCCACAGCAAGAAATAACTTAAAAAGCAGTTGGTTAGAGGCTCAGAGGCTGTCTTCATAAGGCACCTCTGCTGTTTTGCATTAGCAAATGCTTTGGCTTAGACTTCATGAACTCCGTAAATCTAAGTTCAACTTTTGAAAGCTAACTCCATTTTAAATTCATTTGATAGTTTAATGTTTTACTTTCCAGTTGTAAATAGTGTAGCATACACACACCCAAAAAACTTCTACATATGCTGGATCCGAAAGGAAACTGAAGGCAAAAGCCAGACAAGAGATCCAAAGCTTTTTCTGACAGCTTCCAGGAACTTGAATTCAATAGAGCAACATTTTTGATCTTACAGATATCCTCATTAGGCAAATGAAAATAATTATCGCAGAAAGCACTACATAGAAGAGTCGAAATAATGACAAGATATGACTTGCTCAAAAGGGTTTAAACAGTGCAAGCAACTACAAACTGGCAACGGGTCAGAAAAACAGAACACCTTGACAAAGGCCGCTGTGCTGAAATATTTTTCTATCTTTTTATTATTTCCTATGACTTGTTTTTTCTCTGTTACAAACGTGCATGTGACCGCTTCAAAAGACCGCTCCACCACATTTAGGTAAATAAGTTCTTTTTGGCTACGTATTTTTGGGTGAGACTTTATACTGATTCCTATAACAGGAAGACAACACAAACAAAATAAAGAAATGCATCAAACTGCACTGGGTGCATCCAGCATGCACAGAGACAGCACTGGATGAGTCCACATGCAAAACACACGGGTGGTGTCACATGTTAATAAACGCGCATGCTGACACGGATGGTTAGGATCCATTTTAAGAGTTGAGTAGGAGCTCTTGTAACATTCACAGCGACCTTTCTCTTTATTTTTTTCCAAAATTTGTGTTATACATACAGTTTACATTTCATCAGAAAACTGAAACAATTGTTTGTTTGTTTTTTTGATTTTCGTAGAAAAGGGAAAAAAATAAATAAATAAACTTAACTCAAGCAAAACAAATCATGGTATAAACATAAAAAATAAGTTACAACATTTAAAAAAAGGCAGAACAAAGAGAAAGAAAAATTAAAAAGTTGGGGGGTGGAGGTGGGGGGCAGGAGATAGACACCTTCAGAGCTTCATGGATCACATTATATACAGACACAATAATATGTGTGGGTGTGTGTGAACTGATTAATTAACAAAACAAAACAAAAACCACACAGATTGCAATTATTTTAGGATAGCTACGGTTGATTTGCTTACGTTTGTATTTGTACACATCGCTTTACCTTAGTTAAGAGCAGTATTTAGGTTAAACAATTGTGCACATGAAGAAATCTGTGTGTCTCCTTTAAAATGACCGACTTGAACTGACCGAGTGCCCCAATGTCCTTCTGTAGTATGTGACATTTTAAATGAGGACGCATGGCAAACATGAGCTCAACAAAGAGCTCCATCTATAAAAAAAAAAAAGCATAGGTAGGTTTGGGTGCTTTTATAGAAGTCTCCAATGAGCCTTATTTCATTAGTTCTTTTAGAAAGCAGCAATAAAATGAGAAAAATAAATGAAACAACAACAAAATGAAGTAATTCGGAACAAACTGATTTACAAAGTCATGAAAAATTGGAAATGACACAATGCAGCTTCTGTGAGACATAAAGTATACCTTTGGGGATTGTAGGCCCAGCACTTAGTGTTAGTTACTTAGGGTTAGTTTAAACTGGCTTCATCACACTTAGATAAACATATGAATTTCCGCCCACTATCTGGTGATAAGCAGATGGTCCGACAGTAAGATTAGATGAGATGCTGAGAAAAGTGATAGAAACTGCTGGATGATTGATTATTTCGGGCCCATAAAGTAGACAAATCTCTCGGCTGGATTCAGTGTTCTTGCTCAGTTTTGTTATTATGTTCCACATTTGAGTCGGCGCGGTCATCTCCTCCCTCCTGCTGTTTCCCTTGATGATCCTCACATTAAGTACGCACTTGGGTTTATTAACCTGATGATCTTTTGAAGAGTGAAAACAATTCTCCATGTTAGTGGTTCTCAAAGTAGCTTCTGGGGTCCTTCAGGGAGATCCCCAGAAACTGATTGAACTTTTTAGAATGCCTGTTTCTGCAAGTTGACTGACAACAACCTGTCTGGCTGGGTCAGTCTTGTCCATGTGTGTTGAAATTTTTGTGTCAAATTTTCTGTTGCAGGAAAAAAAAAAAGATTAAGGAACAGTGTAGAAATGTATCAGAGCTTTTGAAATGATCTCATCCTCTAGACATGATTTTTTTGCAGACTTTTTGGAAATTAATGCAACATTAATCCTGATAAAAATGTTCTTACAGCTGAAAGTCTAATGGAGTCATACATACAAGTAATGAAGATTAAACATCATGTCATACAAACTAAAGCACAAAGCTCTAGTGATTTGCATTTAAGAGCAACTTTTCACTTTAAATAACAACCTTCTGCCCAGCCAATTAAAAATAAACCACCATATCTGGATTGTTAAGACCAACTAATTTATTTCTTACGAGCTTGACCTTATAGTAGTGTAGAGGTGGGCAGACATTTTCTTGGCATTAAACAAAGTCAGATGTAAAAGCAGTTTGTGCAAATCCTCATTAAATGAATATATACATATTTATATTGTGTTTCTGAAAACTGTTGTTTTCAATATGTCAATATGTTGTATTTGTTTCCTGCCATGGCTGCTCCTGGCAAAACAAGCATGACAACAGTTCGTATGGTCAATGTATGTTTAGAAAACCACATTAACCCTTTAAAAAAACCTACATCAAAATCTGTTTCCCATGTTATGTTCAGGCGCCTTTCAAAACCATTTAAACCTTTGAAACCTGAACAAAACGATTTGATTTCTTTTGAAAACATAGCAACGAACAGCTTGGCAAGAATTGTCCCAGAGTTTGCAATAAATTAGGAACAGCTGAGAAGAAAATGACCTTAAAATGATGATAAAAGAACATAAATAGAGACAGAGGGTGACAAAAAGAAGGAAGTCTTTTTTTTTTTTACAGTAACATTTAAGCACTTTTTTTCACCATTTTTCTTGTCTTTTCGGGTCATTTTCTTGGAACTGTTTAATAATTCCTTGCTAATGTAGGGTAATTTCTTGAGAAGTTGCTCATCTGCCTTTTCCCCATGTCTTTGAAAGAGATTAAGCCAATTTACTCAGGTTTCAAAGGGTTAAATATTTATAAAAAGTTATACAGACTGGATAACAGTATATGTGAACTGTACAGTAGTGGTTCTTTCTTTCTTCTTCTACAAAAGAGGAGACAACAAAGACAAAAGTTGCCAGCAGTTCTTCTTGTCTGGTCTGACACTGTGTTTTGATTGTAATTGTAGATGTTTTGCTATTGAGGGCATTCTCGAGCTCCTTATCCACTGAAGATAAGACACTTGACTTTCTGTGTTGTTCCTGCTCGAGACGGGGTGAGAGGTCCTTGCACTAAGAAAATTATCTATACAGGCACCTCATATTTTCTGTGGCACGTGTAATTGCTCTCGCAAGGTCATTCAGATTGATGTTGCTGATCACTTTCAAATGGTGAGGCTTCTGCACGAGAAAAGCCAGATTCTCATACATTTTGCATGTGTACTTGTCCCGATCACTTTAACCTTAAAGGTTGCTGAAAACCAACATGTTCTCATCCAATCTTGTTACATGTTGCCGCTTTGCAGATTTTACTGCGTGTTTGTTGTATCCCAATTGTGTAGTTTGACATGACTTTTGGCTTTTGAACTTTTGAACCTCCTTGCTTTACGTGTTGTCCATCACCAATGCCACCACCATGGACACGAAGATTATAGAAGCAGATCAGAGAAAGACACCCCCAACCGTCTTTAACTCCAAGATCAAACTCGATCAAACGGCAAAACCAGCCTGTTTTGATTGAATATAAACCAAGATTATGTTAATGCAATCACTAATTCTGACCTAAAATATTTTCAGAGAGAGATATATTGTCAAACCCTGTATAGCTATTATAGTGAGATTTTGTAAACAGGAAGTGGTTACCATACTGCTTCCTGCACAGTGACAACAAAGGCTGAAAAAACTAAGCAACAGTGATCAAAGTATAAACCAAGATTTTGTTACTGACATACTTTTATAAACTCATATAAATGAACAGAGAGCATCCACTGTGTCTGTGTTTTAGCAACATGATTTAGCTTACCATTTAACTGTTATACAAGATCCTTTGTTGGCATTGTTTCACTTTTACCAGTTCTCATTGTGTCACCCACCAACAGTAGTGTTAATTGGTTTGTTGCAGTGCAGTGCATTCTGGTAGTTGTAGGTTTTCTACCTCTTGAGCAAAAGCAAATTGCACAGTTCTTTTTCTTTTTAATCCGGTCATGTAGCACCAATTACAAAAACATTTGCATCTCCCCACTGCATAGACAGCCTAGTCTTATGAAAAAAAACATATTTCCAGCTGTGAAATACGTCTTTACTGGTAAGAGCTCTATCTAGTGAGCTACCAGCATGCCCCCCACCTCTGCATGTCTAAATGTGTCATTGATTTTTGAACACATGGACATATTGCAGACCTACTTTTCAACTCAGGACAAACTGTCCCCCTCTGAGACTGATGATCTGCCCGGCAATGCAACAATTATCCCTCCTTACCCCCCTCTACTCCTGCCAACAGAAACACATCAACACAACTCCTCTGTTTAGAGCGCTAACAGCCTCACAGTCATACACGTGACAACCAGTTCCCCACTCCAACCATACACATCTTTTCATTACATGCCAATGCAGTCACCATAGCAACCTGTAGGTGTGCGTGTTTGTGTGTTGCATAACACTCTGTTTGTGTGTGTGTTGAAATATTTGTGTGCATTACTGTCACTTAGCAATCAGCCAACGTCCTTTCAAAGCATGTCCAATGGAAATGTTTTTGCTGCATGCCAGTGAATAATAGGCAGCCAGAGCTGGTGAACAGGGACACTTAATGAAGACACAGTCCCTGACACAGCTACTCACACTGGCACTGATGGACCAGCGTTTGAATGATGGCATGGTTGTTATGTAGATGTGCAGATTGAGCTTTCCATACAATAGGTTTATGCTCAAGCAATTTCATTATGCAGCTGTGGCCACTTTGGATTGCTTAAAGGGAAAGTCCGCTCTAAAACTGTTCTGATGTGGAAAACAACCCAGCTGTTGGCTTTGTCTCATTCTTTTGTGGATGCATTAGACAGTTTGGCAGATTTGTTTCATTCATTCGTGTGACTAGAGACAATTAATTGTTTAACTGTCATTAAAGTAGGTTGATTAACCCTTTGAAGCCTGAGCAAAACGGTTTGTTTTCTTTAAGCATGGGGAGAACGAGCAACTTTATCAAACATGGCCCGAAGATAAGCAAAAAAATTGTTTTAAAAAATTACCTGAAAGTAGGTGGAATAAAAAGAAAAACGCAAACAAGAAAACGGCCTAAAAAGTACTCGAAAAAACAAACAAAAAAACCCCCAAAACATTTATTTATGTTATTGCATTGAAAGGTTCAATTGTTTCTATAAGCATGGATGTATATTTTTTCACTTGTTTTGAATAAGAACTGCATATAAACATTTCTTTATAAGACTTTTTACAAGGATTTTATTTGCTGTAACTCCCTATTTTAAAGCCACCACTCATTATTAATGGATGCATTTTCTAAAAAGATACCATCCTTTGTTAGAGGATTTTTTTTTTAAATATATAAACCATGAATTTAACATCAGGGTCTGGTGTCAGCCTCAGAATCAAAGAGGCAGAGCTTCTATCTGGAGCCGTCACTTTACACTGATGTTCAGCAGTCATACAGACATCCATCACAGAGGAGCCAGACGTACCAATTTCTGCTCTGACAGTAGCCTCAACAGACCTGACTGCACTGCAGCTGGAACACATGCCGGCTTTTTTTCTCTCATTTCTTTCTTTTGACTGGAAACTCTCCCTCCCTCTTACTATTACTGTCACTCTGGCCGTCCGCTTTCTCGCTTTCTCTCTATGTATTTTAAACAGCTGGATGCAACAAGTCAGTGGGATCCTCAAGGGATTAAGAAGTGGTTTTGGGAAATGCAGAGAATCTCCATCTGAGCTTCGTGGAGACAAGGCAGAAAAGACACAATTAAAGTGTAGACATTTCTTCCCAAAGTACATTTTTTAAAGAAACTATCTATATAGAAGGGATATATATTTGTTTTTTGTTTGGTGCCCCTGTTCTTCCACATGCCAATGCAAGTGTTTCCAATTTAACTCAAAACTCATTTGCATCTAACATTCACCATTAAGGTTTATTACACTGAAGAAGAATTTCAACACAATTCTTTTGTTTTTTTTTTTGGTTTTCATGTTTCACAGGTTTGAATTAAAGATCTGAGACTATATTATGCACTCAAATACGTATATTTCTCTCAAATTTTTGGTCTCCGGCATGTTAAAATCCATGTTATTGAGCACTTTTCCAAGCTACCCTATCTACCTGACAGGTGTGGCATATCACGTTGCTGATTAAACTGCATCATTACTCCATAGGTGTGCCTTAGGATGGAAAAAGCCATTCTAAATTATGCAGTTTTGTCATGGTAAAATTATAAATTTATTAGGATTTCATATGACTAGCACTAAAGAAATGCATTTTTTGGTCACTGAGGTGCCCCAAAACATCACTCAGTATATAGCATGACCACAGTTATTCTGATGACATTCGGTTGATCAGGTTGCTGATGTGTTGTTGTTGGAATGTCAGTCCACTCCTCTTTAGTGGTTGTATGAAGTTGCTGGATATAGGAAGGAGTTGTTCCTCCTCCTCAGAACATTCCGAACATGCTCCATTGGTGACATGTCTGGTGAGTGTGCAGGCCATGCAAGAACTGAGATGTTTTCAGACTCTAGGAACTAGATTCTTGCAACATGGGGCCATGCATTATCATGTGGCAACATGGCATAAATGGTGACCGTTGAAAGGCATGATAATGGATCCAAGGATCATGCCGGGGTATCTTTGTGTATTCAAACAGCTATCAATAAAATGCACCTGTTTTCGTAGCTTTTGCCAGCTCATCATGGGGCTCTCCATTCACAACAATGGCATTAGCAAACTGTCTGCCTGCACGACGCCGTACATGCCGTTTGCCATCTGCCCGGTACAGTGTAAACCAGGATTCAGCTGTGAAGAGAATACTCCTTCAAAGTGCCAGACGCCATTAAAAAGTCAGCAATACCCCACTCAAGTCAATTATGATGACAAACTTCTTTCAGGTCAAGACCCTGGTGTAGACACTGAGAATGCAGATGAGCCTCCAGAAAATGGTTTCTGGTGGTTTGTGCAGAAATTCTTCACATATGCAAACTGATTTTAGAGCAGAATTCACTGCTGCACACACACTGTGTCTCCAAATAATGTCACCAGTGCATAATGGCAGTGGTTATATCTGTGATATTTTGGCTTAATTCTTTGTGAAGTTGGAGGGAATGGACATGCATCGCTTACCTGCATAAACAAGGACACTGTCAATATTCCTCATTTATTAAACAAACATAAGACAGCATTCTGGAAGTAAAGTAATTTCCAGGTGCAGCTCGGCTTTTATCAGTGTGCACGAGTGGAGGCTGCCATCAAATCTCCCATCAGGTCTCAACCCATATATGCAAGCTTGAGTCTACATATCGCACTCTAGGTATCCTTCTGCATCTACTCTCTATGTCACTACATATTTGTCTCTACAAATCCTCCTGCATCTGCTGTTGATGTTCCAGGATGCCACAATCAATGCCTGGATGTCAAAAAAAGCACATGGTAAGCATTACACAACAAAAGTATGTGGTTGGGTTTAGAAACAAACACCATAGTCTGGCAACAACAGCAGATGGCACCCAACACCCTCAACAAATGCGCATGCTGGTACGGATGGTTTGGTTACATAACATATTCAGGTAACATATTCACAGATGATTAGGATTAGGGAAAGGAGGCACATGGTGTAGAAAAATAAGCACCACACTCAGCTGGGAAAAGAATACCAGGCTCCTGAGTGAAAGTCAAGGGTTTGTTGGACCTATTCACCACCATTCCTCCCGCCCAGCCTATAGGGACCTTTCATCTCCTTATAACATCATTACCAGCAGTGTTTCAACCCGATGCCACCTCGCAGCGTTTCATATGGCCACAACAGATTCACTTCAGCCACATTATCAACTGATGCCGCCCATTCGCAAATCATGCTGTCGTGTCAGATGCTATATCATAACAACGTAAATGGTTCCGTTGTTTCTGCATTACAAACTGATGTCACCCTGCAGGTTATCATACTACCATAAGGAGGTTTTTGGTGTTGTGTTTGATACCGATATTACTGACAAAATGGTGATATTTTGGGACTTCGCAATGAAAATGAACTGAAATCACTGTAAGTTAAAAAAAATATGTTGGATTAAAATAGAATCAGAAAAATAAAAACACACGCAAAGCATTTACAAACACTTTTCAGTAATTTGCCAACACATGCACAGCTTTTAGAAAAAAAAAAAATATCTGTTTGATGACACACGCTCTGCATCTAGAAACTGTAAACAGAAATATGTTGCAAGAAGCTCATCAGAAACTGTTTTCAGGGGACACTGCAAGGTGATACTTGCTGCTGATGGTTGCATAATTCAGATATTACAATAACAAGTAAAACACTTATGCTAGGTTAACACCAGATATCTGCAATAATGTCTCAAATATCACAATGTACAAATAAACTAAAACCTTGTGAATCATTTCCCACCACAACTGATGGCAAGCTGACTTCAAAAACTCAACTACAACAAACGGCAGCAAGTGTGCATGAATAGATAAAGAGAAAGGGATATAGCATTGGAAATCTGTTCCCAGTATAAGGTGGTTTAGTTCATTTAGTTTAGTATGACTGTAGCAAATAAAAGCCTAATATATTCATTTCGGGTTGATGGTATATTGTTTCATTCTCACCTATCAATATATAATTTTGAAGCACATAATATTTAAACTAAGCATTGTTTGGAAGGCCAACCTCCAACTTTCATTTTGAGATAGTTATCTACTCTCCACGTTTCAGAAATCCTTAATGTCAACAGAAGCACATGCTGGCATAGGATTAGGAGAAGGAGGCATATGTTAAGGTGTAAAAAAAAAACAACATAATTTTTACTCTGGAACACAGAACCCCTATATGCCATTACCCGCAGCATTTTAACCTGACACAATCCAGTAGCGTTTTATGTAGACCCGAAAAGGTGTCTTTTGGCATCGCAATCTTACGTCCAATGCTCTGTCAAAGCAGCAGTATTTTATAAGTTTGGAATGAGAGCAACCTAGTTAATTGCAGTGGTGTTTTCTTTCCATGCTGTGTTTTTCCGACTTCCTTTGATGCCTTTTTCAGGCTGCCAATGTGCTTCGTTTATTAAACCTGAGACATCTGTGTTTCCATTTCTAGCTCAGAGAAGTTCCTCTTCCTGACTGTCTTTTGCCTCTCTATGTCGTAAACTCTTGGCGAGAGGCCTCTAGACTCGGAATATTGGGGCAGGATACTCAAACAATTGTTTTCAGCAGCCACAGTTATCAACAGCTGGTCATTTGTATGCTGCGAGATAAGAATGTTTAATTAATCAAACACAAACCCTATTGTAGTATGATCATGTAGAGATTGATAAGTAAGCGACATCATGTTCTACTCAAGAGTGAGTGAAGTGCAACACTAGTGGTAAAATACGGTACATCGGTTCAATCTGGTATTTGGCTTTATATCATACTGGTTTCAAAATTATCACACTAGCCCAACCCTAGTACACAGTAATGTTAAGTGCATCTTAGAGTTTGAAGTAAGCCTGTGGTACTGCTGTATGTGGTAAGCTAGTTTGCTGAACATGCCTACAATTGCAGGTAATATGTGAGCAAACAAACATTTTAATTATTCTATTCTTTACCATCTTGCTCTTGTGTTTATGTTCCTGGAAAGGCTAGAAGGAATGGATGACTAATTCTATTTTCAGCTGGTCTTTTATAGAACTCTTTTGATTGATTTAACTTGAGAGTTGCCTCCTGGCTCACCGAGGAGCAAGAAAAAGAAAAGTGCTTCTATATGTACACATGTCAGAGAAATTATAGATGCTTGGCTATAGCAGTCATTTTAAAATGTCATGGCCATTTTAAAACGCTGACAGTTACAACCCTGCACTTTCCAAACTCTACAGATGCCGCTTTGGCTCAAATAAAAAATGCTGTCCACCCAAACATCCCGCAGCTCGTTCAACTTATCGGAGAAAGTTGAAGAAAACTGCCACTGGCCCTGTCTCCCAATCCTAGCCCTTTGAAAAATGAGGGCAAGTCAAAGTTAATAATTATATTAAAAGCCTGCCCTGGTGATGCATTCTCTTTTGACACATCCATTCGTCATGCTTGTGTAGTGAAATGTTTCCCCTGATAAATATTTTCAAGGATCAAAATGGAGGGCTGTGAAACATTATTGGGAGAGACTCATTGATATTTCCTCCACAAGGCAACAGTCGGCATTTAAGAGCACTATACTAAATAAAAGGATATTGATTTGCCTAAATTAATGCGTGGCCTAACCTTCAGAGGTGCATGAATTGAGGGCAAGTGTCCTGTAAATTATTCGTGGCAGACGGGCTTTAATATCTGCACAAAGCACTGTGATACTTCTACACATTGTGGGCATTGTGATATACTGTACTGTACATCATGCAGTATCAGTAGTTGGGCTCTCCAGCTGAGCAGAGTAAACTTTTGTTTTATGGTTCGGGAGCAGAGACTAACAGGAAAGCTGTAGGTTGGCAGAAAACCTGACAGTTTCTCGACCTCTATTTTACTTACAAAATTGCTGACTTTGACCTGTACTAGCTGCAGTGTGGTTTTATAGGTCCATGTGGGACTGGGCTTGTAAACAGAAGATGAGACAATAAATTCCTACTCTGTGAAACCGTCAAGTGATTCAGTTGCGGCTGTTGTGTTGCTCCTGGATATACAAAACCTGAAATATGGCTCAGTGGAAAGACAGCAAGAGTCTGACATGGTGTGTGTAAAACTTTTCTTTTTAAAGTTATTCCTGGCTCGTGTCGATGATGGCCTTACAAAACTATAGAGGTCATTCCCAACTGGCTGTCTCCCCTCAAATCTGACATTTTCTGCTTCCTACATTTACTACACCAACCACATTTCAGTCAGTTCTTTGATACATGTATGGCATACATGGCTTCACAGACCCAGATACATAATTGATGTTAAGCTGGTAGTGGGATGGAGGTTTTCAGAATAAGGAAGTGGAGCAACTGTTCTAGCCATCTGAACATGTTCTGCTGTAACGCTAACAAGTGTGTGGATGCTTAGCAGGGTTTTAAAAAAATGCTGTGGATTATAATTCAGACACATTGCAAATACACTGGATCTTCTTCAAATTTGTAGGAATCACCAAAATGTTGTCATACCATGTCACCACACGTTGTTTTTTTGTCAGTGGACTTTTGCGTCTAGATATTAGTCTCTACAAATCCTCCTGCATCTGCTGTTGATGTTCCAGGATGCCACAATCAATGCCTGGATGTCAAAAAAGCACATGGTAAGTATGTGGTTGGGTTTAGAAACAAACACCATAGTCTGGCAACAACAGCAGATGGCACCCAACACCCTCAACAAATGCGCATGCTGGTACGGATGGTTTGGTTTGAAAGTCCAGGGTTTGTTGGACCTATTCACCACCATTCCTCCCGCCCAGCCTATAGGGACCTTTCATCTCCTTATAACATCATTACCAGCAGTGTTTCAACCTGATGCCACCTCGCAGTGTTTCATATGGCCACAACAGATTCACTTCAGCCACGTTATCAACTGATGCCACCCATTCGCAAATCATGCTGCCGTGTCAGATGCTATATCATAACAACGTAAATGGTTCCGTTGTTTCTGCATTACAAACTGATGTCACCCTGCAGGTTTTCATACTACCATAAGGAGGTTTTTGGTGTTGTGTTTGATACCGATATTACTGACAAAATGGTGATATTTTGGGACTTCGCAATGAAAATGAACTGAAATCACTGTAAGTTAAAAAAATATGTTGGATTTAAATAGAATCAGAAAAATAAAAACACACGCAAAGCATTTACAAACACTTTTCAGTAATTTGCCAACACATGCACAGCTTTTAGAAAAAAAAAAAAATATCTGTTTGATGACACACGCTCTGCATCTAGAAAAAAAAAAAGAACTGTAAACAGAAATATGTTGCAAGAAGCTCATAGCACATCAGAAACTGTTTTCAGGGGACACTGCAAGGTGATACTTGCTGCTGATGGTTGCATAATTCAGATATTACAATAACAAGTAAAACACTTATGCTAGGTTAACACCAGATATCTGCAATAATGTCTCAAATATCACAATGTACAAATAAACTAAAACCTTGTGAATCATTTCCCACCACAACTGATGGCAAGCTGACTTCAAAAACTCAACTACAACAAACGGCAGCAAGTGTGCATGAATAGATAAAGAGAAAGGGATATAGCATTGGAAATCTGTTCCCAGTATAAGGTGGTTTAGTTCATTTAGTTTAGTATGACTGTAGCAAATAAAAGCCTAATATATTCATTTCGGGTTGATGGTATATTGTTTCATTCTCACCTATCAATATATAATTTTGAAGCACATAATATTTAAACTAAGCATTGTTTGGAAGGCCAACCTCCAACTTTCATTTTGAGATAGTTATAGCCTGCTGCCAGTGGTTTTTATACACCTTTTTCTTCTTTTGGTTTAAATATGTGGGTATATGTCAGTTTTAAGGATGATATATATATATATACACATATATATATAAATTTGTAATTATGTGAAATGCGTTTCAGGTAGAGTAATGCAAAAGTAATGTTATGAGAAGTGTAACAAATAACTTTCTACAAGGAGTAATTAGGTAAAGTAATGCATTCTTTTTTTTTTTTTTTGACCCAAAAATTGACCATTATATTATTGGAGTAAGTAAGAGACCTCGTAAAGAAATTATGTATAGAAAAATGTATTTTTGTTTTGGTCCTGCCGATACAGTTGATTTATCAGCCAGCTGTTGGAACAACTACAACATCCACATGTGCTTTGGTGGAAATTATCACAATTGGTGCTCAGCACCAGCAAAAAGATGGGTTTAGTGACTTAGACATGAAAAAGGTTAAAAACAGTTAAACCTTGTTTTCTGGGCTGGCAAGGCTGAGCACAACTCCCTTAGGCTTAGTACTGAAATATGCTAGTCTTGCATGATAAAGCCATTCATCAGTCTCTAAAGATTTAGGGTGCATTCCATTTGCACCCGACCAACCCCTCCATCATTAGTCACCATCATTATGTTTCAAACATGCTGGAGCTTTTATTTCTCTGAGCTTCTGCTCTCAGAGGAGAGACAGAGACAGCAGTAATATAGATGAGACGGGGCACGCTGCCGGTTTAGAAAGTCTAAAGATGGCAGTAGTGAGTGGCCAGTCAATGCAGCAGCTGTATCACCGTTATTTAGAGCAGATGGGGACAACAGCAAAACATCAGCGCCAAATTCTTTTCAGAAACTGACATTTTAATCATATGATATTCCTAGATGCTTCCATTTGTGGACTGAGTGTGTGACTGTTTAGACCTGATGCCATAGCAACTGTGTGCACGTCATGACGGCTGCCTCAGATGTTTTTATGTTACTAAGTCTGTCCCTCTGTCCCTGTCTCCAGCCACTTCTCACTTTTCTCAGGTCCATTTACTTCTACGGAACCCTTCAGAACTTCAGACTTTTCCAGGTCACCTGTCCCCTGCTCACCTGTTCCACATTACCCCTAAGAGTATTTACATAAGAGTATTTTAGGCATAAGATCACAATTCCAAAAGCCGCCTTTTGCATCTGCATGAAACACCACTGGATGGCATCAGGTGGTCGCGGTGTCATTGTATGCTAGTGGATGACTGGACAGGTTCCAGCTGGACAGAACTGCATGAAACACAGTGGGACAGCATCAGGTTGAAACGCCGCTGATAACGACATAGTATAAGGAGCACTAGGGTGCCTATAGGGCGGGTGGAAGGGGTGAGTGATGGCTCCAACAAACCCCTGACTTTTAAACGGGAGTTTGGTGTTTGCTGCCCATCTGAATTTGATGGGTGTTTTTCTTCACCTTATCATGTGCTTTCTTCACCTACTCCTAACCATGTGTAACTTTGTTGGCTACCATGTGCTTTTGTTCTCTAAACATAATAACGTGCAGCGTAATCCCACCACGGTAGCAGCATCCCAGAATGTCAACAGCAGACGCAGAAGGATACCTCAAGTGTGATTTGTAGACTTTGTACACTGCAAAGAGGCAATTTGTTATGACTTCAAATGAGAATGTGTTTTACTGTGTGTCCGGATGTCTGTTTTTGGGGCATTTCCAAGCTGCTTCATATGCACCCTGTGACATTATAAGTTTAGTTAAGTTTAAGTTTAAGTTGGAAACCACTACAATATGTTTTGATCTTTTGTGTTTCATAAGACCGTGGTGGACCTGAATTCAAGCGTTAATATGTTGAAAATGTATGTTTGATTTATGTAAAATAATGTCAATTTATATGTCTCGACACTGTTTTATACTAATAGCAATATTTAAAACCCAGGAACACACTGAACCCAAATCTAAAGTAGGTAACACATGCATAAGGAATTGTAAGAGTCACTGAAGACTTGGTAATGCATTACTGTGCCTTACAGTGTATCAGTAGTCATAATGCATTAGAAAACTATAATAATTCATGAGGTCAGGTAATAGTGTCACTGCTTATTTTGTATGTGGGTTACAAGGTGTTAGAAACATCCTGGTGCTTTTTGTTACTGCAGAGATGCAGAGGTGGTTATGGCTGCTGTAACACCTTTATGACAACTCTCCTCCACACACACAAACACATACACACACACACTGCATCACACTCCTCCTTTCCTTTATTTCCCTCCCTCACACACATACACACACAGTTGGTATATTTTATGTGTTCTATTTTTTCCATTTTGCCGCACTGAATATGTCTAGGAAATGCCATTAAAATTGCACTGTGCTCTTTTGAAGACTTTTGATGTTTTATGTAACATATTTCCGTAGGTAACAGCCTTTTACTATTTTTGAACCATTTTTAAATGTCACAAGTTTTGAAATTTCATTTTGCCCTTGAGCTATTTGCATGTGCTGGCATACTAATACGCTACACCCACATGGTGATCATGTTAAATGTACCTGCTAACCTACATAGTTTTGTATTGTCACTGGTTCAGAGCACTGCTCTCCCTAAGTTCAGGTTTACTACTGTGGCCTCTTAAAGCCTGATTACATAAGAAAGTTGTACCAACAAATTTCATTAAAATTTTAAAGTCAAAATCATGTGAGATATCTTGTTTTAGAAGTTTGGTAAGCGGTTACCTTTTACTGGGTTGGTAAATTCCTAGATCTGGCACACACTGTCTCAGTATGTGTTAACTGCCATCAGTAAAATGCACCTGTGTCTGTAGGTTATGCTAGCCCATACCATAACCCCACTGCTACCATGGGACACTCTCTTCACAACTCTGGCATTAAAACTGTTCACTCACCTCAAGTCCTACGTGCCGTCTGCCACCTGTCCGGTTCAGTGTAAACCAGGATTCATTAGTGAAGAGAACACTTTTCCAAAGTGCCAGACGCCATCAAAGGTGAGCAGCTGCCACTCAGGTTGGTTACCATGACAAACTGCTATCACATCAAGACCCTGGTGAGGATGAGGGGTATGCAGATGAGTCTCCCTGAGATGGTTTGGGCAGAATTTAATTGTGTAATAAATATTAATTACCCGACTGTAAATTTTCATTATTGCACTTTGTACAGTTACAAACATTATCACATTAACAAAATCTGGCCACAGAGTATAAACACAAGGCAAAAAACTCAAAACAGCTTTTGGAGGTTCCTGCTGCAATTGGTGTCACAATGACACAAACACCCACAAAGTCTCACGAGGTGAAAACAACACCAGACGTTGCAATGTTTTCGCAGCTGGTAATAACTTTATGTAGCACCTTTCAAAACTGCGGTTACAAAGTGCCTCAAACAAGGACAAATTAAAGAAAGCTGCAGAACAAGCAAATACAATTTTACAGTGAACAAGACAATAACAAATAAAACAGCAATAAAAATAACAGATAACAGTTCACATAGAAGAACAGATAGCATAGATAAAATAAAAGAGAAAGCCAGAGGCTAAAAGTGAGTCAAAAGAGATGTTTTAAAAGAGGGTAGTGAATTATCAGAAAAGCCTTTCCAACATGTTCTCATTCCAAGTCTTCACATAATGTCACTTTGCAGAGGACTTCTGTGTCTACATATTATGCTCTAAGTATCCCTCTGCCTCGACTGTTTACGTTACGGAATGCCACTATTGTGATGCCAACACAAGCACATGTTTGGGATAACTCTGCATGTGGTTATGTTTAGGCAACAAAAGCACATGGAAATCAATGCCAGAACGTAAAAGAACAAAAATGCTGCCATGGACTGATTGGTTTAGAGGCACATAGTAAGGTGTAGAAAAACATCACATTCAGACAGGAAGTGAACACTAGACTCCCACATGAAAGTCCAGGGTTTGTTGGACCCATCCATTGGTGTCGGGTTCTTACACCAAAAGCACTGTCAAAGCGGCGGTATTTGATGACTTTGGAATGAGAACAGGCTGGCTGTTTCACAAGTGTTGGAGCCACAGTAGCATTGTGCAATAATTATTGACAAACATAAATGTGAAGCCTCACAGGAAGTGTATTCCACAACCTGTTTACAAGTATAAAGCTGAAACTAAATAAGACACACTCAGAAATACGAGGAAGCACATTAGGTAATATGATGGGTAATGATGTACCCATGAATATGAACATAATGTGGATATGCCTTGACCTTTATTAACAATACGACAGCTATCAGGCGTCCAGATAAAAAGTATCACTTCTGACCTTTTATCAGTAGGCAAAGAGGAGGAAATTTTTATCAGCAACACAAACCGAATCTTTCAAAATCTCCCACAGTTCAGCGTACTTGCTTGTCTAGCAGTCCTCTGACATTGAGTATTGTTGTTTTCTATTAGAGAGCACAGAGCACATTTTTCAACACCTACCCCTCTGCTACCAAGGTCCCATGGAGCCGTCGGGGAGGCCACTGCTTAAACTAGTATTTTTCCAAACTGTGTGCTACATTTATTTTACCAAGCCTTGGAATCACAAGGAATGATTTGTAAAAATGTATTTAGTTATCATATTCAGTGTCTCATGTTTATTTTTCCTCCTAACCCTGACAGTTTTTATTATTATTATTAGTAGTAGTAGTAGTATTAGTATTATTATTATTTATGAAACAGCAAGTATGTGATCTAACTTCTGCTTTTGCTATCTTTTTTAATTAAATGTTGATGATAATGACTCAGTTTGAGCAGCAATGATTCACCTACAGGACAGTATAAAAGCCTTGATAGAAAAAGTCTGGCATTAAAGATAACTAAATTAAAAAAAATAAAAAATTCCAACAGATTCCACAGATACAAAGTCTATTAAGTACTGAAGCCTCACAAACAGAAACACAGAACAAGTCTAAAGCAAGGAAGTAATATGTATAAGAAAAAGTCAAGGTCTCTTATGTTATTGAGAGTGTGTGTGGGCATAGTATTCCTTAAACATGAGACAAACACTGGATTTATCCACATGTTATTTTCAAAGCTGAATTACTAAGATTTAACATAGAACAAGTTTAGTTTGACAAACATTCCTGGTTGTTGCATTTGTGTGATTGTACTGTCTCTGTAACATACACTTAACAGTTTCAATGTCATGGGCTATAAAACTTGCATTGTGTATAAACAAGTCCAACTTCTCCGGCAGTGTTGGAAGTCATGTCAAACTGGACATTAGCTACTCTTTCAGCAAAGCCTTTCTGCACAAATCTCTGTAATATCTCCAAAGTACATTCTCAAACCCAGCTAACAGGGAACGTTCCCACAACATTGGTTAAATTGAAGCTATTTTTATTATTTATTTTTCACAAATAGGAAAACCAGAGATAACAAATGCACACACACACACACACACGCACTTGACAGCGCAATCTTCTTCAATAAAATCAACAATACTTTTTCTTTTGAAATGTTGTTACGAACATTTTCCAAAATCAAGCACTGTTGCACTGTGACACGTTTCAGCTTGTAGATTGGCTATTGATTGGCTTTCACCATTTGTCCTAACGTAGGTGGTTAGGTGCTTATTAACACTTTAAACATACCAACAAGTGATGCATGAGCCTCCTCTCACAATTTCTTCTTTTTTCTGTTATCAACCAAATAATCTAGTTGACAAACTCCTCTTTAAAACATGTCAGCTATATTGAGAATTCAACCGATGAATGAACGAATGAAGTGAGCTCACCTATGCAGACATCTTGCATAAATTGCGTTGCATTTGTTCTTTGCAAATGTAAAAATAAAATCAGCATAAATATAATAGCAACAACATTTTTAAAATGAATTCAAGTGAAATATAAATATAAATATCACTAATGCATATTCACTATTGCAGCCAAATTCCGGCAACAACTTGCTGAAATAGTTTCTGTAACATAAAATTATTCTAGTTATCAACCTAAGAATATGACTTTTGAATGATTTGTGAACTGGGAAAGATTTAAGGTATCAGATTCAGTCCAATACAATAAAAATATGTCAATCAGTGATAACTCAACCCACCATAAGAAAAAGAATACCCTCTTTAAACCAGCGTAAGAAGTGAATAGGGTGTTTTACTAAGAGTTTGCAAACCCTTTCACGCCAAATATTTTCTGAAGCATGGCCTCGGTCAGACAGTTGACCCTCTTGGCTACTCTAACAGTACCATCAGCAAATGCATGTGTCTGTCTGTTCTGTTCTGTCAAAACCAATGTGTTTTGGTCGGACCATTTCTTTTTGTCACTGAAGCCTTCAGAGTCCAGAACCACAGGTAGACAAAGTCTATGAGTCTGTACATGTAAAACTGGTGTCCAAGAGGGCTCTGGACTTCACTGTTTCCATCACACTGCTTCTGTCTGCTGGACTCAGGTGCACCCTTACTTGACTGATCTAGCTCAATAACTTCCTCAACCAAAGGACACTAAGGGGACTCATGGTCCATATGGCACTTATCCTGTCTTTTGAACCCTCTCCCTCAATGAACTTCCAGGGTGAAGTAACTTGCACGCTATTGTGCAACCCATGAGCAGTGTGAATGACATGCTGCTCTTAACTAATTGGCTCTAGTGGGATTAATGATTGTTTGGATTTTATAAGATACATCGTATCGTCTCTTGGCCGATAAGCATCCCTTGCAGCATTTGAGTTATTCTTTAACACCGTTCTCCATCTTAGGCTAGAAGAAGGGCAGTCTGGTTAGGTGTTGTTGTCTAAACCTTGATGTCCAGTGAGGTGATGTACCCCATCCAGAGCCTTCTCCTTCTGATTCTGGGGCAGTATAAACTGGTTTCTTTTCTTTTTGCTAATAGCATCCTTGGTACCTCAGTACAGCACTTCATCTGGGACCCTCAGTCTCTCCCTCTGCTCAATGACTACCAGAGCTCTTGCAATAAATTCATTCATCTCACATCTCAGGGACCTCCTTTTAAGGGTCCCTCTTCCTCTTTCTCATGTCTTGAGTCTTAAGTAGGAAGCAGAACCAAATGTTTTCTTGAATAATTAAGTGGCGTTAAAAATACATGTGCTGTATACAATAGAGTAGAACTTACGTCTTTGCAAACTGTCTCTTAATCCAACTAAATTCTTAGTTCACTAATCATTCACGAAGAGCCATTTTCAGTAGACATGTTTGCAAGCTTAGCTGGATGTGCGTCCCTGCTTATTTCAGATAGGGAAACTACGTAGCCTGGTTGGAGCCCCGGTCAAGCACTTTGAAGGAATGACTCATGTTCAGTGAGCCCTGATTGAGTCACAATGTAACTCAAGCTCACCCCTTAGTGGTGAGACTTCAGCTTTCAGTTTGCAAATGGTGTCTTTATTTAACTCCATCCTTATTCTCAGTTAAGTAGTAAGCGAGCCGAACTGAACAGTCAGCTGTGTTTCAGTCAAACAACAAACTCAGAGGCTGAAAAATGAAGCCAATACAGGAGTGTCAAAAAGTGCAAGTGCAAAGTGCAATTGATCAAATGGCCACTTGAGGCTGGCTCCACAATAGAGTCAATCTCCATAGACCCAAGATAAAATGCCCAACTTAACAGCAGAAATAAACATTTTTTTAAGGCTTGGTACCAAAAAAGAAAAAAAAAAAAGGTTTTGGCCTCTTTAGCTTATTGCAACATTCATAACAACTGTACCAGGGGATGACTCATCCTTTTACATTTTATCACGGCCCAAAGGTATGTACATTTAAGAGCTCGGCAGCTTGTGTTACAGGCTGTCTGTTGATAGTGTCCTTAGCTTCAAGTCAGATCCACCCCTCACTCTTCCACATGCTCCTACCTCTTGTCCCAAAGGACCATGATGATGATGGCAGAAATGCTAAACTCGTGGTTTCAAAACAGCAGTTCACAAAACAATATTTGGTTTTATGGTAGCTACATCCTTTATTTATACAATCAGCTCAGTGAGTGGGAATATCTGCGATTAGAGCTCCACCCAAGCACTGAACAATTCAGTGAAAAATTCTGGTTGGGGCAGTCTTACAAAACTTAAAAATGCATTGCTTCACAACTTTAATTAGCACAAGTGCTTTTAATGCATATTTTATTACTTATTATATCGGGACAGGAAAACCCCAATCGCCCCTGTAATTTCCACCGATAGCTTTGAATAGAGTGAAAGGATGTAAGTTATTAAGAGTATAACTGTGTTTGATTCTCCTTATAACACACTTGTTTAATGTGTTCTCTTGTTACCATTTCTCTGATCATGTTCTCTTTCTACATGTACACTTGTATGTGAATTCCTGGATACTTCCACTGTCAAATATGAAAATTTTCTTTATGTACAAGGAGTGATACATTTGCATGATCTGAGAACATGAGGACCAATTTAAGACCAAGTGTATGTCAAAAAAGCCTTGAAGTCAGAGAAAACCAATTCCCAATATATTCTGTGCATACAGCAGATGTGTCATCTCAATAACAGCACAGTCGGAGTCTTGCCTCTCTTGTAAATGTGGCTGTCAGATCTCAAAGCCGAGCTGCTGGGTTTAAGGTGTCCACAGGGCCTTTTTTGGTCCGGAACTGCTCACTCTACTCTACAATAAAGAGCAAATGGGTAAAAAAAAAAAGTAAAACAGTATAACATTTGGGTCTGCAAAATTAATAGAGTAATTCATTTTCTGTGCAGCTTCAGATTTACATGTTAATGAAATTTGAGCCTCAAGGCATGGCTGTATGGTTTCTGGCTTTGAAAAAATCATTAATAATCTAATAACAGTGTACATATGCAGAGACGGATGTGTAATGGTGTATACAATTATAATACAAGAACATATTTACAAGTTATGTGGAGAAAGGTAAGTATATCAACAACAATAGTGTTTAAGTACCAATAAGACATCTTGTGGGACAATGACTGTACCTATTCACCAGTAAACTCCAGGGGCAGTTACACAACAGTTACAAAATGCAATTTTCCTATATCACAAAACAAAAACTGACGGAATGTAGTGCTTACATAGCTGTTTCTATCAGCAACCAAGCTCACAACCACCCTAATTGACACCTTACAGTGATTGTTGCTGTGTGAATATACTCTCCTCTTTGGAATGCCCATATGTTCAGTTTCTATTTCTCTCCCTCTGTTGTGGCAAGGATGCATGAATGAACAGTGTTGTTTCACTTTCTTGTGGGGCTTGGCAAATACTGAGTTAGTTAGATTAGGATAATTATCAGTCAAAAAGTAACGTTGGTAGTTGTCTAAGTCCGATCCCTCTTACGTTTTATTTGATCAGATTTTGCAGTCACACACAAGATTTGAAGTCACACAGGTCCGATTGAACAGGTTGAGCACTCTTTTGTTCCTCAGCCTATCAGCCTAATAAATCAATGTATGGCTTCTAAGTAGCCTCACTGTGCCCGGGTCTAACACTGAATGTAACAGAAACAATTCATCTGTTGCACGTCATCCACTTGTCATAATATCTGATTTGATTTGTGGGGTTTATAGCATGAATTTATTCTTCTGTTAAAAAATTTGTATTTATATGGAACAGTTGACGTCCAGCAACACAGGACAGTTTTTGATTATTTATTTATTTTTATTTATTTATTTATTTTTTATATGAAGGTGAAATCAAATCCAATCCAATCAAATGAGCTGTCTTAAGTAATATCCGGAAACTTTGACATAATTGGTTATATCTGCTGCAGTTTATGGGACTGTAATTCCTGGACCAGATGCATAGAACTCTGAAGAGTCATGATCAAGAGTGAGAGCACACACAGACAGAAATATGCAAACACATTCTTTTTGCCAGATTTATAAAGCTCACTCATTGTGAAGCTGGGCACACATGCACAAGCCTCATTTCCACTCCCAAAGTGAGCCATAAATGGGTGTATTAAAGCTTAAAGCTACTGTTGGTAACTTTTATGAAAATTAACTTTTTTATGTATTTGCTAAAACTGCTACTATATCATTACAGAACTAAATGAGACAGATAATCGGTGAAATTATTAAATATTTCTCTGCCCCCTTGTAGTCAATCTAATTACCAAACAGCCATGGATTCTAGTTTCAATGAGATTTTAAAGTTAAACTTTTCTGTGTGTAATGCATAAAAATAAATACTTTGGGTCTTTCAGTGGGTATTGAAATCTGTCCAATTTCAGTATGACATCATCCAAGTTTTAAGTATAATGATTTTTAATCTACAACAAAACTGTGGCACTGTTAAAAGTTTGATGTCTTGCCAACAGAACCCATACTAACTGAATTTAACACCTCAACACAGAGTTTAGATGGTGGTGTGATTTAGAAGTCAAACGCAGTGTTTATCCAATGTTGGAGGTAGATGTTTTGCAGACGTAGGGTTTTGATTAACCAGATTTTCATTTAAAACTAAAATTCAACTTTTGTCCAATGTTTGAAGGTTAATGTCAACCTAACGTATTTTTACAGCTGTTCGTTTTTAAATTCAAACCACTATACAATGTCAGTCCAATTTTGGATGTTGATGTTAAGCCAATTTTGGGTTTCATCGTGATTTTCATTTCTAACTAAAATTGAATGTCCATCCACTTTTAGAAGATTAGGTTTTGACAGTAGGTTTTGATGGATATTTGATGTTGAACTCAATACAAGTGCAACTTTTATCCAACCTTGGAGGTTAATGTCAAGCCATTTAGTTTGACGTCGTACATCCTTCTGCAACACATCAATGTCTGGTGCCAGCTGAGTACACATCAGAGGGATGATCAGTGATTCAATGCTCATGTTGAATCCACGATTATGAAGAGCTGCACAATTCAGAATAAAATTGAACAGGGAAAGCAGCTCACAGATATATGAAAAGTGATGAAATGCATCACTCATAATTAATTGACAATCAATATAAATGTTTATAACTGTTATACATGTTTATATACCTGGTCTAAAGTACTGGTGTGGAGGTGTGCACATTCTCGCTGCACTGTCTTCCTTCCTCCTTCTTCCCTGAACACCAGTTTTTGCATGGGAAGAGGTGCACATATGGCTTCTTTTTTTTCCAGTACATACACATCAATTATACATCTGGTTCCAAGTGTTTGCTGACTCCAGATGGCTATTTAGCTTTGGCTACCTTGTACTTAATGGCGCAGTGGTGTGTATGAAAGAAATAGACTGGAAAAAAAAGTTGCCTACTATCCATCACTCTTGATTTAAATTTGTTGGTCAAGCATCAGGTCACAAGAAGCAACAAAAATAAACTAAAACAGCGTGCTCATTCTATTTGTTTGAGCCTGTCTCTGCCATGTAGCCAAGTAGCTGATGCTAGCTAGCCTGCAGTGTGCAGATATCAGACTGATGGGTTGTCAGGAAACACAAGCAGCAGGAGTTGAACTGCTGTGCTAAAACTGATGATTAAACTGGATGTCACTTTTCTGGATGTCAGACCATCGTCTCAGTTGAAGCATCCAACCCTGACAGTCATAGCTGTGTGGGGTAACCTGTACTTTTTGAATATGCATAGTGATGGCAGCCTTGCAGATGGTGCAGGTATTTCATTTCTCTTGCTCAACTGTCATATGCATTTGTACATGAAGTCTTAAAAAACCCCAATATTTTAGTTTTACAGGAAAAAAATCATCTATTATCCCCAAGCATAAAAAAGGGGGAAAAAAAGTTACATCCCCCAACCCTACTCTCTGATGGGACGCTTTGTCAATGTTTTTGTAGTCAAAACCATTCTGCACCCTAAGGCAGTGATAAAACTAATGGCCCCCGATGCCAGTAGGCCCCATAACCATTTTTTCATTCACAATAAAAACAGTAATTTACACTAGGAATTGTTTCGTACTTTTAGTATAGGTGTCAGTAAATAAAACTGTATCAAAACAGAACATGTTTATCAAAAATGTGCCAGTGGGTGATCACCCGCACCCCCAACAGTCCTTTGCCCTGGATGCCCTAAATTCCTAAATGTCTTAAAATTTACAAAATCCTAAAATCCAAGAAATGTCCTTAAATCCTAAAACATCCTAAAATCAGAGAAATGTGCTAAAATCCTATAAACATGCTAAATTCCTAGAAGTTTCCTAAAATCCTGAAACTCCTGAAAGTCCTGAAATTCTACAAATATGCTATAATCTAGAAAGGTGTGTGTTCTTAAGTTCCAACTCCGTCAAATCATAGCATCACCTTAATTCAACCAAGATCAGGTTTAATCAGCCAGAACAATTGAAAAAAATACCAATTCACTCCAACAACTATAGACAATTAGACGATTAACGGATTAACACATCAACTCCAGTAATTCCATGAATTAAACTCATTCAGTGTGGAAATCTGCACATGTGCACAAAATCTGATTTAGCCATAGAAGGTAGAAGAAGAAGGTAGGTTTATTGGTCAGTTTAAAAAACAAAATTACAATTATTCTTGATCCTGCTCCATCTTTGGAGTTGAGGGTTGAGTTGATTAGATGGTTGTAGCCTTGATGATCTGTTTGTACACGTATGCACACTCCACAAGCTGCTGACTAAAAATAACATCAAGAACAGTGAATCAGATTCAACTGTCATTAAACTCACTCTTTCACGCAGCTGTGCTCATCTGTAACGTCCATTTTATCATTTATTCATCACATCTACCTGTAAACCATCAGTGGTAGTGATATCTCCATCATTGTCATTTAACTTCAGAGAGGTAAACAACCATTTAGTCGATTAGACTTTACAAAGTGATCGATCACGCAAAAGTCATTAGCGAGCCTTCGGTGGACATTTTACAAACCACTTTCAACCAAACAAACACTGTATTATAATTAGACTTTATCTCTCATGTTATTTTTTCCATCTCCACCTGATCAATACACCTTTGGACCACATGCATGTGTGCAGAGTAGGTATGACGAGTGTGCATTTTGAGCCTGTTTACACCTGGTATTGACCTGCACTTTGGTGATCAGAAAACAAGTGGACAGCCAAAACACATTGACATTCACATCTGTGCCTACTTGTTAAAACACCTGGAAAAAATATCACAATCTTCAGCGCAATGAATGAATCAAGGCTGAAAAGAACAACAATTGTGACGTGAATAAATGAGTAGAAAAAAATATAACATGTCCACATGTGATGCACTGAATTCAGGTGAAGAATAACATGTTTTAAGTCTTATTTTGATGCAAAAAAATTGTCCATTAACAGGAATATGGCACATCATAAAAGTGACAGCAGTTTGCAGCTTTTTTAACCCTCTAAACTCAGTATCTTCAAATGCTTCATAACCCAAAAATCTGCATAACCCTAAACTAAAAAAATATCTAAATCAGTAAACCACAATAATTAATAAAAATATTTAAATTGTGTCATTAAAAAAAAAGTCAGACATGTTTTCTCATCGGATTTTACAAAATAAAAAACACAAGACCCAAACACAAGACCCCTCATTTTGACCCAAAAGATTTTAAATTTAAAAACTTTCACAACATATTTCTTAACACTTTCTGAGTTGTATGCTTGTTTATATGAACAGAGTGAATGAAATCGCATTGCTCGATACAACAATGTTTTGACACTATAGTATTTTGCAGTAACTCTAACATCAGAAAGTATTGACATGTTTCAGTCAGTGTCTGAAAGAAGAATGCCACAGAATTGTAAAATCCTCGCATAAACTTTGATAATCTGACACTTTAGTCATTTTAAGTACTTTCTATTATTGTAAAGCACACAAAAAAAAACAGAGAGAACAGTGTTGAATGTTTAAAAAAAGAGAGCTGCAATTTAGGTGAGTAGGCACTGAACAAAACCTGCATAACAGCTGGATTCCAACACACACGCACACAAAATGTTCAAGGTTTTGTAATCAACCGAGCGCTCACAGACAAATATATCCAAACATAATGTGTCCTTTTATTTCCACTGATGGAGAATAAAGCTCAACAGGGTGAATATATGGCCATATATATAGGGCTTATTCTTTCCAATAAGACATTTCAGGTTCAATCAGAGGGGAGTCAATTACAGTATCCAGGTAGGTCCTTATCGAAGGACAGATTGCTTTATTTAGGGGTGAGAGCAGCGAGGAGATTACAGTGAGATAAAGACAGGAGGAAAGTCTCTTGTCTGGAGGTGGCTGTGTGGGTGAGATGAGAAAAAAGACAAAAATGGCTTCACTAGGGCCTGGAATAATTCAGTATGCTTTTCATCAGAGATACATTTAACCCTTTGAAACCTGGATCACTTTTATTGCACTGCATTCGCACGTCTTTTACAGGTATCTAAACCTGAACAAATTGGACTGATTTCTTTTAAAAGCTGAAGGCAAAAAGTAAGAAATGCCCTGCAAATGTGCTGCAAATTGCAAGAAAATTGGAAAATTAGAAAAATATTTTTAAAAAAGCTAGGGGATTAAACCATATTTTTAATTTATCATACGTAATATCTAAAATTATTTTACAGAATTATTATAATTTTTTTAGATCATTTACATGTTTATTTGTTTTTATTTATTTAGTTTTTTATTTTCACCTTTCTGTGTGTTTTTTATTTGTTTTGTTTTGTTTGTGTTATTGCTATTATTCAGGTATTTCTTTCGTACTTTTCACAATTTTTTTTGTTTATTTCTGGGTCATTTCTTCTTAACCCTCTAATACCTTGATCGTCATCTTTTTGTGCTACGTTTAGATGACTTTTCCAAGGGTTTTTACCCTTTTGAAATAAGTAAAAGGTGTCAAGAAAATTACTCTAAAAATAAGTATTTTGGGGGGGGGGTATCATGAAAAGTTTGTTTATAATAATTTTACATTTAAATTTATATAAAAATATAATAAAATATTTGAAATAAATACTTTTTTTTTTTAAATTTTCAGCCCTTTTTTTTTTTAGGTCATTTTCTTGTTTCATTTATTTTCATTTCCTTTCATTTCAGGTAATTTTCCTAAAACTTTTCTTATTTTTACTTTTTTTTTTTTTTTTAATTGTTTGGCCATGTCTTCTTAAATAACCCATTACCCTCTCCCTGCGTTTTCAAAAGAAATCAAACCAATATACTTAGGTTTCAGAGGATTAACTTGCTCATTGCTATAATGTTTTTGAGAGCCATCAAGCCATTTTGCACAGACATCAAAGGGTTAAAGTGTGTGTGTGTATGGATTTATTTTTTCAGTTATATGATATAAGCCCATCGGAGCCCAGTCTATTCGCTGCAGCGGAAAATTACAGGCGATCTCCACAAGGTCCTTACTCAGAGGTGAAACCCTTGATTCATGTGTAACACGGCAAGCTGACATGTCATTTCGATGTGTCGATGTGTGTGTGTGCACATGCATGTGAGCGTCTCTTTCATATGATGATGGTATGGCATTTAAACAGCGTCCTCCATCACATTACACTCACGCTGCATGTCTGAAGATGAGCTGAGTATAATGGACCTGGGGGAATTGTGCTCTGTAATGGTGTCAGTTCGTGGCTCTGCGTGCGTGTATGTGTGCTCACACAAAATATGCGCTCCCCGTGACTCCATCCATCAGTCTAATTACACATCAATCCTGTTAATTCTTCATTATCATTAACCTTGGCAATCTCCCCCTAAGAACACAGCCATCTGGTAATTCTTTCAAAACTTGCCATTTGAGTTTGCTAAATGCACATGTACACAAACACACATCGTCAAGTGCATCGGGAAACACACACATCCTTCCTGCAGCACAAAAGAGGACTAACGCGCCTGTCTGAAGACACTTGAGTTGAGAGATAAGTTAGGGCTGCACACGTCTACCTCAGTTAATGAACCCCTGCTGCTGAAGCCTTGTTAATGGATTAGTCCATTATGATTAGTGCATGATAGCTGCAGTGCCCCTCCCAAGCCTGACATTTGTCATTTTACACGCGGCAGCGAGCCTTCCTCATTATTTCACATTAATCAATTGATCATGAAGTGCTGTGTTAATTGGAGAGTGATTGATTGATGAAGCAGCAAACATATTTCTCTTATCGCCTCCAATCCAGGAATTACAGACGTTAGTGTGCTCTGGGCTCAAATGATCAACAGATAAGCAGATTTGCTAACCTTGTGTTTATTAGAATGGATGGACAAACTGATCAGGCAACATGGATCATTTGCTGAGGAGATTTTTCTAATGACATTGGATTGAGTCTGCACAGTGACCGGTGTATTCGCTGGAGAAAACACAGGAAAAGACAGCCAGGAAACTGCAGGGTGTCCTTACAAAGAATGTACTGTTGCACGAAGTATGCACACAGTCATATTTCTATTACTATTATTTTTTTTTTTTTTTACTTTTCATAACACTGCACTCTGTACATTGACTCTCTTGCTCATTCACTGTTACCATGGAGATAAAACAAAAGTCATTTACTGAGCTCAACAGAGACAGGGATCAAACAGCAGCCATATATGTTGGTTTATTTCTTAATAACTGCATACACTGTGGATTCTAACATATTATATTCCAGCCTGCTCCAATTCTGTACTTGGAACATATCGCCGCTTTGACAGTACTTTTGGCGTAAGATCGCATCACCAAAAATCACCTTTTGTGTGCGCATGGAATGCCACTGGACGGCGTGAGGTGAGAATGTAGATTGACAGAACCATTCTCTGTGTTATTGTATACTGGTGGACAGCCAGACACGCAGACGTGACAGGTGATCATTCAGACATCATTGCAGATATCTGCTGTTAACTTAGCATCAGCATTTTGCTTGTTATAATATCTGAGTTATGCAACCATCAACCATGAGTATCACCTTTTAGTGTCTCCTGAATATGGGTTCTGTTGTGCTCTAAGCTTCTTGCATGAAATTTGAGTATTTGAATTTTTTTTTTTTTTTTTCTTTGGTTGTTTCGTTTTTTGTTTTTCTGTTTTGTTTTTTTTCTATCTAGAGCCAATGATATCAGACACCTACACAAAAGCCCCCTTGGAAGTGGAGCTCTGAGACTGGTTCAGCCTCGCTGCCACAAGGACAGATGCAGGAAGTCTTGAAAGCAACAGTCCTGTACAACACCTCACCTCTGTCTTACAGAGAACTGACAGCTGTATAAATCTGTTCCAACTCAACTTAAGTTTGCACATGGCAAATGTGCACATCTCATTCTCTCCTTTCTGTATCCTCAAAACTAAAACTTGCACACCTGTTTTGTGCTTACTGCATTTTATGTCTGTGGCACATTTAAATGTATATATATATATATAGTAGTTTTTAGCAATTTTAATTTTAATGCTTGATTCAGAAAATGTGTATTTTATAATATTCTTTATATCATATGTTTAATACTTATTCTATAGATACATAGCTTATTTGTACAGAATATGCTAAGGTTTATTTTTTTTACTATTTTTTCTCTATTCCTAAATAGGGAAAAAGAGAAAAAACCTGTCTATCTATTTATCTATCTAACAATCTATCCATCCGTCCATCCATCCCTCTGTCCTACTGCTACTACCACCAATAATAATTATAATAATAATGGATATTAGATAATTTAATATTTCATTTATTTATGGTCCTTAGAGTGCTTGAAAAGACACTTGCAACCAATGTACATATATAGTGACGGTAATAAAACATATTAATATCCTTGCTAAATTTCATGGCAGTCTGGTCAGTAGATGCTAAGAAGTATTTGCCAGTTTGACAGAATAGACTGAAATCAGTGCACAGAGGTCTTGTCAAGCAAAATGATTCTCCATATTTCATTTCAAAATTCTTCAATCTATTTTATTTTTTACACATGCTGCGGACAGGCTGTCGTTACTGACATGCAACAGTACGACATGTTCTGCAGAGCTACAGCATTATACTCCTTAGTAAATCAATAGACCCCTCGGGAACCATCATATTTCCCATGTATCACCAGCAGTTGGGAGCAGCAGGATCTAATAGATACAGTCGGATTAGATGAAGTTGTCCACATGCTATGTGTCAAAAAGTGACAAACAACCGTGTTGCAGCCCATTACTCACTAACCTCATTAAGGGGCCGACAGCTAGCCTTTATTCATATTTATGCACCTTTGTCTTCTGCTTGTTTTTTTGTTTTTTCCACCAGTGGAGCGCCGGCCATCTGGAGGCAAAGAAAAAATCCAGATTGTGTGTGCTGGACTTGTGGGGTCTGATAAAGGAATAAAAGAACAATAATTATTATTATGAAAGAGTCGATATATTTGCTTTCATATTTCAGGACTTCTAATGGGCAGCGGCGGATTAGAGAATGTGTACCATCATTGTAGCAAAATTGACCTAATATAGGATCAACATGCCATGAAATTGCTACTGAAACTATGAGAGAAGCTAATTTACAGACTGTGAGAGTCCTAAAATGAGCCTCAGAATGTCCCTGCTTTGTCTTTAAGGTCCTGGGGAGTGAGACCGAGTTTCAGGAAAAGATGTAAAATTGTGTATTTTGTCATGCCACATTATTTAACACAGAGAGACTGTGTTTAGCTGCTATATACACTGTAAAAAAATAAATAAAAATATGGAAATACAGACAAAAAGGCAGCTATGGTTACCAGAATAATTCTGAAAAAAAAAAACACATCGAGGATGTAAACAACTTTTCAGAACAACCCCCTAAATTTCACAATTTAAAACTTTTGTTAGTGCAACATTTTTAAACTGTAAAATTTACACTGTCCATTTGGAAAACAAAAATTAAATATCTGCAATTCCATCACCAGTCACCTTATGTGTAAAAACCCTCAAATTAAATAATTGAAAATCTACACATTAGAAAATCTTTTTTTTTCTTTCAATTTCAATTAGCTGGAATTGGCAGATAAAATAATTTGTTTGTCAATGTCCTAATATTTATACCATAATTCATTGATTAGAATAGTAAACTTAAAGTTTTAAGGAACATTTAAACATAACACAATTATAGTTATCAGTATCATTATTTCAGCATATTCTTACTTTAAAATTTAAAAACAGTTTTGTTTGGTTCAGAGCTTTATTTATTTATTACTGTAAATTGCATATTATTTCATTGTTTTTCTATTTACAGTTTTTATGATGTCATGATTTTACAACACTTTGCTCTTAATATTACAGACATTTTTCATAGTGTACGGAAGCTATAAGGTAATGGAAGTGGATGTCACGAGCGCTGACGGGTCTTCATCCAACTGAGAACTCATTACCTCTGATGACTACTCTGATATGCATCATGAAGTGCACTCCTGGTATGTTAATTCGTTGTAAATGCTCAGATAAATGCGTTCACATGACAGCGTCTATTGCTCTGCGCTGGATTGGGATGTTCATTCATTCGGCAAGAGATTCTCAGGGTCAACTTATTAGCCTTTTCATGAGGTCTCTAAGGTCTTAACTACATCTAGATTTCCTTAGTGGATAGTGTTGGTGATCATATGTGTGGGGGGATGGAAAACTTGGTCTTTGATCAAAGATGGTCTCTTGCATTGAATGTGAATGTTCTCCCTGATCTTTCTCCAGCCATCTACTGGATGACCGACTCCTGGTGCATGACCTTTTACCTTTAAGTTTGACAGTTTGACAAAGAAAAATCAAATTACTTTAGCACTGAGTACAGTGTGATGGTTATACTCGTGCACTTTTCCTCAAGTAGGATTTTTAATGCAGGATTTTACTTGTAATGGAGTATTATTACATACTTGTATTAGGAGTGTTATTTAAGTAAAGGATTCCAGTACTTTTTCCACCTCTGTATCTAATTTTACAGTGTTTGGCTTGTCAACAACACACAGAATCAGAATCAGAATCTGGTTTAATTGCCAACTACATTTATAAATACAAGAAATGTGTGTCATGTCAAGAAAATTGTGTTAAGTTGTTTTTTGTCTTGTGTCCATGTTGTCTTGTGATTTCCTGTTTTATTTTGAAATCCTAACTCTCCTCTCATTTCAGGTCACCTTACTTCCTCCCTTTGTGTGTTTTCCCGCCGTTGTGATTGTCGGCCCGCCCTTATTGTCTCCACCTGGTTCCCCTTACCTTGTGTATATATAGTCTGCGTCTCCCTTTGTCCTGTGCCAGTTCGTCTTGTCTCGTCAGCCAGTGAACCAGCGCCGTATTCATGCCAAGTCTTGTTGCTCAAGTTTTTGTATTGTTCAGGTTTGAAACCTATTTTATTTTGATACTTTGTTGGACTCAAGTTTTCCGTTACCTCGTAAGAGTGAATTTTTGTTGCTACTTTGTTTCCTTATCTCTGAGTATTTTTGTTGTTACTTTTGTAACACGCAGAGCCAAACACAGGGATGCCTAAAATGCAGGTCTTCCCAGCGCATTGTGGTATCGTTGATTAGCAGTGACAATGTGGACGGACTCACCAACAGAACATGAACCCAGATGTGAGGTTTTATGAAAGCAAAGAAGCAGATGTGCTATCACTTGAGTGATTTTGTGTTTTGCATTTGTTTTTGAAAGAGACTTTTTGCTGCCTTATTTAATAAAGTGTTTTTGACTTTTGATATCTGGTGTTGTGCATTTGGGTTCATTCCAGTTCAGTCTAGTCAATGTGACTTGGTGTTTTGGTACAAAACAATCAACATAAAGGAGGAAATAAAAATAGTGAATTCAAATAGAATAGAAAATAAGGTAAAAATATAGAAGCAATTTAAATATATAAAAAGACAAAATAGAATATAAAGGGCACAAAATGTATGTATAAAGGTGCAATAGAGGGGTTGTATTTTTTTTAGAAGTATAGTTACAGTGCAGATATCTTAAGTTTAAATAATTACATTGACCTAAAGTGTGCAGTGTACAGAAATTCAGTCCAGTGTGTGTTAATGTAACACATAACAAATAAAAAACTGATTTAGCTTAAGAAACATGCATCCATGATGATATACTGCATAACAAGGCTAATTTTATCTACATTATCTACATGCGAGCATATTTAGCTTTTTCCTCCTGAGCAATTTACATAAACTCAAACATTTTTTTCACATGAGTTGCCTTTGCTGAAATTTTTTTGCAAAAAATGTGCATTTAGGGGGAAAACCTAATGCACCTGCATTAGCAGTGTCCCTGCTCCACCAGTGGCTGGATGCAATCCTTGAATGAAGCTGTGCAGGCTGGCCAATCGGATGTAAGTTGAATCCAGCACATAGAGCCCGCCCTCTCAGGCAGTGCAGCACAAAAAAACCCAAGAAAACCTCTTTCCCATTTTTCTATCCAATAGGCCTATTCCACAAATAGAAAAAACAACTACAAAATGTTAATCCTACATTGAACATTGAACAAACAAAAAATACAGTTTTAGAAAACTGAATTAAGTTTTAACACACATGTTAAGTTTTAACATATTTTAAAGACAAGTTGAAAAATTAAGAGAATAAAGGACAAGAAGAAGGATGAGAAAATATTCAAAACTAAAATGCAGACACATAAAATAACATAAAAATGAAAATAATCATTAATTCCTTTAAGAGAAGAGTGTCAAATCTAATTGTCCACTGAACCTCATCTGTCAGAGCTGAGCAGTTTTAATCTGCCACATACTTAGAGGGTACATAAAAGGACTCTGTCTCTACAAACAACCAAGTTACTGTTTACCATCTGCATCCCAAGTGTTGCATATGAATTCAAGATTAATAACAGATTGCATTCAGGTCCTCGCAGCAGCCAGGAATTATCTTATCATGGCAGATAGTGCAGGTTGCATGGGACAACATGAAACACTGACCCAACCCCTGAAATCAGTACATCTACCCTGAAGCCTTCAGAGTTCCTCTGTGGAAAAAAAAGAATGAACTAGAGTGAACCTGAGAGCACTGTCCAAAATGGTCTCAGCGTCTCTGTGTAACATTGTAGCAAAGATATTACTCAAGCTTTGCATCATATTCTCCAGAGAAATCCTAGCCAAATCATTTATATCACTGACACTTCAAAACTGTACAGATTCACTGTGCATCAGGGCAGCTCGGCCCATTGTAACACCCCCAATTAACAGACTGATGGTGCTTTAATGACATAACCAAGCCAATGATCTATATGTACGTGGAAGAGAATAGTCATAATTGGGATAAATGCCTGGATCATCTGTTAAATGCAGCACTACAGTTTTTTTTGCCATGGTTGGATTCCAACTCTTTGTGTGTGGCCTTAATGAAAGGAAAAGAAGAAGAACCATAAGAATGAAATTCTAGACCTGCATGGAAAATGATATTCACAGACAGCACAGGAGAAATCGCCCTAGGTGCAAACATCAGCAGCTCGTGCATGAGAAACTCCCCTGCTGAGACCATTTTCACCGCTGGATAAAGTGCTTTTATTGCTTCCCGCTATCAGCTGTATATTACCGGCCGAGTGACATGGGCTGCTCCTGGTCACATATCAAGTGGGAGCTGTTGATTATGAGGTATCTGATGGGCGATGCAAAGCAGATTTACCATCTCAATCTCTTAAAAGCTTATGGCGGGATGGTCCCTGATCCTCTGGTTTCCATGGTGAGAGTGTGAGATGAGTTAGGACTGCAGTCATCAAAACCAGCGAATCAAAACTCTCTCTCTCTCTCTCTTTGGCAATGACCTTTCACCAGGCGGGAAATCAGAAGTAGCAGATGTATGAAAAAGCTTTGCCTTTCACGCTCGCCCAAACCCACTGAATCTACTTTCTTGCCAAAGCAAAAAGAAACCTAATAATTATCCAAAAGAAATATAAGACATATCATGGATAATGATGTTACAGAGAGTTTACATAAAGCCTTTTGTGTGAGTGTGTGTGTGTGTGTGATTGTGTGTGATTGTGTGTGTGTGTGTACGAAATTACTACAATCAATATATCTGTGAATTAGAATTTCTTACAGGAAAACAAACTGCTGAGTATAAACATTTAGCCCGTTCTCATCCAGAAGTCATCTTATACTGCCACACTGTCTGTAATGTTGACATATGATACAAAAGACAAAAGCCTCTTTTGGTGGCAGGATGATACACCACCAAGCAGCATTAGTTAATAATGCAGCTTTACAGATCATTTTGTAGTGGTATGATAAGCCACCAGTTGGCCAGGGGGCACCTGGTGCAGCCATGTGATAGATGATGTCAGTTGATAATGCAGTTTGATGCAACTTGCTGTAGCTGTATGATACGACACCGGAAGGCGTCAGATTGAATGCTGCCAGCAATGATGTAATTTAAGAGTCTCTGCAGGGCTGATTTAGAAAGGTGGTGGAAGTATCAAACAAACCATAGACCTTCACCCCAGAGCCTGGTGTTTGATTCCCATCTGAATAAAGAGCCAAGAGGTTTTTTCCTAAACCGAACTACATGCCTAAACCTCACCACCTGGGCCTTTGTAACCTTATCATAGCCATGTGCTTTTGTTGATGTACCGGTGTTGCTTGCCATGTGCTTTTGATGCCATACAGACATTGGCTGTGGCATTCAGGAATGTCAGTGGCTGACACAGGATGACACCTAGAATGTGGTGTATAATATGTTGATATTGAATTCCACTGACAAAGTGGCAATAAGAAAAAAGAAAAATGACAATAATAATGTTACCTTGTACCTTGTACCTTGTGATGTGATATGATGATATGGTGATTTAGGATGAGAACATGTTGGAACAAAAACAAAGCAAAACAAAAAAATACAGTTAAATCAGAGTGGAATAGCTATAATGTTGACTTGTACAAGAAAGAAAGTGAGGTCATTACCCAACTGCTTTTGACACTACTCTGACTGCATCTATTTTTTAGTATACAGAGAGAGATGAAAGAAGGAAACAAGAATGCAAGAAAGTTGCCATACAATTTTTTTCTTTCTGTGTCTAATTGTTAACTTAAATGAGCTGAACTAAACTACTTGCCTGAGCTGTGAGCAGTTAGTACACTGTTTGACAACGGAGCAGAGAATGTCAGGCCTGCCTCCCACTACACAGCTCGAGGGAAACAACACAGCGGGAGAAGACTCAGGCTCACTGGGGTTCTTTTCTTGGTTTTCAGTTACTAATGCCACTTAATATATTAGAAGTGGGGACTAAGATCTTTCGAGCCTATCTTTAGATTGTTTAAAGGCCATGACTGCGTGTGTGTTCATTTTACTACAAAGCATAGATACTGACCATTTTGGAATACAGACTATAACAATTGTATAATATTTAATATATTTTTTACTCCTGTTCCATTTTAAAGTCAGTGTAAAAATCAATCAGCAAACTAATGAAACTGACTTGAGATTGCTCATTGATTTTCACATTGATTTTCATACTTCATTATCTTATTATGAACATTATGAAGTTTCAAGAGTTTGTATCTGACTTACATGTTGTATAGGCAGAAATGGAAACTGATGGCTGACTGAGTGCAAAAAATTCCAACATCCCAAGTCATCACATATTGCCTCTTTGCAATTGACTTCTGTGTCTATATAGCACTTTAGGTATACTGTCATGTCTCCCCTTTACGTTCTGAACATTCAGAAGGGGAAGCGAACACTGGACTCCTGCATGGAAGTCCGGGCTTTGTTGGCCCCACCCACCCTACAGGCACTATTGTGCTCCTTATATTTTATTACTATTGGCAGAGTTTCAACCTGACGATTTTTTGCTGCGTGCCATCCAGCCATCCGCTGGCATGTAATAACTCTGTAACTCATTCTGTCTGGCCATGTTCTCACCGGATACTGTCCAGTGATATTTCATGTGGATGTGAAAGGTGGCTTTTTGTTACTGGGATGTTCTGTATGTTCTGTATTTGATGACTTAGGAATGAGAAGGGGCTGAAAAATTCACTCAGTGCTACAGTTTGCAGACTGGTTAGTAGCAATGTATTTTGGACAAACTTGGTAGTGAATGAGACAAATAGAGAATGTACCACAAAACTTCAAATATGAGCCTATCCCAGTTAAATACCCAGTCCCTTTTACCAGCCTGGTGTAGCCAGACATTTTGACAAATAAATGCTTGTCTCCCTTAGAGGTATGATTACCATGAAGTTCATTTTTGTAAAAATTCTTTGGCTACCTGCTGAAACTGGCGTTAATAAGCTGCTCAGACTGTGCACAGAAATGAAACTGTTTAAACGTTTGTAAATATGGACATGCTACACACATGGTTAGCCTGGTAAGATTCTCTACAATTCAATTCTTCAGTTCATTTTACTACAATTTGATTGTATTTCTCACCTTTGCTGAGCAACAGTTTGTCTCATGCTGAAAGCTTGTCTCATAAAGTCACCTGTGCCAAATATAAGCTTCTTGAGTTCAGTGATTTAAGCAAACAGCTGGGCCTAATAGATGAAGTTTTACCATAACTAGGAATACTAGTGGCTGAGGGGGCATCCAAGTGACCAATAACTTTGTGTTATTGCCTGTTGTCTCAACCCAGATCCGCAACCATAGCGCAGCCACAGAGGTGTTTTAGTATATTTTGGCTGATTAGACATCATTACATAAACTACCAGCAAATCAAAACTACTCATTATTCTTTAAAGCTATGAAATTTGGCCAGGTGACAAAGATATCATTCCAAACACAGGGATGCCTAAAATGCAGGTCTTCCAAGCGCATTGTGATATCGTTGATTAGCAGTGACAATGTGGACCGACTCACCAACAGAACATGAACCCAGATGTGAGGTTTTATGAAAGCAAAGAAGCAGATGTGCTATCTAATAGCCAGCAGTTGCTCACGCTTGGAAAGCCATGCATAAAATAAATCAAAAGCAACCCACAGTGTGCACTGCTGCTCATTTTAAGATTCCATGCTGTCCTAAAGGATAGGACCATAGTGGTTTTATTTTTCTGTCTCAGTGTCTTAGTCAGGCCATACACACACTGAATTTATTTAGTCACCGGTCTTATTTTGTTTTTTTATTTAAAAAAAGAAAAAAGATAGATCATATTGAGCTGATTACAAATGTATGAAAATCTTCACTGCATGTTCCCTGCTTTCTCCACGGCCTGTGTGGCATCACACAGACCTTTCAACCTGGTGAAGCAGACATGAAAAGCAGAGTGCTGACAAGGGTGACGAGAGTGTTGTTTACAAAGACCCATGTTGCCATTGTGAGTGCGGCCCCAGACAATGCTGCAGAAAACTACTACAAAAATGTCCCCTGTGGCAAGAACTGACGGGGGCACAACTGCAGCCTGCCACTAATGACAGCTGGAAGTCACTTAAAAGCTAAATTCATTCAGATCCTGGTGATGGGTGATGGAAGTACAGTAAACCTTGCAGTCACTTTTATGGCCTCAGCACAAATTCTTAATCCTTTTTACATATTGATGCAGTGGCGTGTAGAACATGTACTTCAATCCTGTATCTTTATATAAAGCGTTCTAATCTGGGAATCAAGAAAAAGTAGAAACTGAACAAAGGATAATGAGATCTCACTGTACTCAGTCATTCATCATTTATTCATCTCTGTGTCTGTACAATTGTTTAGTCGTGTTGCTTGTAGTTGTGATGGAAAAACGTAATACAGTTACTAAGGGCTAAAACTTGGCTGTGCACACATATTCCAAAATTACCAAAATAAGCAAATGTAGGCAGACTTTTTAAAAGCGTATGAACCTGCTAAATATGTCATACCGCTTTGCTAGTAGACTACAGCTGTGTACATGGCTCTGCAGCAGACAAGTATGCCTTTCTGTGTGCATGTTTTTTTTTGTTCTTTTTTTGGTGTGTCATGTTTAAGGTCACATACAGGAAAACAAGTTAGTAATCAGAAGAAAGCAGCATGGACGCAGACCTGTGAAAACTCTACAGTGGATACTTCTTTCTATACATCTCTTATTCAGTCTCTCTTTCAAATTCTGTGTGGAGTAATTTGAATAAATATTTGAGCACTGCTTGGATGGAGATGGGTGCTATTTTGTGTTGGTGCATCAATGCATCTTGCCGGTAAAGCTGTTAAAATTAACACGTTCACCCTGCTGTTGTGATTCCATCAATGCCAATCAGAGCTGACTCACTCACTCTGTCAACTCGCCCTCCGTAATCTTACACTGTTCAGCATTTGTCTGACATTTACATTTCATTAGTGCACATTAAACATAAGGAAATTGACTTGAAACAAAATTTCCTAGGAAAAAGAAATAAACTTTAAACTTAAATTAACACAGGTTCTCCGCCAAGGTAAGCCTAACCCACCTAGTCTGACAGCAAAGCAGGACAGCTTATAGTAAAGTGTGCTGTGACAATCGTTTATTAAGAACTTGATCCTGTGATTTGTGTGTGTATAAAACATTAAGTTACTGCACACTGGGTCAAGAACTCCATAGCAGTCAACAAGACTAAATTAATTAGGGCTATCAGTTTTCTAGTTTTGACAGGTGGTGCCCCCGAGGTGAATTTAATATTAAATTGTGTTATTTAATATGAAGCAAATTGCTTCTGATAGTTGAGTGCAGTCATTCTCCTTCACCTTTACACCAATTTGTTTGTTTATGATACATAATTTTGAGTTATTAACTACAGTTACATATTTTTTTGGATTAATGGACTATTAATTAATGAATCCATGCCACAAGTTTAGAATGCATTATTAGATTTCTCTTCCTTCACCTGGATTTTGATGTGTGTTTAGGGGAACAATTAAGACATTAAGATAAAGATTTGTTATACTAAATTTACCACACAAACAGGAATTAATGCTCCTCATATTACTCTCATCATGTTAATCCATGTAAAACACACCATCAATTACTACAGTGTCTGAAGGGTTTAGGGGACCTGATAAGATTAATGAATTTAGGTGCTAGAACTAATTATTATTAGGAACAAGCTGCCATGCTCAGAGTGCAATCTGTTTTCTGTTGATTTTGTCTGGTGAGAGAGGAGTAAAAAAAACATCAATACTTCACATCTTTGTTGCAGGATGTGATTGTTTCTTGTTCCCAGGCATCCCTGAGTGGACGCAAAGTGCCAAATATAAAGACGCAACAGAAAAATGCTGACAGTTGTCAGACAGGTGGAACTATTTTCCTTCATAGCACTTCTATACTGTTACAAGATGCTTGACACGTCATTAAAATTTCCAGTGACATAATTGAAATTTCTGTAAAGCGTGGTTGTTGAATTCTTTGCTGTAGTATGTAGGAAGGCTATTCCAGATCTCTACATACAAAATTATTTGTCAAAACTATTTGCTTGTCAGTGTCTTACAACGCAAACTATTGACTAAATAGAAAAACAAAACTTCTCATATTAGAGTTTTCTGATGTGCCAAACTCTCTGGGTAATGGATGGGTTTATAATTTTTCAAAACATTGAAACAGGTTTCAAAATGGAAAGGATAGAGGGAAAACCCACAGTTCTTATTTAATGCAGAAGCAGGAGGTTAAATCATGGCAGTCCACATTCTGTGGATGATGTTATGATGTTAGTGTATGTGGGGTGAGCGTGTGTGTCTGTGTTGTTTGTGTGGAGCTGGGCGGAGTCATGGAGTTTGGCATGCTGATTATGCACACACCTACAGTTCATCACTCACCTGCTGCTGATGATGCAATCAAGCCACCTCCACTGCTGCAGGATAAAAGGAGCAGCTCATTCCTCCACTCTCCTCCAAACTGTCTTTTACCCAACACTGTTAAGCTCTCCTTTTGTTCCTTTGCTCCTGTTGTGTTGATTTAATTCTAACCCATATTCACTGCGTTCATTGGAGTCCTGTCACAAGCTCACCTCAAGCCTTACCTGTTTGACCTTTGTCCAGCTCCTCCTGTCCCCAGCTCCCCAATCATCTATCTTCCTGGAAACCTGCCAAAAAAACAAAAACAAAACAGAAACCCTACAACCACTTACCTGGATTTCCCTCTTCTCCTGTAAAGAACTCTCAGCCCCATTCCCACTCACCTGAAAGCAGTCCTAGAAATATGTTGCCTTTCAAGGAAACCCTTACAACTTACCTATTTTTTCTGTGTCTCTGTCTGCACTTTGGTCCAGCTGAAATAACTAAATCTTCATATCATAACTACCATTTAATAAACAAACAAACAAAAAAAAAAGGTTTAAAAATAGAAGTGCAGGTTACCCTCTTTTCGTGGCAGTGCAAAATAATGAAAAAAAAAAACTGCATTTATTCATATAACTTTTATTTAAGCTTTGCACTGGGGATAACAATGGCCTATGGCATTATGTTTTTGGGTTGTCTAAAATCACATGCTAATTGTGACAAAATTTCACACACAATTTATCAAAGGATAAATGATAAAATGATGACACTGCATATCTAGAAAAGGTCAGCGTCACTTTTGACATCATAATGTTGTGCAAAAACACATCTGACCATTATTTAATGTTGTAAATCTGCCATAAGGAGGAGAAGGAGAGACATTTTGTCAGACACTGAATTGGATTGGAGCTGAATTTTATTTCATTCTGTTTAGAATTTGTAGCTTCTTTGCAACAACATCCATCTTTAAAGCAATGTCAGTTGATTATTAAATTATTGTTATTTTTTACCATTATTTTTCATAGAAGTAAAGAATGGCAATAGCCAAGTACTCAGTATAGAGTATAGTCAGTATAGAAACCTAATTATGTCTTTTCTTTTCTTTTCAATCTAAAATTTCAAACAAAGTGTAGCCCCATACTGTATATCCCATACTATGTTGCATGATAGCGTGTCAGTAATGATGTTTCTCCGCTTGATGTCTAGTTGTAGTGCTTCTTTTGTGAGTAGTCGCACACTTTCTGGCCAAGTACCTTGGGGACTATCATGTCTTTTTTGCTGAAAAAACAAGAAAAAAAAACCCACCACAACAGTAATGGGTTAAATAAAATAAAACCAACAACTGAATGCTGTTGATGACAGAGGAGCCAGTCAGTGAGTGTCTCTAGGGACACAGCACTGTAGTCTGCTGCTCCTTTGATTACAGCCTTTTTGCTAGAGAGACTGAGCCGGGGGAGACGAGGTGATGGGGGAGGAGAAGCGCCTGGCATCCCCAATCAGTAGCAGCCTCAGTTAATAAGGGAGTCAAGTTTATCATGAAGAAATTTTTACATGAAAAACAAATGTTAAGGTAGTGTTTGTTTGCTTGGGCGGTTTGGGAACAGTTTTGAAAGCTTGCTGCAGATACGCTGATCAACCAGAGACGGAGAGGAACTGAGAGCTTTTTGTTCCACCTCTGTGCTTTCTACTGTTTTTTTTTTAGCATCAAATAAACTGTTAAAAAAAAAAAAAGAAAGAAAAAGGAAAAGTGAAGTTATAAAACAAGTAAAGAAGTGAGTCTTTTAGTTGTCTGCAATACATCATTTTACTGGTCTTATATACAAGTTTTATTTCAAATTTGAATTAACTTCTTAACCGGCATATGTTATGAAATGTAAATGGAATGTTTAATGCAAATATATGCATGATCAAGGTAGAAAACAATGTTGACAGAACAGATCATTGTTTTGTTTTATACTGCCCACATGCACCACTATGAGTCACACAAGGTCTCATTATTTGCATTTTTTTATTCTCTTTTGGTCCCTCTCTTTTGGAGAAGACTCAACTGCACAATTCAGTTTAGAATCTAAAATGACTCTAAGTCCACATGGAAAGGATTTGAATTTTTTTATTTTAGGATGCAGTTGGAAAATGTCCAGTATCATTGCATGAATTTTTTTTTTCTCCCTCTTTGCTACCCATTGGAAGAAAAAGAGTTTGGGTTTTAAAGTCCTCTAAATGATCTTGACTTGACTCAAAATGCACTCAGTCCAGTTTTGTCCCACTGTTGTTTTTTCAACTGCTTTTAAAAGTGCTATATGAATAAAGTTATTATTGTTATTATTATTATATATTTTGTTGAACTACTGTAATGCACTTTATGTTAATATCAACGAGAGCTCTTTTCAGCAGCTAGATTTTAAACAGGCATTTAAAACAAACATCTTATTTTAGCCGACTTATACTCTCTGCTTGTTATTTGCTGTGTTGATTTTTTTTATATATATTTTTTTAATCGCTGATCAGTTTTAAAACAGTAAATGGCCTTGCTCCAGATACCTATGCGCTTGAACGTTTAATTTAATATGTATTTTTATTTTATCCCTTGGCGTTTTTATCTGCTGTTCTATATTCTGAAACACATTTTGTAACCTTGTAGCCCTAGCCTCATTATACATAGCCTCATAGTACATGTCAGTGTATTATTTCATATTTCTTTGAAAATAATATCAACTACTTTTTCGTGAATTAAAGAAGATGATAGAAAGAATTGCAACTTCTAAAATGTGTTTAATAAATGTTTGCTCAAAATTTGCTGGTTATATTTGCACAATATGTTAGTGACAAATTTAAAATATATTGTAAATACCACCGTTTTAAGATGTATTCATTATAATTTGCAAAGCAGCACTGTTTCCACACAGTGCACTTGTTATACATTTAAGATTTAATATGTGCAATCTCAACATATATGTTGGTTTGATAGACTCTCTCCCAAAAAAAAAAAGAAAAAGCTCACATAACCTTGGACATAAAACAAGTGGTAAAAACAATTAATGTCAGTAGTAAATACAACAACCTTAATAAAAAAAAAAAAACAAAAGAAAAAACAATAATAACAGTTTATAATTACTAGTAATAGTATACAATTAAGAATGTTTCCATGGGGATGTTATGATGTATGACAGGAATAATAACACAGTGATCAAGCGTTTATGACAGGAACCGTCTCTGTTGCACATGCTGGCCACTGTTCCCAATACTTTTCTGTCTGTTTAAAAGGAGGGAGGAAATTAAGAAAATGGTTGGCAATGTGAAATTTACAAATCTGCTTGTTTTGCACACAGCTGCTTCAGCAAAGCACAAGAACAAATAGGTTGTTAGCCAACACAGTCCAAATCTACAAAACCATCCCAGCAGCTGCTTAAATGCAGTAAAACACAGCACTTGCAAATGCCTTGAACAGCCAGTCTTACATGTTAAAAATAAACATCGATTTTATACATAATGGCATGAGGAGTCTGACTCTGTCTGCGAAAATCATTGACTATACAGAAAGATGGACAATGAGACTGTCTCCCAAAGTGAAGCTTGAAAATTTCTGCAGTACAGGTCATAAGGCCCGCCTCCCTCCCATATTAATGTATGGGACATGGACCAAACTAAAAAGTCAAAGTACACGCCAAAGATTTTTTTGTAATTTGGGGTATTTCTAATCAGCTTATGTTTGTTCAAGTAATTATTTTTCTAATACGTTTGGTTTTAATTAGTCATTTAATTCTACAGAAAGGGACTTTTCCACCATGATTGGCTGTATGTGCCAATCCATATCCTTACATTCAATGGCGCTGCCTATGATTGGTTGAATGGGTGTTTTGGCGTCCTTCAGAGTTTCGTGTGCAAGCGACTGGATTTGTCTGGCCATGTTGTCAAGTGACGCCACCCGCTCCAAGTGTCTGCCATCATATCATAACAATGTCATCACATCTGTCTAAGCTTGTTCTAATCTGACACAATCCAGCAACACTTTGGTTGGACACCGAGGGTGGCTATTGGCGTCACGTTCGTATGCCAAAAACACTGACAGAACAGACATATTTAACATGCTCGAAATGACAACGTACTAGAAACTTTCATAGAAAATGACTGCTGCTCACCTTCAGTGCTGTATCAAAGCCTGTTTATATAGCCATGGTCTCAGGTTTCTTATAAAACTATAAACAATGAGTGAAATGCACAGAAGAGGACGTCTTGGCTCAGATATCTGCTTGGTTAAAATATTGGCTGTCCAAGATTGCCCCTAATCTGCCTTTTTCTTCAGCCATTTTCAGACTTCAAACTGATGAAGTAGGCTTGACTATAACAAAAGAGACTCAACAATTGATCTTCACTGTCAATAACACTGAATAATCACAGCAGCCCTGTTAATAACAGCTGCTCCCTGTGAGAATAACATCTGTACAGTTCAGATGTCTCCAGTGCGCCGTCCTCCACATGAAACACAGACAAATTAAAGTGGATAGCAGCCTCATATCATCGCACATCCAGGCCAGCTTACACCCAACATATTGTCAGATGTCATTTGGCTTTTGATATTTCACGCCAGAGGCTGAGACGCAGCCATAAGCTGCTTTTGTTCCCAGACGGGTCAGCTCAAATGCCACCCGTACGAAATGATGCGGCCGGAGAGAATGCTCCCCCTCTGCTGCAGCGAGATAGCGTTAAAGCACCATGGCGGACAAATCCTCCGCCACCGCCGATGCAATATCCCACCTGTCCACTGCATAATCACAAGTGTGGGACTATATTTATTTACAGGTGTAATCGGCTTGTCAGGAATGAATGGGCTGGCACACACGGATGGGCCTAAATGGTTCGGAACAGCTTGAATGACGTCGAGATTAACCCTGCGAGCTGACACGTCTCTATCACTCTATGTCATCTGAAATGAGGGGAGAGCTCAGTGTTCGCCTTGTATCTATCATGCAGTGCTGGCGACAATAATCAATCTGACACGCCATCTGCCTTAGCTTCATAACCATCTGCATTTGCAATCACTCTCAGCCATGCTCATTTTCTTCCTCTTTCTTTTCTCCCTTTTCTCCTGTTTTCTGTCTTTCTGTCTTTCTTTCTGTCTTTTTTCGCCTGTTCTACCTCTCCCAGCCCCCATCCCTCCCTTCCTGTCATCTCTTCGTCTCTCCAGACTTCCCCTCCCGCAATCTCTCAATATTGTGTTTCTAATATCAACTGTGGCACTAATTAATGGAATTGTACAGAGAGAATGGAAAGCAGATGGCTTCATTACACAAACAAATATAATCGCATCCAAAACAGTGGCACATTCTGCAATGATCCCTGCATAATAAGGCAGCCTGCTTAACATGGTGTACTATTACAGATACTACTAATAAGAGAGAAAAAAAAATCACTTCTTTATCGGCGTGAAAAAGTCCTTCCTGGAAATGTGTTTTCACTCTATTGATTTGATCAAAAACTATTTCCTGCTCAGTGGGCTGATGGTGTTTTTGGACAAAAAAAAAGAGGGCATATGTTTTTTAACATCTGGCGCCCAATTACAGTATTATTGCCACATTTGATTGTCACCACATTTTTTGAGTTAGATTCAGAGAGTCAAAATATGTGTAGTCATGCAATTCGAGAGGGGGATCTGGAAATGCGTTCTGGTTTTCTCGGGGGGGCCCTTTCAGTTGAGAGCGTGGGGAATTCATCTCACTCACTAAGAAATTTTTGTGAATGAAGCTGTGGCACAAACAAGCCCTCAGAAAGAGTGCACTGCATAAGCAAAGAGCCCCTTCATCAACGCCTGCAACAGCAGCTCGCGTGATTCAACTTGAAGAGTAATTCACCCGGGCTGGCAGACGTGTGCCCCACAGCCTCTCATAATTGGAGGGTCCTCTGATCTAATGTGAGATCCGGTGATGGTAGCCGTCCTCTGTCCTGCTTCCTGACTCGGTGGTGACGTTGGCCTGTGTCTTGGAGTAATGGCAGCATCTATTCTGAATGGAAAAAGGCTGCGTGCAATGTCAATGTGCCGTAGTGAATAAAAACCAAAGTCACCTCATGAGTAAGTAACCCTGATAACATATTGAACATGTTTTGAAACCAACAGACTGGGACTGATAAGTGTACTGCACCATCATGCAGGCACACATGTATGCAACTTATGCATACACCTTAGGCACTTTTATTGGGATGACAGATTTTCAAAGATTCAAGATTGAAAGATTCAAAAAGACTTTATTGTCTATCACATAGTGACAGAAAATTGCCTTTGGTAGTGGGCTCCAACAATATGAAAAAACATTCACACCCATGAGACACATAAAATTACAAAAAGTCACACAACAATTCAATATTTCAAAAAAAACACCACACGTGTACAGAGCTACTTTTAAAAAAGCAATGACTAGCTTGTCTTGTTAAAAAAAACACTGCAGTGGGTATAAAAGAGTTCTGGCAAGTTTTCCTTTTGGCCAGGGGTACTCTGAGATGTTTGGCTGAAGGGAGTAACTGAAACAACTGGTGAGGAGGGTGTGAAGGGTCCTCAGTGATGCAGTCTGCTTTTCTAGAAAAAATATGTTTTGTCTGCCCAAATTATACAAAACATAGTGGTAACACTATCTACGAAGACCATATCTATAATGCATTATGAGGGCATTCACTGTGAACTAGTCAGCAGCATCCATCACACCCTTACTGCTAATAAATATTGTTTTTTAATTTTATAATTTTGAATTTTCAAATCTTTACATTTTATGACTGTTGATATAGAGCATCAGTAAGCATTATGAATGTTTGAGTGTAGTCATACAGCATTATGAATGCATTATAATTCACCATGAATGCCTTCATAATGAATTATGGATGTGGCCTATATAGAAATGTAAAAACCTAGTTTATTTAAAAACTGTATAAAAATGTTACGACACACATGACCAGCTGTACAGTTGATGGATTCGATTGCCGGTTGTATTTCACCAGATTGTAGGTTCCCCTCTTAACTAGCTATTTCAGATGGCTGTAACCCACAGTTTCCCCGTTGATATTTGGCGGGACTCAGGGCATCCAGCTTAAAACTGAAATATTCCCAGACAAACTGGAACAACTGTTGACCGTATCATAATAATATAATATATCAAATGTCACCAAAGAACACTGTGGCACTCCCACACATCACAAATTGTGATGAAAGAATGGTCCAATTCTTGCAGTGGCATGATGGTTGTGCATGTTTTTATTTCATATTTTTCATGCCTCCCTTCCAACACATTCTCATCCTAAATTGTCACGTTTGCTGTTTTGTAGTGAACTTGCACATGTACGTAATAAGCTCCAGGTATCCCTATGCTTCTGCTGGTCTGAGATGCCGCTACCGTGATGTCAACAAATGCACAAAGTGAGATTACGTTGCACGTGGTAATGTTCAGACAACTATCATATTTATTTCCCTTACATTTGGTTAATGACCATCCAAAATTAATATAGTTTACATCTAACAAGTACATATCAGACTTGACTCATGCAACAAAGAAAATCAGATACCAATTTGAAATTTTTAAAACGAGCACTGTATTTTGAAAAGTGGAACAAAAAGAAATTACCACAAATAATTTGGTAATGGCATTGTTTTCATTGTTGCCATATTTTACATATTAACTTTTTTCACCTATAAACTGATCTGGTTCAACTCTGCTGTCAACAGACTGGGCCAATTAACTGCCTGCTTTGCAATTTGGTTTGGAGGAGCCTTTGGAATGTGACAGCCTTGTTGACCCATTAGGAGACATCCAGACTTAGAGGGTGGATACTCAAGGATTTGGCCCCTCACACATGAGACAGCTTCCCTTTCCCTCTCTTAGCTCAGTTAAACTATAATATATGGTGAGAATCATCCAATGGAAGACCAGTGCATGGATGCCTATCAGTCTCTCTGCATCATTACACACTGCCTGCCTGCCGTCTGTACATCTGAATGTGTGTGTTTGTGACTGACTGCCCTTTATTTCACACACCTAACACACACACACACACACACACACACACACACACACACACACACACACACACACGCAAACACACACAGGGTGATATCACAGGGTAGCCAATGACTGCTGTTTTGTATCCTATCTGTCTGTCCTGTCACATTTCCCTTTTGGATTTTTTAATCTCATTGTCATTGTCCAGGTTGTTGTCCATTTTATGATTTACCTTACACCTTCTGCACAGCAACTCTGGTGTCGGATCCTTCTCTCTTCTAATTTCACCATCCTGGGATTTCTGGGGCCTTCATCCTTGAAATCATTGGACGTCTAATTGCCCAGTCAAACTATGAAAGCACCTGAGCAAAGGTTCATTTGTACAGTCCTGTGAAATAGGTGGTTGCTGGGAGCTTGGTGATACAGTGAAAAAGCTTGCACTCATGCCACTAATAGCATAATAAGGTTAATTTCATACATATGACCATTCCACTCCTATTTAATGACTGATTTCAAAGCATCTGTTGTAAAGAAGCAATAAAGAACAGTATGAAGTATGGTGCATAAAGTTAAAGGTCTTCCTGTTCCTAAAAAATGTAAAAATGGTGCATATTTCTGTGTTTGTTACACACAGAAAACACATTCATTCAACTGCGATCGTCTTCAGTGAATAGCCTAGCTGCTCTCCTGTCCACATCAGTGGGGAAATTTGCCACTACTGGGAGGTTCCAGCCAATGTCTTACCATGTCTAAGCATTGGCTTCACTTTTTTTGCTAAGATATATGCATCCCCTGCCAGTGTTTCCTGATTGCTGAGTTTTGAGTCTGCCAGAGTAGCACTGGCCACCGGGAGCACTGAGAGAATTCCCAGTGGGCTGGCCAGCTGATTGGCCCACTGTAACAGGCCAGTGGTAAAACTGCAAAATGAAAAGTGTAAATCAAAGCAAAAGCAGATGGGGCAGCTACAGTCACATTGAAATGTGAACCCCCGGAATCATATATTGTGGTCTGTTCCATGAATCTTGATGTCTGTTTAAGGGGTGCAGATTGGCCTAAGCTTTTGTTAGACTTCCCCGACCTGAGGCAATTGTCGTCCTAAGTCCTCTGTTCTCCAATGGGTCCTCCCAGCTATAGAGTGCCCCTGGTATAATGTTTTAGGCCAACATGGAATTTAAAGTTGCTCTCATTCCCTCACCTAAAAGCCTGTGGGATTATGGATTATGGAAGAACAAGCATTTAGGATACTTAAAATTTATGTAAGCAAGGTAATCTAAACAAATGAACGCAACTTTAAGGATTTTTGAAGCCTAAATGCAATCACAGAAGGAAAAACCTAATGTTACTTTATTGAGGTCTAACAGTATATAGTCAGCCAGTTGTCATCCCAGGTTGTCAAAAACCACCACTTTGTCAGAGCTTTTGGCACCTTACCGTATCCGTAAAATACGTCGCTGAACAGAAGCAGTCGCAGTGTTACTATACACAGGCAGACGACAACCTGCCACAGCAGCATGATACCTGGATGGGTGCCGTCACTTGAGAACATCGCTGGACGGAACCTGTTGCGTGCACATGATACACTGCTGGACAGCATCTGGTTGAAATGCTGTGACAATGTAATATAAGGAGCATGAGGCTTTTGGGGGGAACCCCAGACTTTCATGTGGAAGTCTGGTGTTCGGGTCCCATCTCAATGTGTTGTTTTTTTTTTCAACATGTGCCTCCAGTACTTAACAGTCCATGCATTTGTTGCCTCTGCATTTATGAACATCTCAGTATTGGTTGCCATGCGCTTTTTGTTGCCTCATCATAGCCCAACATGTGCTTATGTTGACATTGCAGTAGCAGTATCCTGTAACTTGAAGAGCAGATGCAGAGGGATACCTAGAGTGTAACATGTAGACGTGGAACTCCACAGCAAAGCAACAATATGTGACAACTTGGGAAGAGAACATGTTGAAATAGCTCAGTATGGTGATATGCATACATGCTTCCCTGTCTATTTTTGTGAATTGTCGTTCTGAAATTGAAGACCTTATCACATGTACTGTATGCCTGTCCTGCCATTGTTGCAGTGTTTGTGCAGATGTCATTATAAGACACCAGCACAGTCTCTTGACCCACATTGAAGAGTCTTTGGCCCGTATGAGCCTCCACTTATCTGCACATGATTGCATTCATTTGTCTAATGACCATTCGTCCCCTCTGAATCCAGGCCAGGAAACAAATAAAGTGTGTGTATATGAGAGAGAGGGAGAGACAGAGACAGGGACTGTGTCTATGTGTGTGTTGAGGGTGCACCATTAGAAGCACCACAGGTCCTCCAACAATCTGGAACAGTTTCAATGCTATTCGTACGTTCATTAAATTCTACACTCCTTATTAGTACAAGGTGGTTTGATGTTAAAGGGATGCTACTGCATAATTCATGCTGTATATACTGTACTCTGTGGGCCTATGTGTTTAACATAAATGAGTTTAGTAAAAGGAAGGAAAACAACATCAGTCAGGCGTTCTCTGCCTCTCGCTAGAGACAACCTCGCCACTCTGGCTCCACGTTCAAGTCCATCACTCTTTCGCCCTTGATTGAAAAAAAACTGCATTTTATGCCTCATTGGGCTTTAGCAATCAGTATTAGTAATAGGTTTTAATCTGGGAATGTAATGACTTTGCAGATGGGTGTCACAGTGCAACGCGGTGGCTCCCTGACCACTTGTCTTCTTGACTGGTCTGTGAAACTGGCAAGAAAGCTGGGAAAGGACAACTCTTCTCCAGCTGAGGAAATACAAAGTGAATCAGGGTCATTTGAAATCTTGTGTGTAGTACTTTCTTACAAGAAATATGACAAAAATATAAAAAGGCTATTTATACTTTACACAAACAGAACTGCCATTCTGAGACTTGACTGACAGTACTCCTTTTACGCTGCCTGTTCTGCACAGGAATATCACACCATTATGTGGCCTTGCTGTTCTGTATATAAGGTAAGGTCACTGAATGGAGGAACGGAGTTGTCTCACCTTTGAAACAGCATCTGTGAAAAAAGGAAAGCCATGGGCAGAAAGGTGTGACATTTGTGCAACGCAACACGGGAGATTTAAAAAACAGCAAAGAGCAGTTAGCATCTGACTCAAAGAGGAGAACAAGGGCTGGTATTAAGAATTGGGAGCTCCTCTCCCTTGTGTGAAGTAGGCCTACTCAACTTTTGCATTTATACATCTACTACCATGTGGACTAAGGATAAAAATAATTGGTTTATTAAATTAGTGATGATATTTTCAAAAACACTACAGAAAATCCCTACCCCATTCTCATTTCGAAGCTGTCAGAAACCCACCACTTTGACAGTGCTTTCAACGTACAATCCCAACACCATAAGACATCTTTCACGTCGGCATGACAGCCCCTGGACGACATCAGCTGAGAACTAAGCTGGAAAGAACCAGTTGCGGTGTTATTATATGCCTCTGGATGGTAGGATGGAATGTGTTGCATCTGCATGATACCCTACAAGGGTATGTTGGATGGGACCAGCAAACCCCGGACTTTGATGCTAGAGTTCAGTGTTTGCTTCCCATCTAAATGTGATGCTTTATTTTTATCTTCACCTTACCATATGCATTTATTGATATCCTGGCTTTGGTTGTCTTGTGTTTTTATTTCATAAACATAAACACGTGCAGCATCATCCCATCATGTGCTTATGTTGACATCACAGTAGTTTGCAGTCTCCACTCTCTCTTTAACAGCTACTTGTATCAAAGAAAGATCACAAATTAAGGCAGAACAGTGTTACACAATTCTGTAGGGTCAAAGCTAATTACACAGACAAAATACTCTGAGTCCACTGGTTTGTTAGCAAATTAGAATATCTGATGAAACCGGTGCAGAGAATTTAGCTGACTAAATCCCTCAGACTAGCCAGTTTCTGCTTACAGCCTCAGCTGCAGAGGCTGACTGGTGTTTTAACTGGACTCAGTAAGCTGTGGTCCTGTATTTACTCCCTGGTACTTGTCTATGACATCATCCATTGATTCACTGTTACTATGTGCACACACTATATACTATGTAATATCTGAAGCATTTGGATGCTATATTTATTTTATATTTATTGTTTTCTAGCTTTTGGCAGTCCAGTGTTTGTTGGGTCATTGTTGAAATGTTAAAAGATACTTAAGAAATGGATGGGATCATGACACCTAACAAGGTAACCAATTCGCAAGGGGAGGTAGCTGACGAACACTGACAAACAGAAAACCACATTAAAGTGGGGTTGGTCAGTCACCACAGCACAGGCCTATTTCTCTCCCTTTATTTTCATCATCCCGTTGGCACAGTTTGTGTATAGTAGACTAAAAGTCGGGCATTTAAATATTGTCTTAGTGGGAAAAAAAATCTATTTGTAGAGTTTATTCAGTTAAAAGGGTTAGCATATTGGTCTTTTTCAGTCATTGAATTTTAGTGAAAAATTTAATCCATCTAGTCCTGCCAAAACCAATCATTTTGTCATTGAAGTCAAAGTTAATTTTCACAAGATTTTATCTCATCATTACCTCATGAAAAACACAGGTGGATGTTGTTGACAGTCTGCATTGGTTGCAGTATTTTTTTCTCCCTCTCCCTCATGTGGGTGTGTCTATCCTTTTCCTGCTCATCCCGTGTGTGTGTGTGTGTGTGTGTGTTGTATGTTTGGAGCTGGGTGGAGTCGTGGAGTTTGGTATGCTGATTATCCACACACCTGCAGTTCATCACTCACCTGCTGCTGATCATGCAATCAAGCCACCTCCCCTGCTACAGGATAAAAGGAGCGGCTCATTCTTTCACTCTCGACCACATCGTCTGTCACTCTCCAATAATACCTTGAATCTTGTCACGAGCTCACCTCCAGCTTTAGCAGTTTGCCCTGAGCTCTGCAATACTCTGTCGTCCTCAAAACCTGCAAACCCCCCCAGAAACCCCCAAGAAATTTACCTGGATTCCCCCCTTCCTCCTGCAATGTCCTGGAAATCTGTCTCTGAAGACTCTGGACAACACGTTCCCCTAGAACCCAGAGCCCAGCCAAGCCACTGTCCCCCCTCTAGAAACTCAGAAACTAAGTCAATTCTTATTTTGTTTAATAACAACTTCTTCTTTCAACTTACCTGTTGTTTCGGCGCCTCTGTCTGCACTGTGGTCCAGCTGAAATAACTAAATCTTTATAACCCAATGTGTTCATGTTGGCTAAACATAACCACGTGCTGCAGCATCCCACCAAGTACATTTGTTGACATCACGGAAGCAGCATCCTGCAGCATAAACTTTGACCAACTTCTTTGACCATTAGATTATTTATTGATTTTTTTAAAAGCTTATTTTTGTTTTGGCTTTTTTGACCTTTATTGGATAGGACAGCTATAGCATGACAGGGGGAAAGAGGAAGAGGGGATGACATACAGCAAAGAGCCGAGGGTGAAATTGAACCCATGGCCGCTGCGAGGACATAGCCTTGTACATGGGGTGCCCGCCTTACCAGAGGAGCTGGTGAGCACCCCTTTTTTGACCATCATTGCCCCTGTCCCTTATTAAATGTCCAAGACCCAGAATACAACTCCAATTCTGGTATATTACCTGGCCCCAGGTAATTTTAGGTATAGTTAAAATTCACTGTAAAGGAATTATTTTTTTTTCATGCATTCAAGATGTAACAATCCACAAAAAGGTAGCATATTTCTGTGGAAAGCAAGCTGCAATTTTTTCTTCTCTGTCTCTGTAATTAAAGGAGAGATATTTGATCATCATAGCTGTCACAAACTTCCAGGAGAGCTCTTTTGTTTCAGTCAGTCAGCAATAATGGAAGTTTGCAGTTAGTTTTTTAACTTAACTTTTCAGTCTTGTGCTACTGATGTGTTGTGGAGTGTGCACTCTGGGGGCGACATGGTAATTTTAGCTGCGAACAAAGAGGACTCCCCTGATAAGATGCCATTATTATGAAAGCCCTCAAGTAACAGGACTTAAGAATTAACCCTCTTTACTAAGCAGTGAGTGAACATGTGATGCAGCTGCTCTGTGGAATAAAATTCATGCTGGGATGCCATGACTGAATGTCAGTTATAGTACTTGATATGGAGGGTGCATCTTTTCTCAGAGTCCGTACGGGAATTCTTCGAGCAATCAAGCCCAAAGGCCAGTTGAGGCTTCAGTACATGAGCGCTTGCCCTCTGGCCATGATTGACCTTTACTTTTGGTGCTCTCTGCAGCTCAAACCTCACATCACCTTGACAGACCAAAATGCTCAACAACCTCTGCCGCACATTTGTGGAAGTACAGAGATACATACTATATATTGCCCCTGGCAGGTTCTCTACTATGTATTATCTGTTCACTAAAATCCCTCATAAGACTATTTATTAAATTTAAATTTAAAGATTAGCATCAGTATTAGGCTACACACAACTTTCACTGCTCTTATGGTCTAGCCTGGCAATGTGAATTAAGTGCCATTTTGTTATATTTCAGCCTGATATTGTGTTCATGTTAACCTATATGTACTAGAAGTCTTTGTTTTGCCTAAACCAGTCAGCACATAGTTCCATTCTTGTGTCCATCTAATGTCATTTTCAGTCCACACGCAACCTGTGGTAATGGGTTCAAGGAGTGGTTGAACATATGCTATGTCATTTTCTGCTGCTAGTGGTCTCCCGCCAGTCTCTCCTCACCAAAACAAATGGACCTGGTGATTCAAAAAGGTAAAAAAAAAAAAGCCGTTTCATGTTCAAAAAATTGTTATTTCCCCAAAGCTGTTTGGCTCTGCGCAAGACAGTTTTCCCCGATAACTTACAGCCAGTTCTCACTCCGAAGTCGTCAAATACTGCTGCTTTGTCAATGCTTTTGGCATAAGATCCCATCTCTAAAAGCCATCTTTTGCATCTGCATGATACGCAGCTGGACAGTGTCCAAACAGAACCGTTTGCAGTGTTATAATAGGCAGGTGGACTGCACCACTGGTAAGCGGATGGTCGGCATCAGTTGAGAACTTGGCCAGATAGAATCTGTAGCATCCACATGATATGCAGCTAGATGCTGCCATGTTGAAATACTGCTGGTAATGACATAATATAAGGAGTGTGAGGGTCTCTACAGGAGGGGCAGGAGGGGCAGTGAATAGGTTCAACTAACCCTGGACTTCAATGCAGGAGTCCAGTGTTAGCTTCCTGTCTAAGTGTGATGGAGTTCGCCTTAACGTGTGCCTGTTTGACTAAACCTCCATGTCCTTGTTGCATAATTCAAACAATCTGTGCAATCTTGTTGATGCCCCAGAGGTGGTTGCCATGTGCATGTGTTGTCTATATAACCACATGTGGCTTAATCCCACCATGTGCATTTGTTGACATCACTGTAGCGCCATCCCGAAACATCAGCAGCAAACATAAAAGGATACCTAAAAATAAAATATGTAGAGGAGATCCACAGCAAAGTAGCAATATGTGATTACTTTAGATGTGAATGTGATGTAACTTAAGATCTAGACATTTAAGAGGTTTTTCCTAGGGGCCAAATCATCCAAAGAAGTCTCTCTTGAAAATAATAAAATAAAAGTAAAAACGGACCTTGTGAATAAACAGTGAATACACTGAATATAGCAGTCTCATGTTAATTAGTGTTTGACCACATTATTTATCTTGTTGTGGAGGGCGCTGCTAATCCTGCTCCTGCTAGTGAGGACTCATCTTTTTTATAATATTAAGGACATTTTTACTGGGAGATTAATTATCTGCAGAGTACTCACTGAACACTGAATAACACACTGAAACACTGAATGAAGCAGTATCACAATGAAAATCTGTATTTTTCCAACACTTTTTGACATGGAAGAAAGTAGGTAACTCAGTAGGAAGCCGAGCTGTGGCAAATGTTTGGTCAGCTTGTTTCTCTGATAACTTTATCCAGATGTTGGGTGACCATCATCTGGTTAAAACATATAGTTAAAAATTACCAACATTTGAAAAGTGTATTTTAAAAATGAAACTAAAAACTGGGACTGCTTCTAGCAGACAATCACAACTTAGACCAAATGACTTGGACTATATTAAGATGTTAGATGACAGATTTATCTGGGTTTAAACATATGGGAAAACGTATAATCACAACTCGACGGTACACAACACTGGTCTCATTGTTTTTAATGCAGATAAGTTATGCAATATGTCTTAATCTTTTAATTTTAATGAAATATATGTTTGATTTAAAAGTCACAGCTGCATCGATATAATTGTTGTGGTGATTTTTGTGTTGTATTTCACATTTTCCCCCCACAGATAACCTAATCTATCATGTCCAATCTACTCTGTCCACCTAAATGTGCCAATTTAACATTAAAACACACTATGTAAAAAGTTAACTTTCTTTGGGGTGGTTGTTTTTTGCTATTCTCCATATTGTATTTATTTGCAAACAAACATGTAATTTCATAAATATCTAAGTGCCTACTTATAAATAAGCTAGAGGAGGTTCTGATTAACCATTGCTGTGAAGATCAGTCCAGAGGAACATCATAATAGGGGCAAGAATAAATCAGGGCGTATATTAAATTTACATGAATGTAGTGCACAAGAAATAATACAATACAATCCAATCTGAAGGGAAGACTGCTATTTTCTGTGTCTTCATGCACCCCAGAGGATAAACCTTTTCTATTTTGGACACAGGTTTTCTGTACCTTCAACCTTAAAAATGGCACAAATCGCATAATCCAATGTGTATTTGAATAGTGTATTTTTATTATTATTATAAGACATGTCTTAGAGATCAATAGTATAACTCCAAGAAGAAAAATTAGATATCAGACATAACAAGAGGACATGCATATGGACAGTGTATCATACAGACTGCTACAAAGTAAGAAATGTATTTGTAACTTAATTAATAGCTTTTCTTGAACGCTGCCACTATTGCTTTTGTTGTTATCTCAGGAGAAACTGATCTCAATGCAGAATTTCCTGGAACAAACCCAAATCTGATGAAGTCTTTTGTTCCATTTGTGAGATTTTGGACAATGTGATTAGGCAAAACACACAGTTGAGACTCCTTAGTTAAAAGCCAGTGAAACAGAAGTGGAGAGAAATAGCTTCTTGTTTGTGGCTAGGCTGGCATTGCTGGCTCAAATAAAACCAAAATACATGTAGGAGAGAGATATGCCTGATAGGGTAAGAGCAAGATGTATTATCTCTGACTGTGGAGCTTAAAGGTTTGGCCTCTTTATGTGGAGTCAAGGAACTGCAGAAGTCTGCAAAACAACATCACTCTTGAGAATACACAAGGAGGCAGTTAATTAAAAACAAGGGATCAGCATACAATCATACAGTATGTATGGTAAATTTGGCAATCCATTTACATCTTCGTAGTGACTGCTCTGCTGGAGTTGAAGATTAATGGAGGGATTTTTTTTCTCTTTGTATCCATATGACAGCTGTGGAATCCACTACTTCCAAATGTAAAACATAAAAGATCATTTTTTAATGATTCAGCTTGTCATTGTCTTCTGCACCATGCACAAATAAAATGTATAATTTCACATTTAAATATATAACTTGACTTTGACCATTTTTCTACAGTAAATAACTAATATTCCAAGTGAACTCTTTGACTCGTGTCTGGAGGAAACAGTCCTCTCTGGGTCTTCAGCAGATCCAGATAATATGCTATTATGGAACTTATCATGGTGGGATTACTTTAATTAATCTCATCATCATGTCTAATTTATATTTGGAAACTTGTATTTTTAAAGTGTGGACCATAAGTTTTAGCCCCGTCCCGACCCCAATATTGTCAATATAAGCTGTCTTTCCTCCAGCAAGTCAGTACAGTTCAGGATGCTTATTTACTTATTCATTTATTTATTTTGCGTTTTTATCTTGAAAAGTTGTGTATGGTACATTTAGTACCTTTGGAACTGTCCCCGTTTTTTGTCACGCCACTGCTTGGGGTAGTTAGGACACTGATCTGGAATTAAAAGGTGGAGCTAAAACCACAGCAGTCCGTCTATTGGCCAGGGCTGATCTGTGCCTGGTTAAACCACTGTTCATACAAGGGACAAGTTTTTCATTCATAAGTAAACTATAACTATAAAATGAAAGAATGTTTGCAGCCTCTAACAGAAGCTGTAGAGTGAGAAAAAAATCATTTAATTCACTGGGTTGACTGCCGACAACTTTCAAGGTGGAATGTTTATTTGTAATATTACTCAGTGCATGAGATGATGATGTAAATTAATCAACACACCTTCAGTATGACAATTTCGACCATACAATTTATGGATTTATTTGTTTTTCTTCTGACACACTTTATTTGCTGATTTGATCTTAAAGCATTTAAAAAAATGTATATTCATTGTGACCCAGATGATGTGTATTGCATATCTGAAAAAAACAAAACAATACAAAAAAACGTGGCAAAATGTCATTCCTGTGCGCTCTGGCAGCACTACATACCTGTTCTGCTCTATAAAGACTCACAAACCCACTATTTTAAATATCCCATAGAGAGAGGCTCTCACTCAGGCCTGCTCTTTTTTGTTCTGAAAATGTTGGTGTGCATCATCCACAGAAAGGGGGTTTTGTGGATAAGATAAGATAAGATAATCCTTTATTAGTCACGCAGTGGGGAAACTCACAATGACACAGCAGCTATGAGAAGCATGGAGATAACAGCACATGTGAAGAATTGCACTTTTTGTATAAGTTGAATTGGTGTGTGTGTGTGGTCTACTGGGAAATAATAAATGAGGTGCAGACTTCACTCTGTATCATGGTAAACTTAAATACAGCGAGTGTTGCTGGACAGAGCACTGAGTGACAGCAAACCCCACTCACATGTAACAGTACTGTCTGAGGTGGAAATGCTCCACAGATCTAAGGTCTATACATGTTTGTAGGGGTTACTTTTGGTTTCAAAAGTACTATAATAAAAGCTTTTGATGGAAACACAATTACAGTTCCTTAAGGAAACAAGCATAAATTTACAAAAGCTGTGACCATGTACTGGCATGCATCCATTCATTGCCATATCCACTTCTGGCCAGTTCACATGAACACACACCACACAACACACAATTGCCCTTTATGCCAAATTTCAGCCTCCTTGGCCAAAAACTGTGGCCACCAAAGAAGGGTTGGGAGATTTATGTGAACCAACCAATAAAGCTGCTGGTCTCCAGCTGACAAATAATTATTTGGTCACTGTAAAAGAGGAATTTTGAAGAATCTCTGTTTGTTCTAATATCTACCAGAAATAAAATTAAATTGGCCAACCATGACTTTGATGCTCGTTGTCAGACTGTCATCATTTTCATGTTTTACAAAAAAAACATGTGTTTAACAAGCCAGATAGAACAAGTGGAGAGAAAAGAGTATGTGAACAGTTCTCCAAATTTAAAGCAGAAGCCAGTCAGGATCTTTTGTATGTGCACACAAAACACACACACACACACACACGGGCACGCACACCCACAGTCTGTGTTCGTCTCCTCTTGAGACGGCTAATGGAGGGTTTTAGAAAGCGAGTGTGTGTTGTCACATCCCCGTTTCTGGTCTGTCTTCATCACTCATAGCCCTCTCCTGCCAGACAGTGTTTATGGTCAGTGTTTAAATGATGCAGTTCCTGCACCGAGCATACTGATGCAACACCATCCTCTGCTTTTCACTGTAGCACAAACTTAAAAGTGAGCAGCTGAGTCAATGTTGGGTCACTGCCAAGCATTTAAAGAAACAAAAAAAATCATTTTATCCAACATTCTTCCAACCTTGCTGGTGACATTTCAACATTTATTACAAGATGTCACAGTTTTTCTTTGCCTTTTACTTTTTGAAGAACATGTTGACCTTAAGTCTCTTGATTTCGGGATTTTGCCACAGATGTCTGCAACTGGTTTGCCAGCATCAGTCAGTGGAGAGACAGTCAATGGTAGAAAGTAATATTATTCAAGTTATACATTTACACAAGTTATTTTTTACACTGTGAAAGAAGAGTTGTGATGATGCTCGTTGGAAGGACATCCATCAGTCTGTGTATATATATATCTGTGTGTGTGTGTGTGTGTGTGTGTGTGTGTGTGTGTGTGTGTGTGTTGGTGACCCCCATTTCTCTTCATATCAGGAGGTAGAAAAAATCCCCGTAACAACCCAAAAATAAACAACAGAAGCATAATAAACTTTCTGTAAATCTGTAAATCATTATTTAGATAACTGTGCTCAATATCTTATGCTTGTGATAAAAAATGATGTAAAGCTCAAACCTGAGATCGGAAGAAAAACGTTTTCTAATAAATAACAAATATAGCGACTGATGAAACCATGTCAGTTTAAAACGAGAGGCTCCCGTTTTCGTCCTACATACTTCCTCACTTTCAATAAAAACTCATCCCGACTACAGGCACAGAAAGAGATTTCATTGGGTGAACAGATAATGGTGTTCTCACTCTTCCCTATTATTGATTGTAAATCCTAAAGAGGGCAAAACAACTGTACAAATTTGATAAAAACATGGTTTCAAATGCATGTACCTTACAATTTTATCTAAGCAAAAAGAAAAATCTGAATCAAAAATATGGTAATGGACTGAAAAACAAAACAATGTATAAAGATAAAAATGTCCCCTTCCTCACTCAAATGCCTCAGCAATCATGGAATATATTCTTCCGATTTCTACATGACTTATTCAGTTTACTGATATGTTGAGGGCATTTAATGCAGTGCACTTTTAGCTGCTGAAGTGTTTGTAAAACAAACACTCCCAGGGACTCGATAATGGATCGCCGTGTGTCTATACCGCATTGTGGACTTCAGTTATTGTGCCTCCAGCTGTTCCACTGCTGCATTTTAATGCCTGTGGGTGCACTTGACCCTTGTCCCAAATGCATACAGTAAGCTTTAAAAGCCTGGAATAGAACACAACCAGCATGTACATGCATTATCCAGTTTGTTTTGCCTTCATCATCATTTTTTCAAAATGTTAGGAGTAAAGAAGGAAAAAAATACCATGGCATAACAGGGATTTTTTTTTCATGCTGTTAATGGCAGACAAAAGTGCACTGAGAGTTTATGTGAGACACATCAAATTGAACGTGTAAATAAGTTATACAACATCCCACGTGGCTCTCAGCAGTTACATCAGAAACCAGAAATAAGACAAGTGGAGATGAGATGTGTCTGCTGTGGCAGCTGAGGAGGCATTGATAGGTGCTCAAAGCCACAGCGGATGCGAGTATATCAATGGGATGTTTGCAACACATTTACATTTAAAGCCTTTTGTGTTTTGTCCCTGCACAAATATAATATATTTTTCATAAGACTACAATGTTTAATAGTGTCTCGTGTAACACATGCATGATGTGTCACAGCTTCATGTAAAAAAATTAAAAAATAAAAAAAAAATCAGCACCTCAAGCTTGTTACATGAAGTGTAAATGCCAAACATTTTGGCAGGACCGCCACAACTTGCAAAACTGTTCTGTTGCTCAGAGGATTACAGAGTAACTGAATGCATGTCATGGCATTAAATATAAAAATAATGACAAAACAAACTGTTATGCAACCCTAAAAACTTTTTTTTTTTTCAGATTGTGGGCGTATAATTTGTTTTTACAAGCTACCATAGTGCCTGATGTGTCCTTGGTGAGTGACTAAGAGTTGCTAAATGTGGACACACTCAAGTTGTCTTTCAGAGGAATAATTATGACTCTTGAGGTAATTAAATTTGTTGTCGTTCCATGTCAGTACTAAAGGTCTGACTGCTAACAAGAAGAGGAATGTCAAAGCAATGTAAGAGCTGACCGAATGGAAGGCAATTATCTCTGTGACTTCTATGCAAGTACGCAGCAACCACTTAGGATCCTGATGCCATGTTTCAGTGTTATTCACATGAAATATGAGGAAAAAAAACATTTACATTCTATTCTGCCCAAAGTGGGTTCTATGAGGCCCCTTTTGGTGTGTTTATGACTCAACCAATAAACCAAATTATACTTAAATAAAAGGATATATTATTTTTCCATTACTGCAAGCTGGGAGAAGCCTGAAACAGTATCCTCTACTTGATCGTCTTAAAACTTCACAGCTAGAAAAATGAGTTCAGGCATACTGGAGGGATCTGTAACAGGCATTTCTATGACACATAACCCTAAATAAAGTATCAAATCAATACATGATATGTGACATTGACATCAACCCTAGATAATAGAGTCAATGCTCAAAATAATCCAGACTAGGTTTCCTATTTTGATATAAAATCATGACACCGAGTCCTTGTTCGGACTATCTGTCTAAATCCATTTTTTGTCATATCCAGATTGTACCAAGATTGATCAGAAAATAAGGACAGCCAAAAACGCGAGACATTCCATTTGACAAATGGGATCCAAACCACATTGGAGGTGTTTTGCAAAGTAATTCCAATTGGATTTCTTTTAATGTGTCCCATTCTGGCCACTCAAGTCTGATTCTTAAAGTGTCTATTGTGTCATTTGCAATGTGACAGGCACTTCACTGTGTGATGACTTCAAAACCCCGGACTTTCATGCAGGAGTCCATCAATCACTTCCCATCTGAATGTGATTAGGGTTTTTTTCTACACTCTACATATCTTTTCCCTTGTTGCCTAATCTTAACCATCTGTGCCAGCATGTGCATTTGTTGATGTCATGTGCTTTTGTTGCCTAAATATAACCACGTGCAGCATAATCCCACCATGTACTTGTGTTGACATCACCATAGCAGCATCCCAAAATGTCAACAGCAGACTCAAAGGGATACCTAGAGCATAAAATGTCGATGCAGAAGTCCACTGCAAAGTGGCAATATGTGACGTCTTTGGATAAAAAACCTCTTTTCATGGCAGCATCCAAACAGGAAAAATAGCAGTGGGTTGCAACAAAACACCAACACCTGTTATTAAAAAGCTGCTCGAAAAACAATGACTCATTATTTTACAACAGTTTTGTTGATTATTGGTCTTAAACTGTCTTTGGTCTACAGTTTACCAGGTATCTCACTTAGATGACATGACATCCACCATCCCCTCCACCTCCCGATGAAAAATGTAGCTCATATACTCAGTCACTTTAGAAACGTTGATGTGACACATATGACATGTGCAAGTGAAATGTTTTCATAGTTTGCAAAAAAAAGAACATTAGCATAGTTTGTTTTTCTGGCAAAAGCTGCAACAGACTAAATGTAGTCGTAGAGATAAAAATTCACTTTTTCTTGGCACATCCAAGACAGATCCCCATTGTCTCAATCATAAGGCTGACCATAAACCCCTGGTGCTGCTAATTAACACACACAAACATACAACACACACACACCTACACACACACACACACACACACACAGTGTGCCAGATGCTCCTATTGCACCTTCAGAGGTTCAACCAGAGAACAACCTGAAAAAAAGTATTTGCTGATGCTCTCGCCCACTGAGAGATTAGAATGACTCATGTCTCTCATGCTGGAGACAAAGTCTAACAAACCAGTGAAAGGTGTTGTCTGGGAGTGAATTACTGAGCAGTGCTGTATTTTCATGTGGAGATTTGCACTGCTACACTCACATAAAGTGGTACTGGGTCAAATATTTAAAGAAGTATTTCACCAATATAAAGAGAGTCCTCATGTAAAACTATATTGTCTCTACAGTAGAAAGATGTAAATACTTTTAAAATCATTGCTACATGACCAGAGAAAAAAAGAAAAAAGACGAGTTTGCTCAAGAAGAAGAAAACCTACAACTACCAGAATGCACTGCCCCACAATAGACAAATAAATATTCCTGCTGGTGAATTACGTAATGTGGACTGGACTGTGTTCAAACATGTGGCCGGCTGTCATATACAGATAAACAGTGGGCCGAAAAATGTTTCTGAAAACATTTGAGGCAAGAAAAACTCAGTAACAGAATCTTGGTTATATTTGATCATTTTTGCTTAGTTGTACTGTTTCATCTTTTGCTCTTTTTTTTGGGCCTCCGTTTTCGCTTTGTAGGAAGCAGTATGGCGTCCACTTCCTGTTCACAATCTCTTGTCATTAGAACCAGGTGTTAAAAGATGTTTCTGAAAATATATTAAGAGGGAAATACGCAGTACAGTTACATAATCTTGATTTCTATTCAATCAGCACTGTCTAGTTTTACAGTAAGGTTGTTTTTTGGTACGAGTTTTGGAGAGAAAGAGGGGTGGGTTTGTCTCCTGATCCAATGCTATACTATTTGTTTCTGCGGTGACGGGCAATACGAAAATGCAGAAGTACAGCCTGTAGTTTGAGCAACAGTCTGGTAACCAACAATGCTCAGTCAGATTATGTCAAATACATACGGCACATTTTTGTGTGGAAGAAGTTCACCGAAGTTCATCTACCCACAATCATTTGATACAAAGCTGGTTGAAAAATCAGCAAATTATCCCTTTAAGAGGCTGGACAAACAGACAAGCATGTTGGCTAAACAGAGGCAGATTTTCAGAACAGGTGAATCTAGCAAATGACTATATTTATGGCACACATTTGCCAAATGACACATCCATTTTTAGGTCCGGTGCCATAGTGAAGCAACATCAATTACTGATGAGATATATCAGCTGTCACTGATCGATCTCAGGGTCACTGACTGGAGGACAGAGGAACAGGGAGGCGCAAATAACAAGCTGAGAAAAGCACTGAGGACGACCACAGCTAAACACACCAACGAGATAACAAGCAGCAGCTGGGAGGGTGAACACTAGACTCCACCGACTGGGTCACTCTGCTTGATACATATAACCTTTGGATGGCAGAGGCAGCTGTAATATCACCTGACTCTGAAAGTGACCTTGCAGTAATCTTTAAGTTTCAACCATAAAGCAGAGAGTCTTATTTTTATTTACAAACTTTAAGGCAATAGATCTAATATTCCTCACTTAAGACATACATCATCTCGGGCCTAAATATGATCAAGAAAGTTGGAATCATATTGGCTCAGTGCAACATATGGGAACTAGAAGGGGGACACATAATCATTCATTAGAATACAGCTTCTTGGTATAGAAAAGCATTATGCCTATGTTCTAGAAATTTGCACTAAATTCAATAAATGCAGAGCCTTTTAAAAAAATCTTTACAAAAAAATACATATATTTTCCTATTTAATCCTTTGAACCTTGAGCAATTTGGTTCTTTCAAAAACATGGGAAAAAGGCAAGGAGCAACTATACAAAAAATGTCCCACAATCTGCAAGAAAGTAGTAAAACTTTATCTTAAGCGAGTGAAAAATCTCTTAAACTAAACTATGTTCATATTTAGCATAATAATATATTTTGAATTATTTTACAGAATTAGAATTTGTAAGCACTTTTTCAGGCCATTTTCTTGTTTGTTCGTTTGGGGTTTTTTTGTACTTATGTACTTTTCCACCTTCTTCCGGTGTTTTTTTTTTTTTTTTCTCCAAAGAAATTAATCCAATTTGCCAATGACTATATAACTAACATGTGATTTTTTTACCTGGATATATTATCTAGATAATGGAATGTTAGCATGTTGTGCAAGTTGTCAATGCATGCAGAATGCTTACGACAATGTGACTTGATCCACCTCGTGTCAGTTGCACGGGTTTGACCGCTGACAGCCACTGTAGCAGCTGTACAGTCATTAGCAGTGAGGTAGAGTGTGTGGGAGTGTGTCTGTGTGTGTTTGTTCAGCTCAGCCTCTAAATGAACTCAGAACAAGCTCTCCCTGTTTTTGTTTTCTCTCCCTCTCCATTGTCCTCTTCCCTACATGTTTTATCAAGCAGACTCATAAAGCTCCAGATAAGTACAAATTTCTTCACTAGTTGAAACATTTCCTTGTCAGCTTTTACTAATTGTTTGCAGTTGCGAGTTTTTGAAAGAGTTAACCAGAACCATTTTTCTCAGGTTTCAGAGGTTAAAATGATTGTTTAAGGTGCCTGAACGCAGCACAAGAAAACTGATGTTGATCCAAGTGTTAAAAGTTTAAAGTTTCCATTTGGGACATTCAGAATGTTAATAGTTCAGGCATCAGGCATTGTGGTTAGCTGGTCCATGCGTGCATGTGTGTATCCAACCAGCTAGCTCATTGCTGCTGCTTTGCTCAGGAAGGCGTTAAACATAGTGCTTGCCCGCTGGTCCCCTTCTAGTTAACGGCATTGGCTCTGTGAACACTGTTGCTGTTGTTTAGCACTGTTTTTGCAGTTAGAACTGTTAGCTACTTGCTGCTGTTTCAGGCAGGCACTATGCCAGGTTTTCAATGCTGAAAGGGCTAAAGTAATTTGGGCTGGGTATTTTAATTATAAAAGTTAATTTGCCTTCCTCTGCTGGTTTCCAACTGGAAGTTGCTAAACTGAATTTATGAATATTATGCTTAAAAAAGAACAAAACTTTGCAGGTAATCAATGTAATCCTTGATTTTGCTTTAACTATTTATTTTTGTGGTATATTTTGTGTAAAGCCTTCCACTGAGGACACATCCTTGATTACAATTAGAGCTTTAATTCTCTGCAAGAACCCGATTGGACCCGACCCAACCCACCAGGTTTGGGACAGGCTGATCTGTAATTTCTCACAATTTTGAATCAAGTCAGGCTCTCGCCAAATTAACATTTATTTATTTACATTTTTTTAAAATGAAACTGTTGTGAAATGTCTCGTGCTTAAATGGCATTTTCGCAGGAGTTTTAATGGACTGAATCAAGAGGCAAAGAGAGAGAGAAAGAGGATGGAGAGAGGGAAAGCGACTGAACATGTAGAGATCTGGGGGAGAGAGACATAGTTCAGGTAAGAGAGGGACAGAAAATGAGAGAAAGAGAAAAGAGGGCTGCAAGGTGACTTGGTTGGCAGTTTCTGCTTCTTCCTCCCCAGCAGAGAGATGTTTATAACATACAGCGGAGAGACGTGATCAACATCTGCACACTGCATCGCCATCGCTGTTCATGCTAGACGCGCCAAGGGGTGCTGCCTGCTTTGCCAAACCTGTCTTGCAAGAGATGACAGACAAACAGAAGGAAGAGAAGAAGGAGAACTGATGCGTGGTAACACTGCAGCCCTTAGCTCGTATTACATGTTTTTATGTAAAAATATTAGATGAAATGTAATATACTGTAGGCCTATTTTTACAGTGCAAATTCAGGTTTTTAATCTGGCTCGAGCCCAAAACTGCTGCCTTGGATCAGGCTCGGGTCAGTCTTGGACAGAAACTTTGTGGGTTCATGGAGGGTCAGGCCGGATTTATTTTGGGCCTGATCAAAGCTCTATTTGCAATGGTTCCACTTTAAACTGGTGGAAATGCAGGCTGGTTTGCTCGAGGTTCCAAGAATCCTGAATGCAAGTGGTTCAAGAAGCAGAGCTAATTTGGATTCCACTAGAATAACAATTAGGAGAGATACAAACACATCGTGTAATCATAAGCATAAAACAGATGGATGACAGGTGCAGTGGAGGTTTCAGTCTCACACCTCTCTGACTCAGAATAACAGTATCTGACAAACTGTCGTAAGTCCAACATTATGTTAGAACAGTCCATCAGTGAATCACTGTCTGCTTTGTATCTCCACCTCCTCTACACGGAGTGAAAGTGCATTTAAGAGCAAGGAGAGACTATTCTCCAAGCTACTTTGTGGGTGGACTCACGGGAGAATACCCTACATGCATATGTGCTCACTGAATCAAAGATACAATCTGAGTTTTAAAATTATGCAGACTTTATCACTTTATTATATAAAGCCAAAGTTAAATAAGCTCGTCCCTGATGTATCACTCACCCACAAATGTGGGTGTGGAAAGAATACTGTAAACACACAGCAGTGTTGTCCTTTGTTCAAAGTTAAAAGACTTGAGCACTGATGTTTCTGTGGCCACCTCTGAGATCCTTGGCATTGATATTCTCCTACAGCCATTTTTAATTACACTGGGAGTATCACCGAATCAATCAAGGCTTCAAAGAGCTAAAGGACAGCTTTTATCTTACTGAGAGGAAATGAATACTGATAATTTACACCAAGGAGGGAGTGCTTCTGATGTTATTGCCTCTTGATTTGACAAATATTCTCGAGTAGACCTTCAAGGTTCCCTTTAAACAACAACTGTGGTTACTATCAACCCATTCTCACTTCGAACGTGTCAGATATAATATGTCCATTTGTCAATGCTTTTGGCGTACAAGCTTGACACTACAAGCCACGTTACGTGTCCAACCAGCTGGACAGCGTCAGATGAAAACGTGTTTGGACAGAACTGCTGGCGTTGATATTATACACCAGTGGACAGCTAGATGGCACAATGCACATCTTCATGCAACGGGCACGGGCAACGTCACCTGAGAATACAGCCAAACAGAGCCCTTCGCATGTGCATGAATCGCTAAAGGACAACATCAGGTAATAATGCTGCCAGTAACTACATAATATTAGGAGTATGTGAGGGCTTATAGGGTGGTTGGGGGTCCCAAAAACAACTGACTTTTGTGTGGGAGTCCAGAGTTTGCTTCCTGTGTGGATGTGTGTGTTTTTTATTCTACACCTTTCCCTGTGCCTGTTTTCCTTAAACCTAACTGTCCATGACTTTGTTGCCTAATCCTTACCATCATGATGGACGTGTTGGTTGCCATGTGCTGTTGTGTAAACATAAGGACCATGCTGCTTAATCTCACCATGTACATTTGATGACATCACAGAAATGGCATCCCTGAGCATACACAGCTGACGTAGAAGGATATCTAAAATATCATAATTAGATACAGAAGGTCACTGACAAAGGGGCACCATGTGATAACTTAAGATGACAATGTACAGCATTAACCTCAGTAATGTATTTTCTTACTGTCCTTTAGTACAGTTTTTGAGTATGTGTATTTTACTTGAGTACTATTTTTTGAAAACTACTTTGACTTGACACCTCAGATACAGATATCAAAGGATGCCTTCTGCATCAGTATGTGATGCATAGGGGCTGTAACAAAGTCTTGGTATTTGGCAGTCTGGGCATAAGAAGGAGTTGACCAAGAAAGCCTCTAGAGGGAAGGCTCCCTACTAGATATCTGGACAATCCCAACTATATCCTTTCAACATTAAGAAGCAGTAGTTTTACGCCTGATCCTTGTCAAGATGATCTTCTCACACTGTTCTCAAGGTCGCTTTAAAGTGGTAAATTAATTCACTTAGTTGCTTCCTTGGCAGTTTCAATGATCGGTTGATGCATTTAACAGCAGTTTAGATTTGAAATTCATGCTAGATTAACCCTAAGCATTAGCCCTAACCCTAACGCGAGTCCAATTAAAGCAAGATTAAAACCCACACTTTCAGGTTGACCTGGTCTAGTTGTCTTTTTTTAGTTAAAACCAGAGGTCAACTGCTTTCACACCAACAAAAGACAGACCAACAAAATGAGGAGAACCTACCAAACAGTGCATTTGAATTGAGCCCAACAGACTGGTTGTAAGGGGGTCTAGCAAAGGAAACTAATTTTAACTAATGATCTGGGTTCTTGTTCTTTTGGTCGCAATACTCAAAGCTCATCATCAGGAAAGTATGGACTGGCAAGTCAAGGACTAAGCCTGCTGACAGTGCACTGATACTGTCACTCTTATACTCCATTTTACCTTCACTTGTGAAGACCTCAAGATACTAGATTCCTGGCACAGTACCTTGGAATGAACTAACTTAAAGATATCCTAATTGCCTCACAATCGATGGCAAACCATCCCAGTGCACTCTGAAGGGAACTCAAATGTTTGAATAAGTGAAGACAACAATGGCAATTCACTGTGGCTGGGAACGGGGATAGGAACGGGGTTGACAGAAGTCTTTTGTGTCCTGTTGGGAGCAAAAACAAATACGTGTTCAGAATGTGTGGCAATTAATTAAAACTATCTAAGGCACATTTGCTGGTAAAATCATTTGGAAATTACTACATCTCATATTTAAGAAATGTTTGTTTCCTCAATCTCAACTGCACTGAGGAAGTCAGCATTATACTCCAAATGTTCCCCAGTTCCCGATTGTCTTAAAAGCACCATGGTGATGGATGCAAGAGAAGTAAAAGGAAGAATCACAAAGCAGTGGGGTATGACACTAAAGTAATTAATTGAAAGAAAAGGGAAAGCAAAAAGCCTTAATGGAGAGTGCCAGTGAAATGGCATTAGACCTTTTTTAGTTATGTGCATTAAAAGAAAGTAATGGTATATGTGGTGTATGTCTGCAGAACAGTTTTAGATAGCAGCACCCAAACCATTAAAGAGAAGAACTAATCATGGCTACTGCTGCCATGGGCTTATTGCAAACCTGCCAAATTTGACATGTGTACCAGACATACTGAACCCTTAAACCTTGATCAATTCTCTTAGCTGTTGGTAGAATACAGTAATGGAGCATTCTGTTTTGAACAAGAGGAAATATAAGTGATGAAGCAAAATGTTACATGATTTTTAGGAATTTAACAATATATTGCATAGATTATGGAATTAAGAGGTATTATAGAACCAAGATAATAAACAGTGGGGTATAACAAGTTAAAAAAGCAAGAAATACGGAGTGAAAAGCAAAGAAAAAAGAAACCAGAGAAAGTCTGGTTAATTTGTGACCTCAGTGACCTTGGTAGTTGCAGTGGGTAACGATTGATGCCTTTTCACAGCTTTCTCTCCCATTAGTGCTGTAATAAGAGAGAGCCCATCACCTGTGTCACCTGAGGGCTGAAGCCGCCTCCACATCCATCATCCGACAACAAAAGGTGACCCGTATTATCTCGTAGCCATCTCTAATACTGCAGTATGCTTCAAGGCTGTTGCGCAGAGCACCATGGCAACAATTACTTTCTTCTCACTAACTTGTTGGCCTAAATCACAAACTGAAATGCAACAGGACAAAATCCAGGGCCAGGTAGTAGATAGTGGAAGGAATAGTGAAACAAACTACCCAATGACCATGTATAGGGAGTGCCTTTACATGTATTCAAGGAAATGCATTTGATTGGAAATGTGCCTATGATTAGCTCTAGCACTGTAAGCACTGTTACCACCGTGAACTCAGGTCTTCGTGGTGACTGTAAGCTAACAGCCCATTCTCATTCCGAAATCATAAAATAGTGCTGCTTTGTAGGTGTTTTTTTGTTGTTGTTGTTGTTGTTGTTTTTTTTCAGTATGGCAGTACTAAAACAGGGTATTGATAGGCAACAGATATGGGGGTAGATGAAAACAGAAATTTACACAAGACAGGACAAAATAGGACAAACTAACAAAAAAAAAAAAACCAGCAACAAACATACAAAGAAGTGATCGTGCATGGTGGTGTTCTTACCGTTATTAATATGCAAACTGGTTATTTTACTATGCTATGGGTGGTTATTAAGGTCGTTTGTGTATATGTGTTTAGGTGTACGCGTGTCTGCAGCTGGGAAAGAAGAAAGACAAGATGGACTGAGCTAAAAATACTAAGAGGAAAATATAGGATAAGAGTAATGAAATATATATATAATATTGCGCAAAAATAATAGTGAATATATTTTCAGCGCTTTTGGCATTAGAGTGCAATGCCAAACTCACCTTTTGTGTGCACATGTCACAACACTAGATGTTAGGTGAGAACAGAGCCTGTCCTGTGCATGTGAAATGCGGCAGGACGGGGTCAGGTTGACATAGAAGTGTGAGGACGCTTAGAGAGCACGCAGAAGAGGAGGTGGATAGGTTGAACAAATCTGGACCATGTGCCTCCTTCCCTATACCTAACCATCTGTGACTTTATTTCCTAATACTAATTAGCCGTGGCAGCATGTGCATTTGTTGATATTCCCGCATCAGTTGCCATGTGCTATTGCTGTGTTAACATAACCACGTGTAGCGTCATCTCACCATGTGCATTTGTCGACATCACAGTAGCCACATCCTTGAGCCAAAAAGAGAAGATGCAGGATGATACCCAAAACATAATATTTAGATGCAGAAGTCCGCTGACAAAGCAGCAACATGTGAGGACTTGGGATGACAACATGTTGGAGTTAACCTCCGTAAATTGCAAAGAAAAACATCATTTGTGTATTGGCCCTGCAATGTAGAGTTCCTTATTGGCCAATGCAGCATACTTCCATCAAATTTTATGAAAAAAGGGCCAGTGGTTTCTGGGTAAACCTGCTGACAAACAAACAGGCAAATACATGACCTCCTTGGTGGAGGTAATAATGTTCTTTGATCATCTCTAATTAAAGTCTAACATGCTAATTGTATTAAATATTGAGAAGAGTGAGCTGAAATGTGTTAAAATTAGTGGTGCAGACAAAAGCAAATGTGGTATTACTATTTTGTGTGAGTAATATTTCTTTGAACGTACTATAAAAAGTTCCTGACTTACTACCCTATTAACTACTACTGATGGAAGTGTTTAGTTGTTGATTCAGCTATTTATACACGTCTTGAGGGAAGGATTAAGTAAGAGAGGAAGGAGGGTTGCTTTCATCTGCATCTGCACATTTTTTTCCACTCCACCCCTGTTCAGTGCTATCTTTCTGCCCAGACACACAGAACTCTTCAGTGACAGCTCAACATGCTGCAAATATATTTTCCACCATCTCCATACATACAGACAAGTACGACGTTAATTACCCGCGGTGCATGCCCTCCAGGGGAGAAGGTTTTTCAACTTTCAGAAGTTCAAACGGTGATCTCCTGCTGTCAATCGAGGACACTGCCGATTTTGCTGAAAATTCCTTTTCAGGTCCTTTGTTATTCTGTGCTGCTGGCATCCACCGCCTCAGACCTGTGTGCAATATGCCTCCGTAGCAGCAATGTCATGCTGAGGAAACATACATGTCTATCAGTAACAGAGGTGAATGCACTTGAACAAGAACAGGCAGAATGTAGCTTCCTTTTAGTTTTCAAGGGTTTTCACCAAAAAGAACTGTGTATGTAATTTAAATGTCTCCCATATCACATTGTTTTATTTCAGTCAGTGGTTTCAAACAGAAAATTGAATCACTTGGCGCAGTAAATAGATTTCAGAATAGAAATGTATCCAGTATATGCATATATTCAAACAGAGCTGACAGGACAGAGACAAACGCAGCTTCAGCTTGTGGAAAAAAAAAGGAACTTGAGGAAAGAGGCTGTCCACATTCATTAGTCTAAATCCATAAAGTGAACTTTTGGTGTGAGACCATACATTGATTCTCCTATGCTTCTTTTTTTTTTTCTTTTTTCTTTTTTTATAAAGATACAACCACAGGTCAAAACAGAATACAAATTTCCACATTTATGCAAACAAGTGAAGCAAAAGTAACCTAGAAGTTGAGAAACAACAAACAGAAAGAAAACTATCTGATTCGAAAGGAATTGGTTGAAGGTGATGCATTTTTGGCTCATATTTTCATTAACTTTTAACTTTATTAAATATTAAAATTAACTTAATTTCATGTCAGGGAATCAGGCTCTGGTACATATACACAAAAACACTGCCAGTAACTATATAATAAAAGGAGTGTGACAGTGGCTTAAGGCTTAAGAGGTGTAGTGGATGGGTACCACAAACCCTGGACTTTCATGCAGGAGTCCAGTGTTTGATTCCCATCTGAATGTTTTGTTTGTTTGTTTTTTTTCTACGCCTTACCATGTGCCCTTTTCCCATCCGTGTCCTACCCTGGACCCTCACCGGAATGTTTTCAGAACCACCGAGGATGCCTTATCCACTGCTCTTTTCTCAGTCTTCACTCACCTGGAGAATAAGAACAGCTACATCATGATGCTGTTTGTTGACTTCAGCTCAGCATTCAACACAATCTCTCCCATAAAGGTGATTGGAAAACTTAACACTCTAGGCTTGCAACTGCATATTGGACTTCCTCACATGCAGACCCCAGAGAGTTCAACTTGGCAGTCACACCTCCTCTACATTAGTGCTCAACACTGGAGCCCCCCAGGGCTGTGTGCTCAGCCCCCTACTGTTCACACTGTACGCCCATGATTGCACTCCCAGACATCAGGAGAACTCTATCGTGAAGTATGCGGACAACACCACCATCATTGGCCAAATTACAAACAACGATGAGAGTTCATACCGGGAGGAAATCAGCAATCATGCAGAGTGGTGCACAGAGAACAACCTACTGCTCAAGGTCGGTAAAACCAAGAAGCTGATTGTTGAATTTAGAAAGGAGAAGGTAAAGACACACACCCCTGTCTACATCAGTGGAGCTGAGGTGGAGCAGGTGAACAACTATAGGTTCTCTGGAATTACTAT